>NW_024070196.1:45417952-45767093 GCF_014754425.2 Oryx dammah | reverse complement strand
AAATATCCTTTCTGTTACAGCAAAAACAGAACTGAGTGAACAGCCTTTGGCACATACCAGCCAAACAGTCTTGGGAGAGTTATGCAATCTTGGTTATTCCTTAGCTGTTACTAATGCACACTTGTAGCTGAACTTGTCCATCATAAAGCTAATTACTCTGGCTCCATTTAGATTATACACTGCACCTGGCATCCTTCTCCCCCTACTCTCTCTTGTAGCATTCTGCATTTCAGAAAGTAAGTCGCAGGCTGATAACTTCAGGGATACCAGACCTGGCTGCTGAGTTGCCTGATACCAACTGTGGTTGTTTTGAAATCTTGAAAAAGAAAAAAAAAAAAAGCAAAACCTTCATGAGGATATAAAACCTCTCCCTATTCCCCAGAGAAGGGGCCACAATTCTTGAGGCACTAGCCTGCTGTGTTCTCCCCCTTGCCTGGCAAAAAGGAAAAAGCCACTCTTTTCTATTCCCTTCAAATGCTGCCTCTGTTTCTATTCGGCATCGGTGGACAGGGAGTCAGGGTTTGGCAGCCTTCCTAGCGCCCAGCTTCCAGAAATTGTCAGTCCCTCTTCTTGGTTTACTTTCCCGTTCAACTACTGCAGCAGCCTCTGGGCCTTTTTCTGTTTTCTATCTTGTTTCTTCACCAGTTTCACCCTAGTTTTCCCTCCCATGCAATGTGCTAGAATCAGCTCAGCACGTGAGCCCTTCCCCTCTCTTCCTGTCTCTTCCCTTCTCTCCACCCATTGCCCTGACTCTGTTCTGCATCATGAAAAAAAAATGACAAACCAATAGGAAGGCACATCCTCTTAGAGGTGGAGGAAGCGGGCAGAGTCAAATTCTCCCCTGTAGGTGGCATGATGGGTGGTCTGACTGCTGCAAGTACTCACTTTTTGGCAGATTGTGTCTGTTCATAAAAAGCGCCCAGTCTGAACAGCCCCGGCGATGCCCACGGCTGGAGGGATCATCCCAATTCCACACATCACGATCCCAGGAACTGGACAGGGAAATTCTGCCTTAAGGTTAGATCTGCAGGAGACCTCTCCCCAAAAAGAGGATGTCTGCATGGCTGATGTTACCTCTGCTGAGACGTTGCCCAAAATACTCTGCTCACTACTCTGCTTTGCAATCTGACTACTGGAGTAAGGGCTTCTGACGAGCATCAAGTGGGTGTGCGTGAAGCGTGTCACCGTATTTTGAACAAAGCAGCTGTGGCCACAGGAAGCTGTTCACTGTGGAACACTGGTCTCCTCACTGAGGACAGAAACCTCTTAGCAGCTGCCCTTCAACCAAAGCATCAGAGCCACTCCCAGTTTCCTGGGTCCTGTGGCAAGCACTTCTATTTATTTATCCAGGGATCTCCAGTTTATATCAGACACGGCTTTCTGATAAAAACATCCCTACTAACAGACATTTCTCCAAGGAAGACATACAGATGGTCAACGGGCACATGAAAAGATGCTCAATGTCACTAAGTATTAGAGAAATGCAAATCAAAACCACAGTGAAGTATCACTTCACCACCAGTCAAAATGGCTATCATTAAAATCTACAAATGAAAAATGCTGGATGGGGTGTGGAGAAAAGGGAACCCTCCTACACTGTTGGTGCAGCCACTATGGAGAACAGCATGCAGGTTCCTCAAAAAACTAAAAATGGAATTACCATATGATTCTGCAATCCCACTCCTGGGCATATATCCAGAGAAAACTTTAATTCAAAATGATACATGCACCCCTATGTTCATAGCAATAGCCAAGATGCAGAAACCACCGAAGTATTCATTGACAGAAGGGTGGATAAAGATATGGTACATGTATACAATGGAAGGTTACTCAGCCCTTAAAAAGAATGAAATACTGTCATTTGCAGCAACATGGATGCAACTAGAGATTATCTTACAAAGTCAAGTAAATCAGACAAATACCGTATGGCATCACTTATATGTGGAATCTAAAATATGACACAAACAATCTACAAAACAGAAGCAGACTCACACAGAGATAGACTTGTGGTGGCCAAGGTGGAGGGTTGGGGGAAGGATGGACTGCAAGTGTGGGGTTAGCAGATGCAAACTAGTATATTAGGATAAACAACAAGGTCCTACTGTACGGCACAGGCAACTATAGTCAATATCCTGTGATAAACCATAATGTAAAAGAGTATTTTTTAAAAATGTATATATGTGCATATACTAAGCAACTTTGCTGTACAGCAGAAACTAATGGAACATCATAAATCAGCTATGTTTCAATTTAAAATATATGTTGCCTGCCACTCTAGTAACAATGCATGTTGCCCACAATCAAGCCATCAGCACTCAGCCTGAGGGGACTTGCGTGGACAAAAGCAGGACACTGGCCCTGGATAGCTAAGGTGCATATTAAAGGAATAATTTCACTGAGCCCTGACTCTCTCATCTTCCCATCCCTAGAAAATCACGAAAATCATTGAGATGTCTGGTTTTCTAATGAGTATTAACCTTTCAGTGTTGGACTACATGTTTGTTTTTTAGCGAAAACTCATATACATCCTGGCTGCTCCCTGACCTCTTTGGAGCAGTCCCTCAGAGTGATCTAAGAGGCTGTACCCAACTTACATCCTCGGTAAAGCCACCAAATGAAACATCATTCTCAACTTTCAGGCTGTGTTTTTTTTTTTTTTTTTTTGCAGTCGACATAAGTCCCAGGCTTCCAGGCTGAACCTACTAACGCATGGCCCTGCCCTCAATCATGCCACCTTTTCTGGAACTCACCCCTTTCTCACAACCTGTAACCATCTTCTTGGTTTAGGAATCTGCTCCTTCAGGGGATGCGAGTCAGAAGATAACAACTGGATGTTGCCTCAAAGGAAACCAAAATGGCTCACTGTCCACATGGCGCTCTCTCTGGAAACACAGGCACATCTTCACTCTGACTGCGGCTAGGACATGGGACGTCTCTACAGAGCTCCTGCTGCACTGAAACCCCAAGATGTGCTGTCTCATCCCCACCGAGCACTGGATCTTAACAAAGGCGGGAACCAGGGTTGGATGAGGTCAAGACTGCATCGTGTCCTGTGCCTACCGTGTCGGTTTCACACTTAAAACCAAGCAAAGCCCCAGGCTTTGCTCAGCTGCCCTCCAGAGGCTGGTTCTGGACTTGTTTCCCTCTGGAGTCGATTCTTCTCACTGATGCTCTCCTTCTAGGGGAGGGCGAGGAGGGGGAGGTGGATGGGGGTGTGTGCTGCTGTGTTCACTGAAATAGTAACCTAGAAAGGGGGGGTGGGGGACACATGGCTGGGGAGGCCTCAGCTGTCACAGCGGGTCCTTGCCAAGCACACAAGTCATTGCCATGGGAAGATGCGGACTGACTCCTGGCCTTCCCCACTACCCTTACCCAGGGCCCCCTGACCTCCTTGGAGCCCCTGAACCAGGCCCCAACCCACAACTGGGACAAAATCCCTGGGCAACCCTGACCCCTGAGCCCCTCAGGGTCCCTCCTGTGACCCAGGCTCTTCCAACCCAAGCCCCCTGACCTGGGGGCCCCACCATTTAAACTCATGAAAGGATGTGAGCTTAGCTTAGATTTATTGAAGAAATTAACAAAAACTGTTGGAAGAGGTCCTGGAAAGGACGCGACTGCTCATTGACCCACAAGGTGGCCCCCGGGCATCGGAGGCCTAGCAACCCAGCCCTGTCCTTGGATGTCTGCTCTGCCCACCCCCCAGCACCCCCATGTCCACTGTGGGAGCCATTTCAAGGATGCCCCTTGACAGAGCAGGTGTGGAGACCTTGGAGCGGCGTGGGTGTCTGAACCTCAGGAAGACCTCTCTCTCATCTCAAAGGTGCAGCGGGCGGGTGGGTGGTGATCGTACCCTGCGGAACCCCAGACAAACCTCCGAGGGAAGTTGGGGGACTGCCTCCTCCTCAGCCTCCCTGGGAAACTCTCCAGAGTGTGAACTTAAAAAAACTCAGGCGATAAACTTCATAGTCTTTAAAAAATATAAACCAAGGCATTAAATTACTGAGTGTGCATGCCAAGACTACAGCTTGAAAGGAAAGTCACTGGGGAAGAAAGAGAGGAAAAGGAGGTTAGAGGTAATACATGAGTTGGGGTGGAGAGGTGTCCAACCTTCATGAACTGATGTTCTCCAGAACTAGCTTATTTTTCTTTCTTTTACATGCCGGATTTTGAACACCACTTTTCAACATGATTAGAATTCAGTAAGGATTATGGATTAGGGGAATTCCAGTTAATAAGAAAGTGGACGGGGGTGCCCTTAATAACTGTCAATGCAAACATGTCAAATTGGCAGAAGGATGCAAAGCCAAATTCCCTAAATTAGCATTTGTTGTCAACAGCAAGAACCCAGGTGGGTTTATTAATACATGACAGCCAAACCACAGAAGTTGGTAACAACAAATAATCAAAAACTTACCAAAAACACCTAAAATTATTAACTTACATTGTATCATTACACGTAATAACAGCCACAGGTAATATTCTTTTAACAATTTATTTATGTATATACAATAAAATATCTCCCCCCAAATCTTTCTAGAAATGAACAAGGCAGAAAGTAAAATATTTCTTTTTTGGGGTTCTCTTGAGTTTTTTTTTTTTAATGTAAACATGAAATTTCAAGAAATGATTTAAAAAGTAACAAGTGAACCTGTATATGTATTTTTAAAAATCCGATGTCAAATAGGTACATGAGGCTTAGACATACAAAATGGGTTACCTGGTGAATGACTTAAACATCTTAAGTACAAATCAAAAAGCAGTTTCATAACTTCAACTATAAAACACAGATTCAGTAAGTGTTTCAAATTCAGGAAGAATGTCTTGAAAAGATACAATAAGAATTGCTATGAGGAGTGGGGGCTAAAAAGACTTCACTTGAAGCCACAGTGGGACACATGGGGAGCATGAAGTGTCTCCACACGTGCACATAATCATATGGACAACGGATGTACAAAAGTCACACTGACACAAGCATGATCTCTGGATAATTAAATTCCCTCAGGATAAGTCAGACCATCAACATAAGCACCAACCAGGGAGCCTGTCCCACCGATGGGCTAAAGACTTAAGAAACATGTATGTTGGAGCCAGAAGACTCCTAAAGGAATCCTGACTACACAGTGATGACCAGCAAGAATATAAAATGCACACATACAGACTTGACTCTGAGCTCAGCAGTCAGATGCATAAAGTATGAACGCATGCAATTCATAACTGCATTCAAGAGGGAGCACAGCTTCTAAACGATTCTGTAATTCACACTTAGAGCTTGCAATCAGGCGTGTCTATATATTAGTTTTCAAGCCAGACAATGTTAAATTATAGTCACGAACTTACACAATCACATACAGAAGTAATAAGAGATAACTATATTTTTAATATCCTTCACATATTCACTTAAAGTTTTGACTACTTGTTATCATATAGATGCCCATTCACTAATAAGATTTTGTACATTATACAGTCTAAATATAAAGCATATTATAATTCAAAAAAGTTAAGTAGTAATACAAATGTTAATTACATATTCCTGTAAACTTTGAGAATTAACTTTTAAAGTTCAGCAGAATAGTAGGCATGTAACAAGAACATTCAGGTGACCTGTACAACAGTTTAAAAGAATGACTTAATGTCTTGAAATAATCCCTTTGAGTTTAAAATTTGATTTTATCACCACCTTAAATTCAGACATTACTAGTGTGAACAGGGAAACACAAACCTTATTTTGTAAAGAATGAAAGCAGAGACCATTGTCTTTACAGTACATTAACTAATTTATTATCTTGGGTAATCAAACAGGCAGAAAGGAAGCTGAGTACAATAATCGAGCTTTTCCTGGAGGGTACTGGGCAGATTTGAACCTTATAAATCAATTTCAACAGAAGGAACTAGAAACGCTTTTGGGGGTACTTTGCAACCAATGTTTTCTATGCCGATGGCAAACTGTGTAAACAACTGTGCAAAGATGGCTCTGATAAAGTGAAGTTTCTTTCCTATTTCTTTTAAAAGGCAATAGTTAATATATAAAATTGGAGTAAATTAAGATGTTAATATATTAAACAATTAATTTATAAACATTTAAACTTATAGATATCTTACAAAACAGCTCTGTGATAATAAAAATAATTTTTGCAAACATAAACAGACATGAGTGAAACATAGTACAAAAACGTCTCTTAATGAGCATGTTAGCTGGGAAAGGGAAGAAAGTCTCAGACCTGAAATCTAATAGCTTCATAACAAGATATTTCTAATTATACTTCACATACATATTTTTAACACTGAAATATAAAAAAATGGAAATTTTCAATAATTCCTTATTTTAAGGCCATTGAAACAAGTCTCACATTGTTAAATGTTTGTGCTGTATTATTTAGAGTCCAAGGATGTCTGGGTTAACACATCACATCCATTCTGTTTTTTTCCACTGAACAATATATTCTGTTGTGTTCTCTCCTTGAATTCACTAATAAAATATCAGCACTCAATGCCACATGTCACAATGTCTAGGATTCATTCATGAAATGGGAGGATGCTGATTTGCTGCAGATGTGGTCTGACTCCAAGGACAAATGGCTCTTGGGATACGGTTGCTATGACAATGTTGTTGCTAGGATAATTCCAAGGATCACAAGCAAAATAACTACACAGATAATAATGAATATCATTTTCTGCAAGATAAAGAAAAACATTTATTAATTTGCAAGATAGCAAAGGAAAGTAATCACTGATGTCATTTCCTAACAAAATTCTCTTGGAATTTGAGATGGTTTAAACTCCATCATCAAGAAAGAATCCCTACAGGTCATAGAAAAGGGAGGAGTGGGGAAGGGAAGTTCCAGGGGCATAGCACAAAGTTACAGACACATTCACATTAAATTAAACAAATTTAGTAATTTAAAATACATATTATTAAAACAATAACCATTGACTCCTGGAGGTAAAACACAATGTCTATTTGGCACAATGTGGGTTCTTAACGAACACTTTCTATTGATCACAGTAAAATCCCAACTATTGTTTCTTGGATGCATTGTACATCTTATAATTTTTAATGGATTTATTTCTCATTTGCTGAAAAAAATCTTATATATGCTTTTTTTTTTACATTGAGGTAAGACGCATATAAAAAATCAACACACCATTAACTCAGTCTTCTACTGCATCCTTGGCTCTGCTGCTGCTGCTGCTAAGTCGCTTCAGTCATGTCCGACTCTATGCGACCCCATAGACCCACCAGGCTCCCCCGTCGCCTCCAGGCAAGAACACTGGAGTGGGTTGCCATTTCCTTCTCCAGTGCATGAAAGTGAAAAGTGAAAGTGAAGTTGCTCAGTTGTGTCCAACTCTTAGCGACCCCATGGACTGCAGCCCACCAGGCTCCTCAGTCCATGGGATTTTCCAGGCAAGAATTCTGGAGTGGGGTGCCATTGCCTTCTCCGATCCTCGACTCAGAGGAAGGCAATACAACATTTAACTTTTTGCTTCCAGTTAACAAGCATCCTTGCACAGGATGCTTGAAAAGCTAAACAACCTCTGGCTTGAGAAATCTAGTCTCTCTAGGAATACCATCTTTGGGAGAAGGTGAGGAATTCACAAAGATGAGAGGCATATCATACTGTCTGACTTCGAGTTCTCTTGGTAAACAGCAGAGATGCATCATTTTAAATTACGGTTACCAAACACATGGCACACTTGCACCTGAGAAATCACACCTTCTGAAACTGGTCAGTGCTACTTCAGTATTAGCTGCCAAGAACGCCATCAATTACTACATGATTTATGAAGACAAGCACGGCCAGCCCCTCAGGAAACTTTCCTGTCAATTACTCAGAACCTAGGGACCACTGCCTACAGGACATCACACCCTCAAATTTCATGTCATCTATTAATCTTATGCACATTTCCTGAAAAACTAGGCCTTGGTCCCAACCATCCTGGCATCTCCTTGTGTGTCTCCCTGCAAGCCTCTCTCAACATCTTTCTAGACACACCTTTTCCCTCTGGTCTATCACACCTTCCTTCCCATTGGCACCACCCTTCAGCTCCGGAACCTGCTCCATATGCCCCTGTTAACCTCAGCCACCAGGCGGCTCTGCATCTCGCTGCCATCCAGGCATCTGCCAGGTCTCTGGGTACCATGTATGGGTGTGTGCTCGCACGTCTGACTTTTGGAAATGCCTCCTGAATCCCACGACTGGGTTCCTGCACCCTCAATACCACAGATGGAATGACCATTCTCATCCAACATCCTGCTCACAGCTCCAGTCAAATACCTGGACTTCTCCTTGGTGGCCCATGCACACCCCTAGTCAAGCTGCCACCTACTACACCTAAATCACAGCCATGTGCTCTCTCAGCATGTCCTCGGATAGAAAGCCAGGCATCTGCCCCTTGCTGCAAGGTTACAGGGACCAAGATTCCCTCCACATGGTGCCTACAGGCCCAGAGAAGGCTGTGCTGAAATACCTGCTGAAAGAATAAATCAGATTTTCAAAAGTATAATTAAAGACACCAACCACTGCATTTGTATTAAAAAAAAATTGCTGGTATGCACTCTGATGTGTTTTGAGTTCACACATGCTTAAAGGCATGAAGGTACAGCAGCCCCCCAGGCCCAGGGCACAGAGCAAGTCTGCAGCTCCTCCAGAACCACACTGGGAGGAGCCTGCCCTCGTTCAACGGCATCATCACAGCATTTGATCTTAAATTATGTTTATCTTTAGTGGAAACACATCCAACTAACCACATTATGGCCACTAGGAAAAGCTAAGAAAATGCAGAGTTTATACACAGTTCATAAAGAATTCTAAAAATAGTTTTTAAATACATTATTATTAGTGAAGGAAAATCACATATATCTTTAGTTCAGCAGAGGTAACAGGAAAGCATGGAGAGATACATAAACGTCCTGCCTGATGAAAAGAGCGCTCAGAGCTCCTTTCTCCTCCTGAAAAAAATGGCTTGCTAACAAACTCAACATCCTGGAGCTTCTGAGTGGAAGCCCATGCTTCCGTGAACGTCAGGATCCTCACCTGCTAACTGCGTGCTCAGTGCACAGATACTTACACTAAGAAACACCTCTTCTTTAATAAAGCGCTAAGTGTTTATCAAGCCAGCAGTTGCTTTCACAATAAAATAATTAATTCATCAAGGACTACTTGTCACAATCTAGATACAATTTTAATTCCAATGATTATGCCAAACAAACATTTTAAAATAAACAACTAGTATGCCCAACTTTGAGACACCAGACAGCATGCTAGCTTAAGAGTTGAAAAAAGGATGATTCCAAATGCATAAAAAGAGACGAAAAAGCACAAAATCTACCAAAGTTAGGTGAAAGGTGACACTCATACAGTCAATAAAAATAAAGGTGCTATAAATAAATAATATCTTTTGAGTATCTTTTGTATTCCAAACCCTTTAAATTGAGAATATCTTTTGAGTATCTTTTGTATTCCAAAACCTTTAAATTGAGAATTAACAGGCATGCTACTCAGTACCAGTTTTCATTTTAATGTGGATACATTTAAAAGAAACTCAATGATGCCAGTGGAAACAAGTGAGACGAAGTCTCTTGGTTCCATTGACTGTTCTTCACAGCTTTCGTCCCATTCACTCTAATTCCATAGTAAAATGGAGAGCAAATAAATACAGCTCACAAAGCACGTTCGGTTGTTGCACTTATTCTAAGAATTAAAACTTATGAGACAAATTATTAAACGTTAGTTTCTTCATTGAGAATTAATCCTCATTACTAAAGTTATTCCACTAATGAAAGGCTTCAATAAGGAGGAAGCGTCTTCCTGGATCAAAAACAAAAGCCTGAAGAGTCAGGAGCTGCTGCCACCCCTACTATCACATCTAAACAAATCCAGAGGTTTCCGAAAACAGCAGGAAGACAACCCTGGTTTAGAAATGGACGGCAACCCAGCCAGTGCTTATTCTCAACACACCATGACTAGAGGCCTGAATGCAGAAGTCAGGCAGACACTCCACTGGCAGGCTTTTATTACTTTCCAGTACTTCCGAATTGTGCGAGCACCACTATTAGCTAATTGGGCGAGTGAGTAAGCAGATTAGTTGATTAGTTACTTACTGCCGTGCTGGCAGAGACATGCATGCTGCCGTTATCCACATCATCACTTGCCAACTGATAAACCAATAATTAGAGCAATCACAGCCAACAGAACCAGTGACACAGCCACAATTATCCACTTTTTCTGTCAAAGAAAAGCAAGCTGATTATATCATGGTTAATTCCACATTGCCGTATTAGAAGATATCGTTCATTTAAAAATCAAATAATCCATAGGAATGTGTTTTAAAATCTAAATTATAGGCCATCCATTAACTGTTTGACAATTTTCAACATTGTCCAAAAGAGAGATTTTTAATTTAATGAGGTCAGACTATTTGGAGATATACTATTATAGAACTTGAAATATTAGGTTTTATTAATGAGAAAGCATAAGACTACATTCTTTTGATAAATTTCTGATGAACTGAGACATACAGCTGATTTTTTTTTCATGCATAGAGAGCTGTGTGGCCAGGTCAGTAAAGGAGGAAATCAGTGACCTTAAGCCCCTACACTTTTCTTATTTGTTTGTTATTGGCAGGTAAGTCCTTCACTTAACTGCCACACTGAATAAAACAGATCATTCTACTAGCGTCATCCCATCTCTCAGGGGCTAACCCGTTTGCCCTGGGAATGGAACCAGGACACCACGAGAGAGGACAGCCAGCATCTCAAGGACCACACATCCAATAGCAGAGTGAGAGAGAGAGAGATGAACAAGCTGTGGGTGGTTTCAGATGTCAGGCCTTGAGTTGGAGAAGTTGTGATGAATTTCGAAATGAGCCTCAGGTTCCGACCAGTGGCCACTCCAGGTAATGTACTGACCCAGCCACCTGCTAGAGCAAGGCCTTCTCTGCCAGATGAGGATGAGATGGGAATGTCTCATGGAAATGTTCACTGGTCTGACCTGCTGTTCAGGTCATGGAGAAAGAATGGGACCTGTCCTTTTTTAGTGACTGCTTTAAAGTGTGAGTCCATTTTGTGCCTGAACCAGAGCACTTCACACCTGGACCTCACCACCTCACTTTAAGGCTCAATATTTCAAAATCTGGTAACAGAATAATGTAAGAAACCATGTCTTACATCTCAAAGATAATTAATACACAGATATTCCCAAGAGAAAGCAGGGTGAGATGCTTTGCAGGCTGACATGAAAGCCCGGATGTGCCTCATACTTGAGAAGATCTATGGACCATTGTCACAGGTGAATCTGACTCTTCATTTTTCCTGAACATTCTGAAACTCCCTCTTTACCAGGCCTTTATGACATGGCATGGAAATCTCCCCTGACAGGCACCGAGAAAGGCCTCTGACAGCAGGAGCGGGGAGACAGGCACTGAAGGCGGGGGTTTGGCGCCTTGTGGCGCTCTCGTCTACACTGGGGAGAAAGAAACCAAGAAGTAGTGGGCTGGGTCACACAAGGAGATAGTTTTCCAGTCCCTGAATCACAACTGAATTCTGTAGTTTTGCTGTTTCCTTAGAAGGCTTTCACCATGAAGATATTAAAACTCCTCTACAAAGCTTCATTAGTGAGTGCTACATAACATCTGAGGTCCATGGTCTCAAGCAATTCTCTTTCCTCCAATCCAAAGGATTAGCAAATAACCTAAGGAATAAAGTGTTCACTGCATAAATTGTGTAACCAAAGATTTTTAGGAGAATTTCCAGTCCAGTGAGTTTTATGTCCCTCCAAATAATGACCCAAGAAACAGAGAACTCTGGAATTGAAACCCATTCAACCGAGGAAAGGGAGGTGGGGCCAACTTTGACCCTAAGTAAGGGTTATCATTACTTAGAACTGACAGGGTTCACCATCATCATAACTTATCTGATACATTTCAAACGTTTCAACAAGAAGAATTACTTCAGTTTTCAAATGCAAGATTAATGTAAGAAGTTTTTATTTCCTGGAATACATTTAAAGTAGGCTTGCATCAGTGTATGACCATGTGAAACCAAATCCAGAGGAAAACATACTTTAACTCTGAAAGACCAAACTCACCCTTCTTGCTTTGCTTTGATATTTAATAGCTTTCTTCGTTTCTTCTTTAGCATGTTCTACATAGTCTGCGGCATTCATAACATTTTTTTCTATGTTGTTGATCATTTCACCCTTAAAATGAAAAGTTTCAAACTTAGAGGATACTTTCAAATGACTTAATTGTGCCTCTTAAGACAGTCACAGAGCAGCAGTAAAGTTTCCACAGGAATGTAATGTGCATGGAATGGACACTGAAATATTTTTCACATTTACAAAAAGATGAGACCATTATAAATGTGCGAATATGAAAAGTAATCAAAATCCAATTTACATTATAAAAAGAACTAAAAGGGATAGGCAACAATGCTGACAATTAAAGGCATATCAAGTAAGCTTTGAGATATGCTTTAATATAGGAACACTCTTTTAAAATGGGCACAGTGAATGAGAGGCAGCTGGCTTTAGGGTAAGCTAACATTTACTATTATGCACAAACATATGACGTCTAAAGAATGACCTCTTTTCTAATGGGTAGACAATATTTGTCATTTCTTTAAAATACCAGTAAACTAGGAATAGTTTAGGTCTCCCATTAAATTGACTAGATTAATGAGCAAAAAAATGTAAAGTGAGGTGAACCCAGTGAAGCGTCAGGGGAGAAAAGCATATTACCTGGTTTTCTGTCCACCAGCAGACATAATCTGCAGCAGTGAATAGTAAAGCATTGGAAAGTGACGCAGAGTTAACTTACTCATTCACACATTTCAACATACTAGTCAGTTTTGACTATACCTAGTTTGAATTAGTGGATACTATGCAATACTAACAGACTTCTGAAAGGAAACAATGCAACCAAGCTAAGAATACATTGATGTATCAATTTTTCTAGTAGAGATTAACACATCTGGCATAGAACAATCCTAACTAAAAGTCCAAGGTACTCTAAAATCTTTAGTAATGACAAAAGTTGGAGAAGGCGATGGCACCCCACTCCAGTATTCTTGCCTGGAGAATCCCAGGGACGGGGGAGCCTGGTGGGCTGCCGTCTATGGGGTCGCACAGAGTCGGACTCAACTGAAGCGACTTAGCAGCAATAGTAGCAGCAATGACAAAAGTACTCAGATTGATCTAACTGTCTCACTGGTTTCCTTCCTGAAAACAAAAGCTGGCAGCAGCCAGACTCCCTTTCAGCACCGTGAGTGGCAACGGGCACCCCCAAATCAGAAAGGAGTGAACATGCCCCATCCCCACCCCATCTGCAAATTCATAGCACCTCAGCTCCGCACACATTTTTATGGCAAAGTTCCTCAAGCTAAATCTTCAAAAGGTTGCTGGCAATATGGAGGATGAATCTGGTACCCAGATGGACTTCCCAGTGCTCCTAAACCAGCAAACAGGCCCATCAGAGGACCATTCCTGCCACAACAGATCCTGAATCCAGCCTCCGTGGGAGGGAGGACATGACTGTGATGTGAATCCCAAGATGCTCTGGTACAAAGGCTTTGCCTTCACAGGGCAGTCAGCTGGACTCAATGGCCCATCGACCCATGAGTGACCAAGTGTGAGCCTCACACACTTGAGAAGTCTCAGAGGACATCATTCACCATCACAAGAGGAGGGGCAAGCACCCCCACACACCTAACTGGAACCACCAGTTTTATTTTACACTGAATTTTATATGCTTTTTTTGTGTATGTGTGTGTGTTCTTTTTTTTCTGTTTTTAATTGGAGGAAAACTGCTTAACAATGTTGCTTTGGTTTCTGCCGTACAATAATGCGATCATCAGTCATAATTTTATATATGTGTGTGTGTGTATCCCCTCTCTCTTGAGTAAATTTTATCTTCTTAAAAAACTGCATTAACTTCCGCAGTCCCTGATAAGGGTCTCCTCATACCTGCCCCCTTCTGCTTGTGGTACTGAACACTGTAGTAAGTATAAGCTTCTATTTATGTCACAGTCTATCCCCTCCGGTGCTTATTCTTTTATATATTTCTCCAAATTATTACTCTAATATCTGCTCCTTGTAGAAAGCTTGAAAATATACTTTAGAGAAGAAAACTGAAATCCCCATAGCCCCACTGCTGCTATACTGCTTGGCACATTTCTTTCCTTTTGTGAGTACTGTTTCATGTAGCTGACTTTATGCCACACACACTATATGTAGGAGTATAAGGGTGTATGCTGCATATATATTTACATTTATACACAGAGGTGTATATATACATATGAACTGACGTGAAGCGTTAAGTTGCTCAGTCGTGTCTGACTCTGCAACCCCATGGACTGCAGCCCATCAGGCTCTTCTGTTCATGGAATTCTCCAGGCAAGAATACTGGAGTGGATAGCCATTCCCTTCTCCAGGAGATCTTCCTGACCCAGGGAGCAAATCTGAGTCTCCTGCCTTGCAGGCAGACTGTTTACCATCTGAGCCAATAGGGAAGCCCCATATATATATACACACATACAATAAGGTTTAATATCGCCCTCTTATGTCAACTTAAATTCCAACACATACATTTGCATATTTCATTCAAAATCTTCCACGAACAAAGTTTATGTTGTCTACCTATGGTTGTCTACTTATGGCTGCTTATCCTATGGACACATCGTATCTTAAATCAGTCCCCTACTGTTGAAGATTTAAGGTGCTTCAAGCACTTGAGCCTTACATGGCAGTAACGGTATAATCAGTTTTTCAATTACAAGACTGGATCCAGAATAATGGCTTTCCCAATAGATTGGAGTCAAGTATCAGATTTTACAAACCATAGCTCTGTTTCAGAGAAGCAAAGATGCATGTGATTACCTGAGTCTCGACGAACATGGCCATGTCCATGAACAACTCGTGTAGCTCGCGGATGCTCGTCTCCAGCTTCATGATGTCTTTATGACGGGACTCAATTTCATTCAGAGCCTGTCTAGTGATTTGTGAATCTGATATAATCTTTGAAAAACAAAAACAGAGGAGAAATACTGATGAACTTAAGATCTTTCTAGAGGTTAAAGAAAAAAAAAAACTGTATAAATACAAACACTCGGGCCACACAGCCGCCTGGCACTCACGTCTGACGTGAAGATGGAGGGATTCCCGCTTTCCAGCATCTCTTCCAGCTCATCATCGGTGGTAGTTTTTCCAGCTAAAATATCAACAAGGGAAAACTCCACTCAGTATGCAGCAATATATTTAAATTACCTTTGCATCCATAAGTTAGTAGGGAAAATCTGAGTTGCTAACATTTTAACCAGTGTTTTTCTAACTTTTCCAATATATTTTTTTGGCAAGTGTTAATGATAACAGAAATTAACATAAACCCTTAAGAAGTAGGAAGAACTGGAAAACACTCATGAAAGACCTTGTAACTGGAATGA
Organism: Oryx dammah; assembly: GCF_014754425.2. Taxonomy (NCBI): domain Eukaryota; kingdom Metazoa; phylum Chordata; class Mammalia; order Artiodactyla; family Bovidae; genus Oryx; species Oryx dammah. The sequence continues at coordinate 45,751,660 of NW_024070196.1, read as the reverse complement.
CTATTAAAAATCCAAGTCTAGTTTGGATGACAAACAACTATAAAAAGGAAATTGATAGATACAAATTTTTGGCATATCAATTTTCCTAAAAGTTTAACTGGCTTATAGGAAAGGAGGATAAGCTAGACTTAGCATATGTTAACTGGAAATAATAAAGATTGTATAACTAGAATCAGAGGCGCTAATACTTTCTGTATTTTGGTTATTAATATTTTTTCTTGAGTTAAATGTATTAATGTTTCCTATGAACAAGTTCACAGGATTTTGGAAAAACCCAATTGATAATTCCTATTTCCACACTCTGTGCCACAAAAGACAAAATTAAATGAATAAACATCATAATAATTAAGATATAATTTACTGTGAACATTCACAGCAGTATTATTCCTAATTATCAAAAAGTAGAAACCACTCAAATGTTCTTCGCCTGATGGATGTATAAACATAATGCTAACGTGGTCCACCCACACAATGGAACGTGATGCAACCATAAAAAGAGATGAAATACTGCAGTATGGCTGAACCTTGAAAACCCTGTGCCAAGTGAAAGGGCCAGTCACAAGAGACATATATTGTATGACTCCATTCATTCGGAAGCCCAAATGTGCAAATTCATAGACAGAAGAATAAACTGGTGGGTGCCTAGGGCTCCGGGCAGAGAAGCAGGAAGTGCCTGACAACGGGTGCTGAGTTTCCTTTTGGAGGGATTAAAATGGTCTGAAACTGATTGTGCTAATTTACATACTAAAGACCACTGGACTGTACACTTTGAGTACCTGTTCACATGGTATGTCAATTACATGTCAACAAAGTCAAAATGTCACTGAAAGCAGTTCAAGTTCACAGCTGCTCCCTTCTCTCCAAGCCCACGGGAGATGAAGAGCAGTCTCGGTGGACAGTGCACCCACCCGGGGCCTGTGTCGCAGCTGAGGGACCCTGATCTTTCACAGCGGGGAGGAAGCAAGCCTGCCTGACCTTTGTTCAGCAAGCAAACAGCCTTCTGCCCAGAGGAAAACCTGAGTTCCATCCTCCAAGGCTGCATAGACAAACATCCTAGGAAGAAAGTCTGGAGCACAAGGGCAGGAAGTGTCTGCTCACCAGACATGCAGAATCATGAGAACCATGGAGACTGTCCCCTGAGATGGGGCAGGAAGGGGTACAGACACAAAAATTACATAAGGAAGTGACGGCTGGAAGCTTTCCAGATCTGATCAACATTTTACAGGTAACGGTCATCAGAAAGTAATTTAAAGCCCACTCACTCAGAATCTGCTGAAGAATGTAAGTAAGTAATAGGTTGGTTGATTCAATGAATTGGAAGCTATGAAAAAGGGCTTTACGCTTTACAATACTGATAAAAACAGGGATGAAATTACCTTTTTGATGGTACATATTTTCATGTCAGACCTTAAGGGAAAAAAACACGTTTTTAACAAAAATAGCATGCTCACTGACTCACTTATTTCTAGCTGACGCTGTATACGGCCTTTGCTTCGCTCCCGAAATAGAGTCTGTGCTTCGTTAAATTTTGTCATGACCTCCACAAACTTTCGAGATAGCACCGAATGCTGTTAACATAGAAAAAAAATAGACCAATATATAATGGTCATTTCTTCTACTAAAAGAGAAGGCTTTTCACTTACGTACAAAAACATTACATTCTATAAATTCAAACTAACGTGCTTACTCCTTCAAATGGGAAATAAGGATAATAGCAGCTTACTGCATACTGTATAACAGAATCTATGCTAAGAACTTTACATCCGTTGTCTTATTTGATTTTCACAGTAACCCTCCTGTACTATTACTGCCCCCCATTCTACAGAAGGGATGAAAACCATCATTACGAGAAGTCAATTAGCAAGTGGTGTCAGGCTGACTGGGATCAGGCTGGCACTCAAGCAAGGTGTCCCCAGAGTCTGAATCCATAATCTTCATTTGTCAAGTAGAGTTAAGTGGACTAAATTCCACTTTGCTGTACCATCCGCCTCTAAAAGATGAGGAGTTCATCATGAACACTAAAATGACTCAGATAATTCTCTGCTCTTCAGAAGAGATTTCTGCTGATGGGCTGAAGAGACTTTTTTTCTTCATCATCTAGGAAGGGAATCTATAAATACTGTCTTTAGGCAGAAATGCTGTGAGCATTAATGTGACAGTAAGGATGTAATTATTCTGAATTTTAAAGAAGGAAGTAAAAAGACTTCTTAGTCTTCAACACTGCTTCACACTAGGAAAAGGCTGATCATCAAACCTGGGTTCTTCGTATCCGAAGCTCCACAGAAGTTCGGTTTCCACCCTCATCCTGATCAAAACTCTGTTCAATAGCTAGAAGCAAAGAGGAAGAAGTTACGTTTTAATCTTAAAAAAAATAAAAGGTTTTCAAGCCTAAACTCAAATGTATTTTATCTTTTCAACTCCTAATAAATGTGTGAGTTTTGGTAAGCATCAGTTGTTCATAATGTCACAAAATAAAACCAGATGTTACAGCTTCACATTTCAAAGCGAATAACTTGAATTTGATTCACTTTGGAGAACTTAACTGTCCATCCACAGGAAATACAGAGCACAGTGGAACCTTCCATCCACAGGAAATACAGAGCACAGTGGAACCTGTCGAGTGACGTTAAAGGGGTGAAATCAGTGAAACTCTGCAACAGGGCGACGTCTGATGAACTAATGTCCTGGTTTCTCCAACCAAGAGGGATGAAACTCTGCAACAGGGCGATGTCTGATGAACTAATGTCCTGGTCTCTCCAACCAAGAGGGATGAAACTCTGCAACAGGGCAACGTCTGATGAACTAATGTCCTGGTTTCTCCAGCCAAGAGGGAAACACACTGGTGGTGGGGAAAGGTGGAAGAACCTGACCTCAAAAAAGCCTTAAGTGACATAACAGCCAATCACAGTGTACGGTCCAAACAGGAAGTGGGGTCGCTCAGTCGTGTCCAGCTCTTTGTGACCCCATGGACTGTAGCCTACCAGGCTCCTCCATCCTTGGGATTTTCCAGGCAAGAGTACTGGAGTGGACAGCCATTTCCTTCTCCAGGGGATCTTCCCGACCCAGGGATCAAACCCGGGTCTCCCGCATCACAGACAGATGCTTTACCGTCTGAGCCACCAGGTAAGTCAAACCAAGTCTGGTCCAAACAAGAAAGCCAATTTAAATAAACTGTTGAAGAAAAATTAAAAGAACACTGGGGAAGTGTGAATTCTGACTAGATAGTTTATAATAAATAATAACAACTAAGGTGACTTAGATATACGTAAGAGCATTGCAGTTGTGTTTGGGGGAGGGGATCCTTATTTTAGAAATACACACTGAAAACTATATACTGATGAAGTCCTAGATATCTGCCATTGATTGTGAAACCAGCTGGGTGGGGTGGGGGCCACTGACACCTGCAGAGCTGATGAGTGTGGACCCTAGGCTTGTGGTGGTAACCCCTACCCCCATGTTTGTCTGAAATTTTCCATAATAAAGGTTCCCTTTGATCTTTAGATATGTTCTTGATTTGTATGTTATTTTGTAAAAATTAAACACACTGTGTCTTTCTACCACATCAAGAACCACCACCTCTGTTTAAGTCCCGCAGGGAGGCCGTGGGCACTATCAGATGAGCTGAACTGTAGGAAAGGCTCGTAGGACCTCACCAGCTACAAGACCATTCAAGAACCTGGCAATTCATGTTGAAGGCTACTTACCTTCTCAAGTATCTACAATTTAGCCCCAAATGTCATAACAATATAAGAGATAAACAGTTTATAAGCAAGTGCTCACTCCTGTGGAACATGAATGAGTGCCTCACTCCAAAATTTAAGCATTAATAGCCCTTAACTCTAGCTCCTCATGTGTGATCCTTACAGCTGGTAGCTTAATAATTCTAGAATAATGAGGAACTTAAGCAAGGGTCACTATTCCAAGTACATACAAACGATCTATTTTACAGTGGTCACAATCTTAACTTTTGAAAATGTAAAAGAATAAAAAGTTATAAAGAAGAAAATAATAATATCCACATTCCCACCATCAATGATTATACGTAATGAATGCTTTAACTCACACTTCAATTTAGTCCGAATTTTATTAGCAGTTTTCTTGATTTCTTTGTTCAGATCTTCAAGCTCTTCCTTTATTTCTATAAATTAGAAATAAAAAAGACATGTGAGTTACAATATCCAACATCAATAACGTTCAACAAATGTAAATGGAACAATAGAAACTGAAGAGGAACTAAAAAGCCTCTTGATAAAAGTGAAAGAGGAGAGTGAAAAAACTAGCTTAAAGCTCAACATTCAGAAAACAAATATCATGGCATCTGGTCCCATCACTCCATGGGAAATAGATGGAGAAACAGTGGAAACAGTGTCAGACTTTATTTTTGGGGGCTCCAAAATCACTGCAGATGGTGACTGCAGCCATGAAATTAAAAGACGCTTACTCCTTGGAAGAAAAGTTATGACCAACCTAGATAGCATATTCAAAAGCAGAGACATTACTTTGCCAACAAAGGTCTGTCTAGTCAAGGCTATGGTTTTTCCTGTGGTCACGTATGGATGTGAGAGTTGGACTATGAAGAAAGCTGAGCGCCGAAGAAGTGATGCTTTTGAACTGTGGTGTTGGAGAAGACTCTTGAGAGTCCCTTGGACTGCAAGGAGACCCAACCAGTCCATTCTGAAGGAGATCAGCCCTGGGATTTCTTTGGAAGGAATGATGCTAAAGCTGAAACTCCAGTCCTTTGGCCACCTCATGTGAAGAGTTGACTCATTGGAAAAGACTCTGATGCTGGGAGGGATTCGGGGCAGGAGGAAAAGGGGACGAGAGAGGATGAGATGGCTGGATGGCATCACCGACTCAACGGATGTGAGTCTGAGTGAACTCCAGGAATTGGTGATGGACAGGGAGGCCTGGCGTGCTGCGATTCATGAGGTCGCAAAGAGTCGGACATGACTGAGCAACTGAACTGAACTGAACTGATTCTCGGTAAATATTCAAGTTTGTTGGGTTTTTCTTTAGAGAAACTATTGATCACACCAGTGGTTCTCAGAGGGTGAGTTCTGGACCAGCAGCTTCAGTATCAGGTGAGTGTTTATTAGAAATGCAAGTTCCTGGGCCCCACCCCTGACCTACCCATAGGAACTGTCACTGGATAGGCACAGGAATGTGACTTAAGCCTCCAGGTGATGATGGTGCACACCTAAGTTTGAGGACAGCTGGTTTATACCAATCAATTGATGAAATAGTGCCCTGAATTCATTGTTAACACCTAGACCTGAAAAAAGCAAGCAGAAATTTAACCATATTCTTGTGGGGAGGGGGGAGCCTGCCATGGGCTTGCTTTCTTTCCTGCTATCCTAATCAAAGCAGGCTCCAGGCGGGGAGTGTGGATTCCTGCATTGGCGGAACAACCCCAGAGGCCCCACCACTGCATGTGGGGAAGGAAAGTCGAGGAAGGTGTCCAAAAGGAAGAGTGCATGAGTAGGAGGGTCTGTGCACGGTCTGCCCTGCTGAGGACACAGAGTTGGGAAGCAAGCATTCCAAAGCATGGCTCACCTCTCTAGAAAAGAAAGCCCCTGGGTTGGGGGGTCATTCAGGACAGAATCACTGGACCTTCTTGCCAACACAGGCACGCAGGGGCTCAAGCATGAATTAGAGAAATAAAAGAGGCATTACTGTACTTAGCCCTTCAAGCTACAGAAGCAGGCCACGAGGTTATACTTGATAAAGGCAGGATTTCAATACACAGAAAAGAAGGCAAAGATGGGAAACATCCTTATCCAGTGGACTAGGTCATTCTGATCAGTTCTCCTGCTGAGAACAATCAGAAGAGTTGGACAAAACATTTTTTAAAAACCTGCTTAAAGGCATCATAAACCTACAAAAGCAGAAAAAGAAGAAGATTCAAGAGAAGGAAACCCATAGATGTGAGCCCAACGAATGGAGCGACTTGACACTGAGGCAGCCAAGGCTTTGAGCAGCTGAGAAAACGCTGAGCTGACACAAGGCCAGGCCCCGGGAGAAAGGGGAGCCAGGTCCAGAATGTTGGCGCCCCCAGCTGTCCATCAGAAATGTTCAAAAATCATCTCTTAAAAAAGAAAACACTATCCTAGGACTCACACTGTGGCCCTGAGCCTTCACATTCAAAGCCCAGTGCTCAACCAAAAACAACCAGCAAGACAGAGAAAATAAACCCCAGGAAAACAACAGAGCTGTCTTAACAGAGTTATTAGACACAGACCTTCAAATAAGCATGTTCAAAGAGGTAAAAACAAGATTGAGGATTTTGTCAGGAAAACAGGACAGGAGAAAAAGGAGCCAGCGAAATTCTAGGACTAAAAAATATTTTAACCAAAAATAACTCTCCATGGGTTAAGAGAGATTCCCTAACCTGAAAGATAATCACTAAAGAGAGGTCAGGAGACAAATCAAATAGATTCAAAATAAAACACAAGACAAAATGATGAGAACAGAGGGCAAGTGGCATAAAAGATACAGTGAAAAGGTCTAATACTCATATAGTTCAAGTCTCAAAATAAGAACTGACAGAAAAGGGAGGAAAGATGACTTATGAAAATAGCCAATATTTTTTCAAAACTGCCAGAAAATATCAACCCACAGATCCAAGAAGCCATATAAAAACAGTATAAATAAAAAGAAAACCATATCTGGAAACATGAACTCAGCACTGATAAATCCAAAGGCTAGAAATCAAATCTTTTATAAGCTATAATTAGATAGCTGACAAAAAAAAAAGACATTGAAAATTTATTTTCAATTTTTCAAAGTGGTGAAAGAAAACAATTTACGAACTAGACTCCTATGCTCACTGAAAATATCCTTGAAGAACAAAATCAAGTAAGGACAATTTCAGACAATGGCATAACCCTAGTAAAAGAAAGAACAGTAGTTTTTAGAAAGAAAAAGCAATCTCTGATGAAAGTTTAAAGATACAGAATAACGAGGAGCACTGGCACAGGTAAATATGTGGGGAGCTCCAAATCTGTATTAATTGTATAAAATAGAAATATATATTATTTTTATCTAGTACAATACATATATATGATGATGATGATGGCAATAAGAAGGGACAGAGTTAAAGGTTCCTCCTAAGGTCCTCCTATTACTTGGAAGTAGTAAAAACATAAATCTATATTAGATTTCAACAAGTCAAGGATGCATACCACAATCTACAGGACAATGAATAAAACCACAGCAAACAGAATATAGGAAAGAGCTAACGAGGCAGCGTAAAATTCTTAAAAACCAATCCAAAAGACAGCATGGAGAGAGAGAAAAAGTAACAGAACAAGCAAGGAAAATATAAAGCAAACAAGATCGTGAATGTTAGCCCCAATGTATCAATAATTCCAGTAAACAAATAGACTACAAGAGTTAATGACAGACAAAAAAAAAAAAATGATCAAAGGGGCCAAGAAGACAAAACCCAACTATATTTTATATATAAAAGATGAGAGAAGCATCTAAAGCATGAGGATACAGAAAGATAAAAAGAAAATGATGGGCAAATATCCATCATGCACACACTATCAGAGAAACTGGTCAAGCTCCATTGGCTGATATCTGGCAAGTGCATCAGAGCATCACTAGAGAAGAGAGAGGGGCCCTTCATGTGGGAAAAGGCTCAATGTGCCACCGAGACAGGACAATCCTAAAGGCATCTGGGTCCGGGGCTTTAACTGCCTCGGTGTCTAGAACGGACCCTAGAAAGCTAAAGGATATCAGCTCGACAATTCTTGGCTTGAGAATGTGGACTGTGGATTCGATAGCATTTTATCCACATTAAATACTCTGCATTAGATAGTTATACTGTCTGTTTATAAGAAAATATTCTTCTCAGGAGATAAATGCTGGAGTAATTAGGGGTAGACGGCCACAAGGTGTGCAACTCACTCTAAAATTAGTCAGCAAAAATAACATGTATGTGTATACACATGTGCAATGTGTGTATGTATATGCAATCACATGTACACAAATACACACACACAGATAAAGCAAATGTGGTGAAATGGTAATAACTGGTGAAGCTAGGTGAAGGAAATATGAGTTTTTACTGCACCAAAACTGCAACTTGCCCACAGATTTGAAAAGTTTCAAACTAAAAATGGGCTTCCCTTGTGGCTCAGCTGATAAAGAATCCATCTGCAATGCAGGAGACCTGGGTTTGATCCCTGGGTTGGGAAGATCCCCTGGAGAAGGGAAAGGCTACCCCCTCCAGTATTCTTGCTTAGAGAATTCTATGGACTATATGGGTCTCAAGAGTCAGACTAATGAAAAGAACGTTTCATGGGATGAGTTCCTTGACACAGCACAATGTTTTCAGGACTGCTGGTCCAGGAGACAAGCTACCAAGTACTCAGGGACACACAGCTGGGTCAGGATGCCTGGGCCAAGTGGGGTGTAACCATGAAACCCTAATGGACGCTTGGTGAACCTGTGGCCCCATTTCGGAACAGCAGCAGGGACAGGAGAGCCGGCTTACAGGTCTGGGTGCTCGAGACCGCACTAACTGCCCATCCTCTCAATCTGCAACACCCTCAGCTCCCAGACACACCCGAGGAGAGCGCCCGCCACACAAGGCAATCTCAAAGCATAAACGAGTCTCCACCTGTCCAGCGCTCAGCCGTCCCTGCTGCTCAATACAGCAGCAGGTCTAAGGTTATAGACCATTGTGACAGCATAGCAACGCGAGATCCCTGCACTGACCCTCACACACTGCGAGGGAGGCACCTGTCCACAGTAAAGGGCCGCCATCTCACCCAAGGTGTTTGGTCCCAAAACACTCTGTTCCCACATAAACACCAAAAGTGAAAATGCTACTGCTAGGCAGCCACTAAGAAAAGGGTCCTGTAGGGACTTGTCTGGTGGTCCAGTGATTAATACTGCGCACTCCCAAGGTAGGGGGCGCAGGTTCAAATCCCGGCCAAGGAGCTGGAATCCTGCAAGTGGTAGGGCCAAAAAAAAAAAAAAGAAAAAGGCAAGACAACAAGCACTATGTGATCCAAATTCTACACTTTTTAAACATTATTTGTCTTTAATACGTGTTTTTGCTAGAAAAATATATACCAAAACATTAATATACATATATATACACCAATGGACAAAATTATGAGTGTTTTTTTTTTTTCTCTTGCTTTCTTTCAAAATGAGCACAATAAGCATATACTGGCTTTGGTAAAACAAAGCAGGTGAACTTTAAAAGATGGAAGAGGCTGGGGTCGGGGAGGGGAGCCAGCCAACAGGGTCAGAGGCCAAGGAGGGAGCACAAGGGCCATGGCAGGGCCCACAGCAGGATGGGGGGTGAGCGGGGAGAGACCACTCTCTCAAGAAAGAAACAGCCACTAGAGGGTCAGGCAGGGCTGCGGGGAAGGCGTGGTTCTAAGAGGGGGAAATGGACAGCCTTCTGGCTGACGAGCAGGAAAAAACACCCAGAGGAGGGTTCAAGGTCACACACCACAGTTTACCCTTAAAAGGGAGACACATGCCTCTCACTCTGAAACAGAAGGAGGGATGGGATGGAAACGAGGAGATGACGAAGAAACAATGAGGACAGCAGCAGTCAGCATCTCTACATGATGATCGGTGATCTGTCCAAGGCCAACAGGGAATTCATGGTGCAACTGGGGTTCAAACCCACAGCTCACCTGAGCAGAGGCTTCTACACTGAGGCGGGTAAGCAGTGATGGCCACATAGTTCTCAAGAGCCTGAAATGCATACTAAGGGCATCACTCCAGCAGAAGAGGGGAGCAGGAGGGGGAATGAGAGATGGCATGCAATTAGGACTCAACTGCTCAGACAGAGGGCAACCCAGGAGAAAGACAGGGCGATGGAAAAGAAGGAAAGATAAAGTGTTAGCAACAGGTGCAACCTTTTAGGAGGTCCACACCTAAAACACGGTCTGAGGAGAGGGACTATGACTCCTGATTAAAGGAACCACAAGCCCTGTCGCTGATGGATAAAATCCCCACCCTTCACCAAGAATTAAGCAAGGTGTTAACAGGTGTTACATAAAAAGTCCTGTGGGCAAATGCGTTTGTGAAACACTTCACTAAGCAAAGTTAAACAGGTTTCTTCATCACAGGACTTCTCAGGGCCCTTATTGCTCTAAGTACACTGAAATCATCCAAGTGGGGATGTGCTGTGAAGATGACCCCAAATGCATCTGGCCGCAGAACTCCCATTTAATACAACAGCTAGTGAGAGTCAAGCTTCTGGGAGACATTTTTCTGAATCATGAGACAGGGCATCTGCAAACATGCAAAGCATTATTTTACAAGATACACATAATCTTCAAAATGAGTAAAAGAGTTCTTTTTCAATTTAAAATCAAGTTATTTTTTAGAAGTGAGGCCACATCAAATAACCTTCCAACAAAATTGCTTTCAACTTTCCTCTGAGACTGAGAATAACATGTTCCCATCACCATTTCCATTCAATGCTGTATAGAAGGTCACTAAAAAAAAGCCAACTGAAAATAAAAAGCCTGAAAATGGAGGGACAACTGTCATTATTCACAGATAACATGACTGGCTATAGAGACAATCCAAAGGGATCCAGTGAGAAATTATTAAAAATAATTGGGCCAGAGAGTGAGATAAAAGCTCAACATATAAAACCTACTGTATTTCTATATATGGAAACAAGTAGAAAACAAAATTTACAGCAGATACTATTCACAATAAGATCAAAAGCATCGACTGCCACGAAAGGTGTGTGAGACGTCTACACAGAGCCCTGCATACATCACTGGGAGCAAGCAGAGAAGATGTAAGCAGAAGGATGAACCATTTCCAAGCATTAAAAGACTCAATATGGTAAAGGTATCAATTATTCCCCCAAACGACATATGGATTCCAATTAGCAGTCTTCTGTCTTATCCAGATCCATTTACCTTTAAAGTTTTCAAAATGTATCACTGCAGCTCAAGAAAATACTTCCTTAAAGCTGCCAACACTGTGATGTTCAGTTCATTTTAAATCACCTGTTCTGCCGCCCTCCACAGACACTGAGAACAGTACACTCTACACAAAAGCCTTTGCTGAAGACGTAAAACCACCTCTTGCTCTGTTCTTCATCTTTAAAACTGCTCCATCCTGCTATTGTTTTCCAGATCAACCTCTCGTTAACTTTCATCTAAACACAAAATTCTATCACTACTGTTTAGTGTGAACATAGCACGGCTCTACTCATCTCACATGCTAGGAAAGTGATGCTCAAAGTTCTCCAAGCCAGGCTTCAGCAACACGTGAACCGTGAACTTCCAGGTGTTCAAGCTGGTTTTACAAAAGGCAGAGGAACCAAACATCAAATTGCCAACATCCACTGGATCATCAAAAGAGCAAGAGAATTCCAGAAAAGCATCTATTTCTGCTTTATTGACTATGCCAAATCCTTTGACTGTGTGGGTCTCTATAAACTGGAAAAAGTCTGAAAGAGACGGGAATACCAGACCACCTGACCTGACTCTTGAGAAACCTATATGCAGGTCAGGAAGCAACAGTTAGAACTGGACATGGAACAACAGACTGGTTCCAAATAGGAAAAGGAGTACATCAAGGCTGTATATTGTCACCCTGCTTATTTAACTTCTATGTAGAGTACATCATGAGAAACGCTGGACTGGAAGAAACACAAGCTGGAATCAAGACTGCTGGGAGAAATATCAATAACCTCAGATATGCAGATGACACCACCCTTATGGCAGAAAGTGAAGAAGAACTAAAAAGCCTCTTGATGAAAGTCAAAGAGGAGAGTGAAAAAGTTGGCTTACAGCTCAACATTCAGAAAACGAACATCATGGCACCTGGTCCCATCACTTAATGGGAAATAGATGGGGAAACAGTGGAAACAGTGTCAGATTTTACTTTTTTGGGCTCCAAAATCACTGAAGATGGTGATTGCAGCCATGAAATTAAAAGATGCTTAGTCCTTGGAAGGAAAGTTACGACCAACCTAGATAGCATATTCAAAAGCAGAGACACTACTTTGCCAACAAAGGTCCATCTAGTCAAGGCTATGGTTTTCCAAGGGTCATGTATGGATGTGAAAGTTGGGACTGTGAAGAAAGCTGAGCGCCAAAGAATTGATGCTTTTGAACCATGGTGTTGGAGAAGACTCTTGAGAGTCCCTTGGACTGCAAGAAGATCCAACCAGTCCATTCTGAAGGAGATCAGTCCTGGGTGTTCACTGGAAGGACTGATGCTGAAGCTGAAACTCCAATACTCTGGCCACCTCATGCGAAGAGCTGACTCACTGGAAAAGATCCTGATGCTGGGAGGGATTGGGGGCAGGAGGAGAAGGGGATGACAGAGGATGAGATGGCTGGATGGCATCACCGACTCGATAGACATGAGTCTGGGTAAACTCTGGGAGTTGGTGGTGGACAGAGAGGCCTGGCGTGCTGCGATTCGTGGGGTCGCAAACAATCAGACATGACTAAGTGACTGAACTGAACTGAACTGGAGACCCCATCAATCACTGACGTGGTCCCAAAGTTCTACAAAGTCACGTCTGTGTATTCTCATGGCTGTCATGCATCAGTTGTCCTCACCCAAGCTGAACAGCAGATCCCATGGAAGCTATAAAAAAAAAAAAACACACACCGAGGCCTTGGCTTACCCAGACCAGACACGAGAATAGAGAGGGTGGGCTGCCAGCCTCCAGCACTTTTTACAGGCTTCCAGCTTAAGCTCACATGTTCCTGGGCTAAGGCTTGTGTTATGGACAGCAAGACAGGCAGATCAGACAGACAGGCACACTTCTTTTTAAAACCAACAACTTACTTCCTTCTGGGTTTGGTGCAGAAAGAATGATGCTGTGGTTTTTCTTCACTTCTTCGACATACTGAGCTATTTTCGCTATACCGTTTCTGATCTCCTCGACCTAGGAGAGAGAGAAAAAGTCATCACCACTGTGGCAAATTCAGATTTGCTTTTCATCACCTAAAAAGGGAAGGATAAAAGAGGGAAATAAGTGAATAAGTACCACATAAAGAAATAATAACCTTTCACCACTCAAAAAAATAAAGGGAAATGGATATATGTATGTATATGGCTGAGTCCCTTTGCTGTCCACCTAAAACAAGCACAACATTGTTAATCATCTATGCTCCTATATATATATATATATATATAGGATAAAATATTTTAAAAAGTGAAACATATAAAATTAAAAACTTTCAAAATAAAGGGAAATAAGGCAGTATCAATCCCCAGGAAAACCTAGTTGGCTATAAGAAGTTTTACAATCACGACCCAGTATTGCCACAAACAGTGGCAACTATTATAGAAGCATATGCTATGAGCACCAGTTCTCTGCACAGTCAAAAAGGGAACTCCCTCTGTAGGCCAAGCCAGCAATAACACTCTCATGTGGGGAGGTGTGGACAGCTGGTAAGACCAAGCCTTCTTAGTCATTATTTTTTGCCTCAGATTATCTATTCAACACTTGCTTCAAAATGCAATGTACTCATTAGAAAGATTTGTCCAGAAGGATTCTTAACAACGGTGGCAGCATGAATACTGTCCCCCCAAAATGTCCAGGCCCTAACCCCCTGTGACCTCTGTTGGTTACCTTATATGGCAAAAGAAACTACAGATGTGACCTAAACAAAGGATCCTGAGATGGGGAGACGGATGATCCTGGATCCTCCAGGTGGACCCCCAACACCATCTCAAGTGTACTTGAAAGGGGGAACAGAGGAAGCTGTGGCTACAGAAGAAGGCCACATGACCCAGTGAAGCAAGATGCTCTGCTGCTGGCCTGGAAGAAGGTGGGGGGTGGGAAGAGGACAGGGACGCAGCTCGGGAGCTGGAGAGGCCGGTTCTCCAGGGAGCCTCCCAGGAGCGCGTGCGATCCTGCCGACACCATGGTTCATCCCAGTGGAACCAGGGTGGATGTCTTGCCTTCAGAAACAAAGAGGATGAATCTGCGCTGTTTCAAGCCATGAAACATGTGTAGCCCCAGGAAACTAAGCACATTTTCTATACTTAAAACCTCCGGGAGATTCCCCTGGCAGTCCAGTGGTTAAGACTCCCCCTTCCAATGTAGGAAGTGTTTCAATCCCTGGTCAGGGAGCTAAGACCCCACATGCCTCATGGCCAAAAAACCGAAACATAAAACAGAAACGATATTGTAACAAATTCAATAAAGACTTAAAAAATGGTCATATTAAAAAAAAAAAAGATTAGGAAAATCCTAAAGCCCAGCAAAAGGAGGCTTTTTAAGTTACATTATGGAACTATAACAAAAACATAAAAAGATACTCAGGATATATTACATATATTACCCAGTTAAAATCACGGGGGAAAAAAATACCTACGAGTTGCAGAGTACTGTATATACGTGTTAACAATGATGAAAAAAGCCAAAACAAACAGAATAATGGGCAGATGTTAACATTTATAGGAAGTAACGCTGCGATGTCTCAAAACTTAAAAAGGACCCCTCTCGAGGTGAGAGGTGAGAAGACAAGCAGATGAAGACGGGGGTGGGGCGAAGCCTCTCGTAGGAGTGGGTCCTCTCTCGTCATCCTGATTTCTGAGCAACGGGGACACACCTCTCTGTGGAGAGGTGAGATGTCTGCTTTGGCTCATGTAGGCTGCAGCTCCTTCCGATCTAAGTACCACAGTGGAAATACACCTTTAACATGTATGAATTCTCTTACTACACTCATCACAAACCCATGACATGCTGTGGTGGACGTCCACATCTTAATCCTCTGCACGTGACCTTACCGGGCAAAAGGCACTTGGCAGGTGTGGTTAGTTAAGGGTCGAGAGGTGCAATTATCCTGGATTATCTGAATATCCAAAGTAACCACAAGAGTCCTTATAAAACGGAAGCAATGAGATCAAATTTAGAAACAAGCAGAGATGTACTTTAGATGGAAGAAGGGGCCATGAGCCAAGAATGGAGGAGGCTCCAGAAGCTGGAACAGCAAGAACGCAGATATTCCCTCGAGTCTATAGGAGGATACAACCCTGCAAGCACCCTGACGTGCGCCCCAAACAGCTCATTCCAGACTTCTGACCTCTGGAACTGTGAGACGATAAATGCATGATCTGTTAAAACTACTGTACTTGTGGCAATTTGTTACTGCAGCAGCAGGAAACAAAAAATACATGCTAACATAAATAACATACTTTTATGGAAAAAAGCAGTATTTTCCCTCAAAATCAGTGACAGTAAGAGCAGTGATTTGCATTTCTCTGCAAACCTAGCTTCTAGCTTAATGGAAGGCACCTTGATTCTGATGCCTGTTTCTGTGTTCAGTCTGTTGGGATGTGGCCTCTGAAAACTGCCCCACCCCCATGGCCATTCATGACAGAGGGAGAGGAAAGAGGTGAACATCTTCATATTCTAACGAAAATTGTTTCAGCCACACGAACTCCTTGGAAGGGTCTCAGGGATCCCAGGGACACTGGGTCCAAGCCCCACAGCACATTTTGAAAAGCGGCATATCAGATGACAGTCTGACACAGAATTCTGCTTTCATAGAGCAGTGAACGGCTATTTCATTGGTCCTGAGTGTTATTTCCATCTATACATGATTTCTACAGAACTTCACATACTTATAATTTAATTTTATTAATCAGGTAAAAACCACACAAAAAATTACAACAGAACCTTTTTAAATTTTTTGCTACTTTTATCACACAGGCTTAAGCACAAATGATTTTGTGGTTTTAGTGCACAGATTTACATTTCGGTTAGCCATTTTTAAAGCACCATTTCTGAAGTAAAGTCAGTAAAATGCATCTGTCACAAAGTAGAAAAGATACTCCTTTGCCTCTTGGAAAGTTCTACAGTACACACACTAACATTATCTGTGCAACAGAAGCACCAGTGTGGCCCAAAAAGAAAAGGAAACTGCTGAGCCACCAACTTGGTACCAGGAGGGAAGTGCCATCCTAACGGTGGCGCCAGGCCCATTTACGCCTATGAATTACACCACATGGGCTCTCTCAGACAACCACAAACTACTTTCACAAAAAGGAGATCTCCTGGCCACCTATTACAGCATTATTTTAGTTTTAACCAATACTGGTCACGCGCAAAATTCCTATCTTTTGCAATATTCTATGTGATACTTAAGATCTAAATGTCATTCTCTAAAGAAAGAGCTTGGATTAACAAACATCATTTGCTTCTCTATTTGTTTCAGAAGTCATTTCAGGATGTCCCTGGTGATCCAGTGGGTAAGACCTCAGGCTTCCACTGCAGTGCACACAGGTTCAGTACTGGGTTGGGGAACTAAGATCCCACATGCGGCATGGCACAGCCAAAAAAAAAAAGTCATTTCACAGACGTTAACTGCAAAATAAGTCAACTATTTAACAAATGAAACTGGAACTTAAGTTAGAATCAATGGCTCTCAAACCTCCCTCACACCACTCACCTGTTTTTGTATGCATCTCTAACACCTGCAGCCAAAACAGATTAGTGCTAAATTACTACAGCTTAATGACACAGTGATCTTAATTCTTCTGTAAAATACAACATTTTCTGCTAAAAGATTCTTAAAATTAAAAATATGGGTTTTTCTGGAGAACTGACATGGAAGAATTAAGCATCCAGGTAAAAGGGGTAAAATCAGAGAAATAATGATTTTACAAAGTGGGCCGGTAAACTAATCAGGATGAAAAGCGTCTTGTTTGCAAAGTGAAATCCAGAAATCCAGTAACTTAAGTCCAGTAAAGTAAGCTCCTATAGATAATGATTTAATTTCATGTTTTTTTCAATTAGAAAAGACTAGGAACTAACATAAATATATTTGAAACCCAATGAACTACGTATTCAATAAATTCTGGCTGGAAACTTGGTAACTTGTAACACATTTTTAATTAACATATTACATATTTTCAAATCCATGTATTGATAGAGCAGTTTACACTGCCAACAGATTTAACAATCAACTGAAACTCTTAGACTAGATTCAGCATAATCAAAACAAGTCCTTGCAAATGAAGTTTTCATTGTTAAAAAATTATATACTGACCATGTTTCTTTTCTTAATGCCTAACAAAGTCAAAATATCTGTTCCTCAGACTCAATTTCAAAAATTTGAAATTATGCAAAATTTGATCAACTATGACTTAGAGCAGTGAACGGCTATTTCATTGGTCTTGTCATGTTTAAATTCTAGAAAAAACCCTGGGGAGTTGAGAGGGAGAGGGAAAGGCCTTAGGGGGAAGTCTGGAAGACAGACAGGTTCGAGAGAAGACCCAAGGGCACAGGTCCAGAGGCTTCGCCTCTGTACGGACAGTCCAGAGAAAGGCCAGGCTAACCAAGGCAGAGCAGAGTTGCCACAATCATATCTTTGCTCAAGGATAAGATCTCTCAGGAGTGAGCAAAGTCCCATATGACCCAAAGACTCATGCTTTGATATATGGGAAAGTTCTCAGGAGAAGAATTTAACATTTAATCAAAGGTTTTAGAAAATACACATTATGAGCGAGCCCTTTGATATACATAGGACTCACTGCCATTCTACAGAAGGGCGAGAGAAGCCTCCTTGCGTATACTGTGCACGCCTGACTGCCAGCTGAGGGACATCAGCGCCACCAGGCCTTCCACTCCCACGACCCAGTCTCCCTTCGTCTGGAGGACCCTGCTGGCCATGGGTGCGGCAGGACCTCCCCAAGGGACCCTGTGTTTGGAGGAGGTACCTTCTCCCAGCATGAGCCCGTGAGCAGCAGGCCCACCTTGCTGACCACCCCCAGCCCATGGGCTTTAGTCTCCTCAGAGGCCCTCAGCACCCACAGTCACCATTCTCACCCACCCTAGCCCCCCGCCCCCAAGTAAGTCACCAGGAAGAAGGGCTCAACAGCAACAAATGTGCTAATAGCACTAAAAATTCTACAGCACTTTTTGTCATTCAAATGTCAACTTTTAAAAATATTTAGTTTTGGTATTATTTCAAATACGACAAATGCACAGTTACATTAATTTAATTATGTTTAAAGAAAAATGACAGACTGGCTTTCACGAAATGACTCTTACCTGATGGAAGAAATCATCCATAAAATGGTCCTTTTCAACAACAACAGTTGTGTCCCCATCATCATTTTTCCTACACTGAAATGGAAAAATACGAAATGTAAAATTTGGTTTTAAAAGTTTTCACAGAGGCACCAACGGCGAATTGAAAGACAAGAGCAGCTGGGTACCTACACGATCTCAGCTCACTAAAAGCACCAAAGCCTAAGAAGCCCGCCACCCACCAAGGCCGTGACATCCACCAGGCCACAGTCAGGGCAGGCGCACACAGCCAATCGGCCCGGAGAAGCAGCCACGTCAGGGGGAATCAATGGCTGGATCTCCGAGAACTGAGCACCAGAGGATCGATCGTTCATTCTCACTGAGAACGTCCATGTAACAGAGGCCAGGTTTATCTTCCACAAGTGAATCTGCTTACACTGCACACTGTCTATAAAGATTAAAAATACTGACACCACTAGTTAACTTTTCTAGTTGTTGTCGTTTAGTCGCTCAGTCGTGTCCGACCCTTTGCGACCCCATGGACTGCAGCACGCCAGGCTTCTCTGTCTCTACCATCTCCCAGAATTTGCCCAAGTTCAGGTCCACAGAATCGGTGACATCTTCCAGCCATCTCATCCTCTGTAACCCTCTTTTCCAGACTTTTGTGCCCAACTTTTCTAGATTAGGTAATAATTTTCAAAGAACTTTCACATATGTTAGCTGGTATTTATCATTTTTCCCTAAGTAAGTAATTCCAAGTTATGGCCACACTCGTATAATCAATAAACATTTTACTAAAGAAAGACTCAGGGAGGAAGACCTGAGTGAACTGTGGAACTGGAGGAGACTCTTGACAGTCCCTTGGACTGCAAGATCAAACCAGTCAATCCTAAAGGAAATCAACCCTGAATGTTCTTTGGAAGGACTGATGCTGCAGCTGAAGTTCCAATACTTTGGCCACCTGATATGAAGAGCCAGCTCATTGGAAAAGACCCTGATGCTGGGAAAGATTGAGGGCATGAGGAGAAGGGAGCAAGAAAGGATGAGATGCTTGGATGGCATCACCGACTCAATGCTAAGAGTTTGAGCAAACTCTGGGAGATGGTGAAGGACAGGGAAACCTGGCGTGCTGCAGTCCAGGGGATTACAGAGTTGGACACAATTTAGTGACTGAACAACAAAGGAACACTGAGGAAGAGAGCAGCCCACCACTGGGAAAGGCCAGGATGACACTGTACTTTACAAATCAGGTGCCATCAGTTTAAAATAACATCGAAGAGATGTTCTAGGCCAAGGGTTCTCACACTTGAGAGACATCAGGACCGCCTGGAGGGCTGGGTCTCTGGCTGAGTGGGGCCAAAGTGGGGCATTCCGTGACTTGAGACTACCCTAGAACATCCAGAACCTCATCACATTGTAACCCTAACCCACCCCTCAAGGGAGGCAAAAGAATGAAACAGTGAAAAGTCTTTGCAATAAGTCCCCTACACATGAAATCTTCAAGGTGCAAGCTTTCAAAGACGTGAACGTACATTCCCATGTCCAATCACGTAAGTTCGCAAGTCTGGTATACATTGTCTCGTGTGTACATCCTCTACAAGTGGTTGTGCTTTTGTATACTTTACTGTATAGTCATGCAGTTTTATTTCAAGCCCAGGATGTCTGGAAGCAAGTGCAAAAGCAGCGATGATATAGTTGGTAACTGGTATGACGAGAAAAAAAGAACTCCTACCCAGACATCACTGGACTGCTTTTTTGAGAGGGTGGAAGAATTGAAGCCAGCAAGAGACCAGTGTCATCAACGTCAGGTGTGAGTGAAACTGCAGCTGGCCCTCCGTCTCCTCTTGCTGACGATCCTTCAGCTCCACCATCTCCCACCTCCACTCCCCACTCCAGTCAGGAACTCTTCTTGCCTGTTCACTCGATGCCAGTCCTGTTTGCCAGCTGTTGTACTATACTACTATACTTCTCAAGGTACTGTAAGATTTTAAATGTTTAATTTTCTATGTTTGTTTTCTATGTATTATCTGTGTGCGGGGCTTCCCTTGTGGCTCAGTTGGTAAAGAATCTGCCTGCAATGCAGGAGACCTGGGTTCGATCCCTGGGTTGGGAAGATCCCCTGGAGAAGGGAATGGCTACCCACTCCAGAATTCTGGCCTGGAGAATTCCATGGACTGTATAGTCCATGGGGGTCGCCAAGAGTCGGACCCAACTAAGTGGCTTTCACTTCACTTCATTTCACTTCACTTCACGCTACAGTACTATATAGCCGATTGTGTTAGTTAGGTACCTAAGCTAACTTTGTTGGACTTACAAACAAACCGGACTTGTGAACATGCTCTCAGAACGGAACTCGTTTGTATGTAGGGAACTTACTGTATTGGGAAGAAAGCAACCTCTGTTTACAGCTACAGGGGAGAGAAGACAATGTCAGACCCCAGGACCTGGCATCCGAGTCACACAGTATTTGTCAAGAACATGTGCCACAGCAACTACCAGTGAGAGCTGTGGATTCGAGAGGAGAAAGCAAAGACGCCTGGCAGCATACAGAGGAGGAAACTGTTTGGAAGCATCTCCCTGAGGGCACGCTGGGTGGCCAGCTCAGCTCTAACTTCGAAAGCTGAGGCAGCCTCAGATTTCAGGAATTCTGTACCCTCAGGAAAATCAGAGTCTTTAAGCACTAAAAGTTTTAAGTGTAGCTTTACTGATCTGAAACCAGGAATAACATGGAAACAAAATTCCACTACATTTAGTTAAGAAAAATCTGCCAAATGTAATAAATGTGGTAAGAAAACACGATGCAGCCTCCCTCTGCAGCTTCCAGGGCCCCTGCTGAGGCAAATCGACCTGGCCTAAACTTCAATAATCTCTCACCACCCCATGGAAGGCTTCCGCACCTCCCTTGCCCTGGGGCCACTTCTGGGTGCAGATAAGACAATCTACGAGGGCAAAGGGAGAAGAAATGTGCTTCTCCAAGATAGAGAGGCACGAGCTCCCTCAGACAAGGGGTTTTTATGAGAGCCATAAAGAGTATTTTATCACCAGGTGACACACACACTGGACAGCCGGGGGGCGGTCTCGAGGGAAAAGCAGACCCACCTCCACAGGATTCTGGGAGAAGCTCTCCGAGCTGCAGGAGGGGGTCAGCGGGCGCCTCTCAGAGCTGTGGGCCGAGCTCTCTCCACAACGTTGCTTCTGTTTACACTGACTCTCCAGGGCATCTGCCTGGAGTGGTTTCCCCAGCAGGGCCCTTACTTTGAGCCACCACCCTGCTCTCACATGACTCCAGTCATGGAGGAAGATGCCCACAATTAGGCAGCGCTGCTACTGAGAATGTTGCATTTGTGCTCTGCTAACAGGGCAGGTATTATGGGTTGAACTGTCCCCCTAAAAATAAATGTTGCAAACCCCCAGGACCCGTACTTGGAGAAAGGGTCTGGGAAGATGGAATTAGCTAAGATGAGGTCATGCTGGAGCAGGATGGGCCCTTAACCCCACATGACTCTGTCCTTGTAAGAGTCAGAGACACAGGGGAGGCGGCCACGTGGCAAGCAAGGCAGAGAGGGTGGTGAACAGTCTATGAGCCAAAGAGAGCCAAGGAGTGCCGCCACTCCCGGAAGACATGAGCAGCAAGGCAGGACGGCCCCCAGGTTCGGGGGAGCGTGGCCCTGCGACATCCTGACTTCAGGCTTCTGGCCTCCAGGCCCAGACGTGACAGCACGTCTGTGACCCCACCTGTGGTCTTCTGTCATGAGGGCCCAAGGACACACGAACACCAAGGACTGAAGCGTGCCGACCCGATCCTCTTTAACCAACTGTGCTAACTAACTAAGACATCGATCTGGACCCAAGCAGACAGTCTCGTCTAGAGGGAAGAATACCGTCTTGGGAGTCGCACGTCTGGCTTCTAACCTGCTTACCAGCTCGGCACTACCAACTTCTCCTAGTCTGTCTCCTGGTCTGTAAAGTGAAGATGACATCCGTTTCCTCCTCCAAAGGTGGGGCTTCAGGAAAACTGCCCACTTGAGGCTTCATAAGGCATGTGATTTCACAGGGTGTGCAAATACCAATAAAGGCTTTTAAAATCACTTCAGGTCCATGCTCTTAATTCCCAGTAAAAGAGCACTTAAAAGGCAGATCAGCATCAGCTAACTGCAATAAAAGTAATGTTCAGGCAAACCCGCCAATGGCTCAGAGCTCTTCTCCAGGTTCCCGCATCATTTGAAGTGAAAGAGGGCTGTTAACGAGCGTCACGGGCCAGGGCACTGGGGCAGCAGGAGGACTTGCTGCTGTGTTGGTCCTCCAGCACCACCTGAGGCCTGCGAGCTCCCCTGTTTCACACACAGAATACCCCGGGACAGCTGAGCGCCGTGCTCACAGCTTCAAGCCTCTCTGAGAACCAGGAGGGTTTGACCTCACAAACCCACAACTGTGTTGACTCACCAATGGCAGGAGCACCAGGAAACTTAAAATGCCTTCCACACCAGCTCCCCCAACTCTGCGAGAAGCAGCTAAGGCAGGAGGGGTGAGGGGCTGCCCTGGACACTCAGAGCTGAGACCACCTTATCCATCTGACTCCAGAAGCCCTCGCTCTTGACCACATACCAGGGACCTCCTCCTGGAGGAGGGGATTTCACGTAGGTCCTCCAGGCACAGCCTGGCTCCCAGGCTCCCTTCTGAGCTCCCGGGGCAGCTTCCCTGGCCTTCACAATCATGTCCTCTTTGAATGTCCCTGCATGTCACTGTCCCCCCATAGCTGACTTCTCAGATGCGGGCGGGGGACGTTCATGGGGCCAGGGACACTGGAGTGAACTAAATTAAGTCCCCATGAATTCACCAAATAAGAATGGGAGAAGGGTAGAGAATGAACTTGAACGTGGCTGAGCAGGGCTGGGATTCCCTTGTGGCCCAGAGGGTGAGTGATGACAACCCACCTGTCCCTACCGTGGCTTTCCTGGGGCGGAGGGCACCCATCTCACCCCTCTGACAGCTACTCGAGGTTCTCAGAGGCCTCAGTGTTTGGTCAGTCTTACTTTTTGTTGTGGAAAATGACAAAACACGTACAAAAGTAGAAGGAATAATATAGGGAGCCCTTGATGAATCCACTGCATGGGTTCCACAGTGGTCAGTTCACAGACTGTCTCACTTCACCTGCACGCTCCCCGCACCCTCAGCCCAGCAGCACTGCACCATCTTGTGGCAAAGCCCACACACAGGCTGCCTGCCATGTGTGACACAGCCAAGAACCTAAGCTCCCTACTCTACCCGCTCCAGAAACTTAGTTATTTCTGGCTCAGGGCAGACGATGTCCAACACGACACTCTCCATGAGGGAAGTCAGTCCTTTTACATTATACATGGACCACTCTCCTTGCAGGAGGCAGTGAATAAACAACCAACCACCAAAAAAACTCAACTCTTTCTGGATGCTGAGACCCACATGTCACCACGAGTGATCTCTATTCACAGTCATTCACTTGCTGGTAAATCGTTCATTTCTCTACCTGCAGACCAAGAGGGAGCCAATGACTGGAATCTGTTTCCTCTACTGTCTTTTTTCCTTCCTTTTTTTGGTGGGGGGTTGGGGGGGGGGCTACTGGTTTTACTATTATGTTTCAGTGCCTTAGAGAAAAGTCAGCAAAACAATGACACTGTGTGCAATTTTAACACAATTTTTGCAGATTAGAGATTACTAAAATTATTTCTATTTGTTAGGGCATGGTATTCTTATGTCACAAAAAGATAAAACATATAAAATCAGTTGTGAAGACATTTTTTCTTTTTTAACTTTTTATTTTATGTTGGAGTAAAGCCTATTTCCTACTTATATTTCTTAGGTTTATCTAGAATTCTCCAAACTATTAGACATGAGAAAATAGACCCAATAATACTATCTTAGCTTTGCCATTCACTAAAAAAAAAAAAACAAAAAATGACTACCTAACAATGCTATTTAAGCTATACAATCACACCCCCCCATGTCCATGAAGCCCATGTTCCATCTTTCCAGCTGAGATGGTGTATTCCCTGTACAATAGCTGTTGTTTATAACAGTGTACTTATCGTAAATAACAAAATGATTCGTGGCATTCACTAAGAGCAGTGGAAACAGCCTCCAACTTGATTTCCAAAGTGTCAAAGTGCAAGACAAGCACCCAAATATCAACATTCCATTTCTGTTAAATTTTAAAAGAATTCTCCTTAAAAGGAACATTATATTAAAATACAATTCTCTCTGTGAAAAGTATTATGAGGAAGAGACAGTAAGGAGCTTCCCTGTTTAGAAACTATTTAACAAAGATGAATTATCTGTCACTGGAATGCTCTCTGTTGAGATAATTCAGAAGCTGAATTATCGCAAACTAAAAGAATCCAAAGTTGGATAAGATACTGAATTTTTCTCCATGTTATTCTCCATATACATGTACACTAGGGCCTTCCATGCAAATGCTAATTGTGGAGAAACAATTATCTTGAAATATGCCCAATGGTGGCAACAGCTTTATTGCTAGAATATGGTAATTTTTCAAAATTACTTCAGCTAAAGAAAAAAAAAGAATACTTATAATTAAAAATAGGTAAAAGCTTGAAGCTGGCCAGTTGGTAATCATGTTGCCAGATGTAAGTATCAATTCTTTCCCATATTTTTATATAATCAGTTATAGTTTTATGCCCTAGGTAGAATATTACTGTTTCATGTTTCACATTTTCACTTCATATTTATCTCCATTATTAATATTATAAATACTACAGGTCCTTACACTTTACATAAATAACATTGTACTGTGTAAATGCTTCTGGTTTTTTTCCTCTCAAAGACATGTTTTAAGATTTTTCCTCATCTCTCATTTTCGCTCACCACTATCAAACTCATCATCCTTCTGTCCTTCATAGCAGAGCCGTGGCTGGCCATGTCCCCTGCCCAGCTTGTACCCAGCTGGCTACTTCTCATCACATCTCAGCTCAGAGACCTCCCTGATCAAGACCCCTGATCATCCAGCCCAAAGCAGCCAACCCATACCCACTCATCGTGTTATATCCTCCCCAGCAGTTACTGCTCACTGACTTAACTGTTCCTTGTCCCCTCCCCCCAGGACACGTTTCAGGGGAGCAAGGACTTCAAGGGTCTTGTTGCAACTTAGGCCTGAAACAGTGCCTGGCACGTAGCAGTCACTCAGTTGAGACCAGCTAAAGGAATGAATGAAGGGCAGAGAGATGAGATGGAGGTGGGGATGGAGAGAAGAGAAAGCGCATACAGAAGGACAGGGAAACCAGGAAACAAAGACACAGACACACACAGCATGAAGCAGCACAATGGGCAGGACCGGAGGACAGAGGCAGTCTTGGTTGCTCGCTAGCCCCTGGTTCCATCCCCTCGTGAGGTCTGACAGCACATCCCGCTGTTGAGTCTGAAGCCCCATTCTACCATTGCATCAATCTCCCTTTTCTGTTTTAGCGAAGGGGCTTCTGTCCCTTGCGACCCAAAGAGCCTGAAGACAACAGAGTCCATTGTCATCTGCATTTTCCTAACTAACCATGGGTGTGCTCAGACGCAAAGACACTCAAACCACACCTGGCAGGTGCTCCATGCAGAGTCCTGAGCCCTCAGAGCAAACCTGGAAAGGTGCAGAGTCTGCGGGAGGGTGCAGAAAACAGCACCACCTGTGTGTTCAGATGGGCAGGGACAGGAGGTCACGGGGGACACAAGAGGGAAGACTTCCTGGTAGCGGTGCTTGCAATGAGGCCAAAAGAAAACGTGGGGCCAGAAAAGGGGAGGGGGCAAGAGACATACAAAGTGAGTAGCTCACGAGGACCCAGAGAGGAGGGCACATGGGAACAGTGGACTGGACCAGGGGACCTGCCAGAGTGAGATGCTGGTTCTCTCTTGGGTGCTCCAACCCTTATATTCAGAATGAACAGACTTGAAATTAAAAACAAGAAGTAATTAACCTGTGGAAATGTGGAGACTTTGCTTTTTTATTTTGTATACAAACAGTATTTATTGTGGTTCCCAGAGAAATATCAAGGGCTTCCCAGGAGGCGCAGTGGTCAAGAATCTGCCTGCCAGTGCAGGAGATGCAAGAGACACGGGCTCGATCCCTGGGGTTGGGAGGATTCCCTGGAGGAGGAAATGCAACCTATCCTTGCCTACACACAGAGAAACTAGAGCTCTGGGTTGCAAAGATCCCAGCTGTGGGAGCCCAACTGTCTGTACAATGACACCGGATTCAGTAAATCATGAAATCCTCAACTATAAACGTATTCAAATACTATAGACAATTCATATATTAAAGTACACATGTATTATGAAATTCTCAGTATTTTAAATTTCAATGACATACTTAGAAAAAAATGTTTTTACTTTTTAAGTTGGAACCTGAATCTTTACCACGTAACAACCTGTACTCTGTGTCCCCATCTGAGCTGCCAAAACAGAACATTAAAAATATGCAGGCAGCTTCTCTTGCCCTTTAAAAAATTTTACGTGCAATTCATCACCATGAACCCAAGTATTAAAAATAGTAATTTTCTCAATAAATAAAGTCCTACTGTATAGACTGGGAATTATATTTAATACCCTGTGAAAACCCTAATAGAAAAGATTATGAAAAAAAAAAAATATATATATATAACTGAATCACTTTGTTGTCCAGCAGAAATAGAAAATTGTAAATCAACTACATTTCAATATAATTTTTCTTAAAAAATGTAATTTTATCATGTCTACTAATGAATACCATCTAAGTACGTGTGTTTACGTCTATTACTCTGCAAATTCCCACAGCTGAAATTTGCAATTTTTCTGTTTTTAACTACCGTAAATAGTCTTTTGCATTCACAAACATTTTTAAATATATTACAAAATATATTTGGGGTTATTATCTCGAAGGACGGCAATTCCACTTTGACTTACTTCCTAAATGTATTTCCTTCTGCTTCTGCACTCTTCCTTACCCGGCTGTGCACATTCACAGCACACACCCAGTTCATTTCTGTGCCCTCTGCACTTAGCACATAACCTCACAGAGATCCGGTGCTCAGAATCTACTGAATGGGTGGTCCTTTCATTTTTTTAAAAACCAGAAACATCCTTCTGGATTTAGAGTTTAGGAAACCATGGGCAAGTCACTCAAACCTTCTGCACCCAAATGAACTAACTGGCTGCTCAAAAAGAGAATTCTTACTTAGAAGCAGCTAAACCTGTATTTGACAAACTGTATTGGACAAACTAACTTTTAAGTCCTTTCCGAGTAGTTATCAGTGGGAATCTTTTTCTCACAAGGAATCACTAACAGCTAATAAAGGAAACTTCTAGAAGGCATCAAGAACATTTTGTCAATGTGGACAACACAGGCATTTTAACTAGTAAAATTAAATATTCATGTTTGCCTAGGAAAAAACACCAGCCACTTAGAAACATGGTTGTGAAAGGTCATTTTACTACTCCAAGAGCTACCTGGAAAAGACACATTTCCTGAAAAAAAAAAAAAATTAGCTTTGATAGCTGATAATTTTCAGATGAGTTTATAAATATTAAAAGTTAAACTTTGAGTATGTCAGATTCAATTTTGAGTTAATATGCCAGGGAGAAGGTTGCTTTTTATAACTGCTTGAAAACATTTTAAAAACTAATACATATTAATAGCACTTGTAATTACAAAGTATTATTCTCTCTCCCACCTGCTCCCAGAGTGTCACACACAGGAGATAATTTTATGATTCAGCACTTCTTCCATAAGAGTACACACAAAAAAATCTTATTATCCTCATTTTGTATACGGGAAAACTGAGGGTTTTGAGAGGTTCAGAAATTTTCTGCCCAAGATTCAACAACTCCAGACATAGATACATCCCTAATTTGCCCTACAGCTGCTTAATCTTCATCTACAGCAACATGGTACTGGATCAGAAAAGATCACTTCTTCCTCTAGAATTCTACATTAAAACATGTTCTTACCAACACTACTGCCATAAGAGCTGAAATACACATACACTTAAGAGTGATAAAAGAACTGCCTTATTTTTGTTTTTTTTGCTTTTTTTTGCTAAACAAGTCAAGAAAAGCTTCTCACATATTCCACTAACACGTATTTTCTACTGTTCTCCAATATTCCTAAATTTGTCTATTCTTTCATGATACAGTCTTCTTCACTTAACAAATATCTGAGCTTCTAACAAGGAATGATACTCCATTGAGTGTGATAACAGAACAGCAATTTGCCATTTAACATGTTGCTAACCTGTGAACACCAACGTCAAAATATCTAACCGTTAATAAAAAGGGAAGGAAAGAAAAATCACTATGAAGAAACTTTCTGGGAAAGAGTGTAAAAGCATAATTTCCATAATCTGAAGAATGCATAATTCATTGCTTCCCTGAACTAAGATTCCTCATCTGGCCAACAGAATCTGAGGGACTATTCTACCTCCTAAGCCTGGGACAGGGCTGGATCCATTCTAGAAGCCAAGGAGTGAGTTAATTCATTACATTAAATGGATGCTTTAGTGCAGTGGGCCTTGCTCTGTTCTGAGGCTGTTCAGAGTACTGGGAAACGAAATATAAACATTCAACTCTATTTTAGTACTTGTATTTTTCAAGAAAAAAGTCAGAATTAATTCTGTTCACCTCAAATGTTTCAACTCTTCTACATTCTATAAACCACTACCGTTTCAATGTCCTCATCTCATTCACAGTATTGTCTGTGGAATGCATCAAACACGACTCCCATTCCTAAGGGAACAAAACACTGTTCTCTTACTAAAGTTATTGGTAAATTGCTGAGCACCTATGTACTCCACCAGCGGGGTTTACTGGGAGTAAACAAACACAAAGCAAACTATATACAGGGGAAACAAAAGGCGCCCCTCTGTACCTGCCTCACCGCTCCCTTCCAGCATCCAGTCCGGCAAGGCGTCCACTGGCATGTGGCATCAGATGCATCCGTTCCCACCTATCCACTGAGCTTCTACTGCGCGCGGGGTCCCACCCAAAACCCCAGATATAAGACAGGGAACAAGGGGACAAGTCCCTGCTCTCAGGGAGCTGACGCATACTAGGATGAAATAGACCATAATTCAACACGTAATTTCTGGTCCTGATAAGTGCTCTGCAAGGATTTAAACCAGGCGAAGGAATGGACAGCCTCTAGGGAAGGAAGTCACCTGAAGCAGCAGCAGAGCCCAGCTCAGAAAAGGAGGTTCGAGGCCTGGCCGGGCCCCGAGACGCCGGCTCAAAAGCTATTCCCTGCCCAACGCCCAGTGCAGAAGCTAGGGCAGAAGAGTGCCTTCGGGGCGTTGGGGAGATGGTGGGACGGTGGTGCTGCGGGCTGGGGAAGCCGTGCGCCCCCTCCAACCCCGCACAGAAGCCGCCCCGCCCGGCCTGAGCCCCGGGATCTGGACTCCCCTTCCTCGCTCACTCTGTGACCCCGCACCCTGAGCCCCCAGCCCAGCCCCGCACCTCCCCGCCCCCGCCCATCTCCGCGCCCCCAGGGCTCCCGGCCCGAACCGCTACACTCCAGCTCGCCCGCCCGCGGCTCACCGCGGTCAGGTCCGGCAGCCGGTCCCGCATCCCCACGGGCGGGGCGACGCGCCCCGCTGCTCAGGCCTGCCCGGCGCCGCCTCCGGCTGGCCGCGGGCTCTCGGTGTCCCCGCCGCCGCCTCAGCCCGCCTGTCGCCCTCCCCTCGGCCGGCGCTGCCACGGCAACCGCGCCCTCGCGCTCTGCGCATGCCCGGCCCGCGCCGCGCCCAGACCCACGCAGACAGCGGGAGCCTTCCTGAGGGAATGCCGAGACCCAAGGGGCGGGGTCCGCCGAGGAGGGGCGGGGCCTAGCTTGGGAGAGCGGGGACTATCGGGGAGAGAAGGGGCCCGCCCAAAAGGCGCGGCAGAGGAACAGACGCGATCTGGTGGGGGAAGGATTGGAGCCTGACTGAAAGGGGAGGGGCGGGGCCTGCTGAGGAGAGGCGGGGCTGGCCGCGAAGGGGCGGTCTCTTATCCTGGTCGGTTAGATATGACTTTTGCTCTTCTTGATTTGCTTTTGGTTTTGTGTTTTCACACTCATTTGATTTACTTTAAAAATTCGTGGAAAATTTGGTGACGAATTTAGCAAGTGTATGGAGATGGCTTAAGTGCCGCTTTGCAGATGCATATTCCGAATAAAGACCATCTCTTCAAGGATTCTTGGGGCTTCCCTGGTGGCTCCTGCCTGCCTTGCTGGAGAGCATTCAAGCCCTGGGTCGGGAAGATCCCCTGGAGGAGGGAATGGCAACCCACTCAAGTATTCTTGCCTGGGGAATTCCATGGACAGAGGAGCCTGAGGAGCAACAGTCCATGAGGTCGCAAAGAGTCGGACAGGAATGAGTGACTAACACACTTTTACGGATTCTTATCCTTTTTTGTGTGACCAAGGCCTAGTCAATCCTAAAATCAGTTCTGAATATTCATTCCAAGGACTGATGCTGAAGTTGAAGCTCCAATACTTTGGCCACCTAATGTGAAGAAGTGACTCATTGGAAAAGACCCTGATGCTGGGCAAGATTGAAGGCAGGAGGAGAAGGGGAAGACAGATGATGAGATGGTTGGATGACATCACTGACTCCATGGACATGAGTTTGAGCAAGCTCTGGGATTTGGTGATGGACAAGGGAAGCCTGGTGTGCTGCAGTCCATGGGATCGCAAAGAGTTGGACACGACTGAGCTGACTGAACTGAACTGAAGACCCATAATGATTAACTAATATAACTTAAAGAATGTAATTTAAAATGGCATGAAATGGTATTATGCAGAGACTCAGGCCTTGGGATGCAGTTCTCGTGTGAGAAACAGACAATACAGAAGTGGACAAATAAATAAGAAAATGAGGCATGGACTTGGAGAAGGGCTGAGAGAGAAAGGGCTACATCAGATAGAGGTCATGGCAGGCACCAGAGTTTAGGCCAAAAAAAGTTAGCGGGAACAGTCTCCAAGACCGCTCTGACTTCTGACACCAACTACAAGTTCAGTAACTCACTGGAGGGACTCACAGAATTCACTGAAAACTGCAGTGCTTACAGTTGAGGTTTAACACAGGGGATGGATACAGATTAATGTCAGCAAAGGGCAGACATGCTTGGTGGTGGGGCGAGGGGGCAGGGAGGAGGACATCCTGGCTGTACCAAATGTGAAGCTTCTGATGTATTCTCCTTGGATAGTCCAGACGCATTACTTTCACAACACTGATGGGTGTCAGAATACATGAAGTTGCCAACAAGCAAAGTTCACCCAGGCTACCAAATTCTGAGTTTTTATTGGGGCTCCATTGCACAAGCTTGATTGATTGATTAATTGCCCTCCTGGTTGATCTAAGACTCCAGATTAGCTGGTACCTATGAAGTGGGGTGATCCTAGGAGTAGGAAATGGCAACTCACTCCAGTATTCTTGCCTGAAAAATTCCATGAACAGAGGCATCTGAAGGGCTACAGTCTATGGGGTCACAAAGAGTTGGACATGACTGAGCGACTTCACTTTTCAAACTTGGGTGAACTAGAGGCAAACTTGTCTCTTCTTAATTTATGAATTTGACATGTTTTTCATAATTTAAATCAAAATCACTAAATTGATGGATATGGATTGAACAAAAATTTTCCATTTTGACTAAGCAATTAAAACAAGGTGTTGGCAGGGGGAAGAGTGGGCAATTGTACAGAGATTTTCTGAGAATGAGGTTAATATAAAGGAAGTAAAATTGAGAGATGCTAGACAAAAAACACTTGGTCCTGTACACACCATTTGAGCTCTTCTGTCAAGCAGTTCCTGAAACAAGCACACTCCAGGACTTTCATGAGCCAATGAAATCTTTTTCAGTTTCTTCACGTAGAATAAAAAAGCCCTAATATATTGCTAAGAGAGTTAAAATAGACAGATTACAGGTTAGGAGTTAGGTTACTTTTAAAATACAAGGTCTTAGGGAATAGGGGCTTTAGTCTTTCTTGTTTACCATTGTCTTGTGGCTCCAATCCCTACAAAATTTCTGGCAAGTTGGAGGCACTCAATACATAATTTGTAAAATAAAATAATAGATGTCCAAAAAATATAATTCAAAAAGACACATGTACCTCAATGTTCATAGCAGCACTATTTACAGTAGTGAAGACATGGAAACCACCTAAATGTCCAACAACAGATGAATGGATAAAGAAGACGTGATACATGTATGCAATGGAATACTATTCAGTCATAAAAAAGAATGAAATAATGCCATTTGCAGCAACATGGATGGACCTGGAGACTATCATGCTAAGTGAAGCAAGTCAGAAAGAGAAAGACAAATACCAAATGACATAGCTTATATGTGGAATCTAAAATGACACAAGCGAACTTATCTACAAATCAGAAACAGACTCACGTAGAAAACAAACTTGTGGTTGCCAAAGGGAGAGGGGTTGAGAGAAGGATGGCTTGGGAATTTGGAATTAGCAGATGCAAACCGTTATATATAGAATGGATAAACAACAGGGATCTACTGTATGGCACAGGGAACTATATTCAATATCCTGTGACAATGGAAAAGAATATGAAAAAGAATGTGTGTGTGTATAACTGAACCACTTTTCTATGTGTTAGAAATTAACACAATATTGTAAATAAACTATACTTCAGTAAAATAATAGTAAAAATAGATGTTGAGACCTGGCTTTGAATCCCAGTTCTGCTACTTACTATGTGTGACTTTGGACTGTGAAGATATGTAAAGGGAGACCTCACTAAAATGGAGTCAAGAGGCCAGAGGGGGAGCTCTCACTCATTGTCAATACAGATCCCAGAAGGAAGAGATGGTACCTTGCTTGCATCTCCTATGGGAAGTGACATTACTACCGCCAGCAAGAGAAAGTTTTTTCTCTTGGCCTGGCAACAACTCAGTCAATGAGAGACCAGCACAATTCAGTCAATGAAAGCCACTGTATTTCAAATTCTTAGTTTCTTCCCATGGACTTTTTGTTCACAAAAACCCCTCCCAGGTGCCCCTTCTCCCCTGTAAGAATTTTCTTTCTTTTGTTTTACCAGACTTGTTTGTAGTTTGCCATATTTGCATCTTGCAAGTAGAAATTCTTTGCTGCTCGGGAATAAACCCATTTTGCTGGTAAAATAACTGGTGGTCTTATTGTTTTAGGTTTCCAGAACAAAAAGACTAACCTCTCAAAGACTCAGTTTTCCTGCCTGTAAAGTGGTGATAAGGCTGCTTTCAAGTTGAAAGGCTGTGTGTGACTTTCTCATCTTGACCCCACTATGCCTCGAGAAACTGATTTGCCCTATTCATTGGCCCTCTTAATTGCAAACAATAAGTATGAATGACGTGTGTTTGATCAACTTAGGCTTATTACTCTTAGAAATAATTAACGTAATAAAAAATCTAAACTACACATGGTAAGATTTGTTACAAATTTTAAAAACTGAAAAGTTATATCTGGTTAGTAACAGCTAAAAAAAAAAATACCCACGAATTTAGGTTTGGGGAAAAAGAATCATTAACATAAAATTAACTTCCTAAAAGTGAATACTGCAAAATTTGCTCTATTTCAAAAACTGATGAAAGCATCAAATCTTAACAGACTTTAGATGTGCAAAATCAGCCTGAAGAAACTGCATGGAGTAAAAATTATTTACACACACTTTAGAAAAGGCAGAGGAACCAGAGATCAAATTGCTAACATCCATTGGATCATAGAAAAAGCAAAAGAATTCCAGAAAAACATCTATTTCTGCTTTATTGACTAAGCCAAATCCTTTGACTATGTGGATCACTACAAACTGTGGAAAATTCTTAAAGAGATGGACATACCAGACCACCTTACCTGCCTCCTGAGAAATGTGTACGCAGGTCAAGAAACAACACTTAGAACCGGACACGGAACAATGGACTGGTTCCAAATTGGGAAAGGAGTACAATAAGGCTGTATATTGTCACCCTGCATATTTAACTTCTATGCAGAGTACATCATGCGAAATGCTGGGCTAGATGAAGCACAAGCTGGAATCAAGATTTCCAGGAGAAGTATCAGTTACCTCAGATACGCAAATGACAGTGAAAGTGTCCTTCCACTCAGTTGTGTCCAACTCTTTGCAACCCCGTGGACTATATAGTCCATGGAATTCTCCAGACCAGAATACTGGAGTGGGTAGCCTTTCCCTTCTCCAGAGGATCTTCCCAACCCTGGGATAGAACCCAGGTCTCCTGCATTGCAGGCAGATTCTTTACCACCTGAGCTATCAGGGAAGCCCAGATATGCAGATGACACCACCCTTATAGCAGAAAGCAAAGAGGAACTAAAGAGCCTCTTGAATAAAGTCAAAAAGGAGAGTGAAAAAGCTGGCTTAAAACTCAACATTCAAAAAACTAAGACTGGCATCCAGTCCCATCACTTCATGGGAAATAGATGGGGAAACAACGAAAACAGTGAGAGACTTTATTTTCTTGTGCTCCAAAATCACTGCAGATAGTGACTGCAGCCATGAAATTAAAAGACACTTGCTCCTTGGAAGCAAAGCTATGCAAACCTAGACAGCGTATTAAAAGCAGAGACATTACTTTGCCAACAAAAGTCCATATAGTCAGAGCTATGGTTTTTCCAGTAGTCATGTATGGATGTGAGAGTTGGACCATAAAGAAGGCTCAGCACCAAATAATTGATGCTTTTGCACTGTGGTATTGGAGAAGACTCTTGAGAGTCTCTTGGACAGAAAGGAAATCAGTCCTAAATATTCATTGCAAGGACAGATGCTGAAGCTGAAACTCCAATACTTGACCACCTGATGTGAAGAACTGAGTCCTCAGAAAAGGCCCTGATGCTAGGAAAGATTGAAGGCAGGAGGAGAAGGGAATGACAGAGGATGAGCTGGTTGGATGACATCACCAACTCAATGGACATGAGTTGGAGCAAGCTCCAGGAGTTGGTGATGGACAGGTAAGCCTGACATGCTTCAGTCCATGGAGTCATAAAGAGTCAGGCACACCTGTACGACTGAACTGACTGAACTGATCTGCACACACACCCATACTTTCCAATGACAATAGCTGTAATAGAGAAATGTTTTATACTAACTAAAGAGTTATTGATTAATGAATAAAATCTTGACAGTGAAAAGTACAAAGGAAAGAACTGATCTTTCTCAGTCAGGTTGGAGTATTAACTCAGACAGGCAGGTCTGAAACAGGTACTCAACCATCAGAGCTCATTTTTCATCTCTCAGGTGATTCCTCTGCATTGGTGTCTGGCTGAGCCAGGAGCCAGACTCAGTCCCAGGGAAAAGAAACAGCACCTTTTCTGGGTTGCAGCTTCATTCCCGAACTTCACTCTGATTGAATCAGTTCAGTTCAGTAGCTCAGTTGTGTCTGACTTTGCGATCCCATGGAATGCAGCACACCAGGCTTCCCTGTGCATCACTAACTCCCGGAGCTTACTCAAACTCATGTCCATTGAGTCAGTGATGCTATCCAACCATCTCATCATCTGTCTTCCCCTTCTCCTCCTGCCCTCAATTTTTCCCAGCATCAGGGTCTTTTCCAATGAGTCAGTTCTTCACATCAGGTGGCCAAAGTATTGGAGTTTCAGCTTCAGCATCAGTCCTTGCAATGAATATTTAGGACTGATTTCCTTTAGGATTGACTAGTTTGATCTCCTTGCAGTCCAAGGGACCCTCAAGAGTCTTCTCTAACACCACAGTTCAAAAGCATCAATTCTTCAGTGCTCAGCTTTCTTTATAGTCCAACTCTCACTCAGCTGGGTTTATTTGCCTACCTCCCAACCCATCACAAGTCAGGTGACTTTGCGGCTGTGACAGGTCAAACCCAGTCATGTGACCCGCCCGAGACCAGAAATGCCTGGCACAAAATCACTGGCAGAGGGAGGTCTGATGAACAAGCCTGTAGAAAGATGAAGGTTTCTGGGTGGCTGAATAATCCACTCCATGCCACTCGATTCCAGTGAAGATAAACTCATTATCAAGAAGTGAAAAAGGAAGACATGGGGATCCTTCAGTTGCACTGTGTAGAACACTAATTAAGGCATTGAATTGCGCTAACACAGTTCCCTCTGGAAGACACTTTGTTAAAATGAATACTTACTGATGTCAGGACAATTTTGATTAAACGTGTTTATCCATAAATGTTCCCTGGATTCCGAATGTGGCATCTAAACATCCAGTCTCTGTGGTATTTCACTTGGAAAAATGGAGTCCCACAGTCAAGGCAATTAAAACCGATTCCAGTCTTTATTAAGTTATTTCTAAGAATATTAGATGAGGTCTCATTTGTAACTCCCAAGATCTCTCTTTAAACCCTTTCTACTGTGCTTTAAACCCTTACAACTGTGCTCAGTTGTATCCAACTCTGTGTGACCCCATGGACTATAGCCTGCCAGGCTCCTCTGTCCAGGAGATTTTCCAAGCAAGAATACTGGAGTAGGGCTGCCATTTCCTCTTCCAGTGGATCTTTCCAACCCAGGGGTTGAACTGATGTCTCCTGCTTTGGCAGGGGTATTCTTTACCACTGAGCCACCAGGGGAGCCCTTTATACCTTAAAGTTCCCAGAATATCATCTTTCTTGCTCATCACACCCTAAACTTCCCCACCAGGGCACTTTCTTTCCATCTACCATTGTTGTTAATTTCTCTCCAATAAGTACTGGCCTAAGTTGGGAAGATTCACTGGAGGAAGGCCTGGCAACCCACTCCAGTATTCTTGACTGGAGAATCCCAGGGACAGAGGAGCCTGGTAGGCTATGGTCCATAGGGCTGCAAAGAGTCTAACACAACTGAAGCAACTTAGCATGCATACAAGTACTGACCTTACCTTTTCCTCCCCCTCCCACAACAGATTATTCCAAAACATGTAATATGGAGAGAGCAGCTGGATAATGTTGAATTGTCAACCAGAACTTTCTTATCCTGCCAGGGAAGGAATGAAAGTGTGACTACTAATATATAATTCATCACTTTTGTCCCTATTACGTACATACAAATGCAGTTGGATATTTCTGGGGTTGAAATATCAGTTAGGCCACAGTAGTGGGTTCAAAATACCTACTATTCAAGATTGAAAGAGACCTATATTCCCAGGAAAGAGAATCTGATTACTTAGTATTAACCACCCAGGATGGATGGGGGAACTAAGACTGGGACAGACAAATAAATAAATATTTTAAATTTTTTCTTTAATTTAAAATTAAATTAAAAATTTAGCTTCTGGAGGACAGGGCATATTTTTCATATATCCCTTTTCAAGGACTGTTACAAGTAAATGAATGAAAGAATAAGTAGGCAAGGATGATAACACATTGATCTTTGTATTTGTCTTCTCTACTCACATATCTATGTTTTGGGTTGACATATACTGAACAAATAAATCATACATTTATTCACCACAGAGTAGAAAAGCCTGTTGTTTGCTGTTCAGTTGCTAAGTCTTGTCTGACTTTTTGCAATCTCATGGACTGTAGCATGCCAGGCTTCCCTGTTCCTCATTATCTCCCAGAGTTTGCCCAAGTTCATGTCCATTGAATCAGTGATGCCATCCAACCATCTCATCCTCTGTCACCCTCTTCTCCTTTGCCTTCAGTCTTTCTCAGTATCAGGGTCTTTCCCAATAAGTCGACTCTTTGCATCAAGAGACCAAATGATTGGAACTTTAGCATCAGTCCTTCCAATGAGTATACAGGATTGATTTCCTTTAGGACTGACTGGTTTGATCTCCTTGTTGTCCAAGGGACTCTCAAGAGTATTCTCCAGCACCATAGGCATCAATACTTTTGTGCTCTGCCTTCCTTATGGTCCAACTCTCCATCCGTACATGACTACTGGAAAGACCATTGCCTTGACTATATGGACCTTTGTCAGCAAGGTGATGTCTTTGCTTTTTAATATGCTGTCTATATTTGTCATAGCCTTCCTTCCAGTAATCAAGTATCTTCTAATTTCATGGCTGCAGTCACCACCTGCAGTGGTTTTAGAGTGCAAGAAGAGAAAAGCTGTCATGCTTCTACTTTTTCACCTTCTATTTGCCATGAAGTGATGGGACCAGATACTATGATCTTACTTTTTTAATACTGAGTTTTAAGCTGGTTTTTTCACTCTCCTCTTTAACCTTCATCAGAAGTTTCTTTAGTTTCTCTTCACTTTCTGCCATTAGGGTGGTATCATTGGAATATCTAAGGTTGTTAACGTTTCTCCTGGCAATCCTCTCCTCGCAATTTCAGCTTGTGCTTTATCCAGCCTGGCATTTTGCAAGATGTACTCTGCATTTAAGTTAAGTAAACAGAGTGACAATCTACAGCCTTGTCATACTCCTTTCCCAATTTTGAACTAGTCAGTTGTTCCATGTAAGGTTCTAACTGTTGCTTCTTGACCCACATACAGATTTCTTGAGAGACGGGTAAGATGGTCTGGTATTCCTATCTCTTTAAGAATTTTCCACAGTTTGTTGTGATCCACACAAAGGCTTTAGCGTAGTCAAGAAAACAGAAGTAGATGTTTTTCTAGAATTCCCTTGCTTTCTCTATGATCCAACAAATGTCAATTTGATCTCTGGTTCCTCTGCCTTTTCTAAATCCAGCTTGTACATCTGGAAGTTCTTGATTCAATACTGCTGAACCCTAGCTTGAAGGATTTAGAATATAATGTCACTAGCTTGGGAAGTGAGCACAGTTGTTCAGTAGTTTGAACATTCTTTAGCACTACCCTTCTTTGAAACTGGGATGAAGACTGACTTTTCCAGTCCTGTGGCCACTGCTGGGTTTTCCAAATTTGCTGACATACTGACTGCAGCATGTTAATAGCATCATCTTTTAGGATTTTAAACAGCTTAGCTGGAATTCCATCACCTCCACTAGCTTTATTGGTAGCAATGTTTCCTATAAGGCTCACTTAACTTCACACTCCAGGATGTCTAAGAAGAGTCTATACAGAGCTAATACAGGACTGAATGCCTCCTGAAGTCACAGTAGGAAACATGTAACAATTCTTAGGCCAGAGACTCCCAGTTAAGGCTCCAACACATTGCCTCCAATCTTTTTCTGTTATGTCAACAATAGAAGCCTATGCAACCTAGATTCTCATCTAGACCATTGGTTTTACTTTTCACACCTGATACATCAGTCAGAAATGGTTGCTTCAGACTTCCCTGGCAGTTCAGTGGCTAAGAATCCACCTTCTCATGGGCTTCTCATTGCAGTGGCTTCTTTTGTCGCAGAGCACTGGCTCTAGGGTCCCCGGGCCTCAGTATTTGCGGCATTTGGGCTCGGCAGTTGCAGTTTCCGGGTTCTAGAGAGCAGCCTCTCTAGAGGAGGAGACATGGAGACATGGGCTCGATTCCTGGCTAGGGAAGTAAGATCCCACATGCCATGGAGTAACTAAGTCCATGTGCCACAATGAAGACCCAGTGCAGCCAAAAGTAAATAAATAAAATTTTTTTAAAAAATGGAAGAAAAGAGATGGTTGCTTGCAGTAGCCTTGATTCTTTAATTCTGAAGTTTAAGCCCACACTCCAGAGGTTATAGCACATTGGTAACATGATGTGCAGTTTTGTGGGATAATTTATTATATATATATATATATATATTATTTACTCACTGGGAATATAAACCAAAGTTCTTAGAGTGGCCTGCAGGGTCCTGCCCTAACTGATCATTCTCTAATACCTCCAGAGCCTATTTCCCTCCACTCTTCCTTCCACTGACTCCTGGGCCAGACACGTTCCACCTCAGGGCCTTTGCACTGACTGTTCTTGTCTGAATGCTCTTCCCACAGAAATTGTATAGCTTTGTCCCTTACTTCCTTTGAGACTTTGGTCCAGGGGCTTCCCTAGTGGCTCAGTGGTAAAGAATCCACCTGTCAATACAGGAGACATGGGCTCGATCCCTGATCTGGGGAGATCCCACGTGCTGAGGGGCAACTAAGCTCCTGCTCCACAACTATTGAGGCTGCTCTCTAGAACCCGGAAATCAGAACTGTCGAGCCCAAATGCCACAAATACTGAGGCCTGGGGGCCCTAGAGCCAGTGCTCTGCGACAAAAGGAGCCACTGCAATGAGAAGCCCATGTACAGCAACTAGAGAGTAGCCGCAGCTCAATACAACTAGAGAAAGGACCATACAGCAAAAAAGACCAACCACAGCCAAAAATAAATAAATAATAATAATAATAGAGGACTTTGGTCCAGTGACACTCTTCAGGAGTATCTCTCCCTGTTAAAAATTACCACCCTCTTCCTCTCACTCTGAACCCTCTTACCTTGTTTTTTTTTTCTTTCTTAACACCAGCAACCCTCTGACCAACTTTGTCATATGCGACGTACTTATTTTGTGTTCTATTTCTGTCTTTCTCCTCCAAAATGTCTGCTCCACTGAGGGCAGGGATTTTTGCCCACTTTGCCCAGTAATACTCTCCAGCACCTGGAACAGGGCCCAGCACATAGGAGGTGTGTAATAAATATTGGTCGAAAAACTTATGCTGCAAAATTTTCTTAATATGTGTATTCATTCAAAAGTCAACTTTATTATTCCAGTGGGCAACTTATGGCAAATTATAGGTTAGTGAATTTCTGGTCAGCAACAGAGTTTGAATTTTACCTTAGCAAGGCTCCTGCCTATTTTAAAATTCTCTGATTCTAAGTTAATTTATTTTTATTTGACTTAAGGAAATTGGAAAAGATCCTGATGCTGAGAAAGACTGAGGGCAGGAGGAGAAGGGCATGACAGAGGACGAGATGGTTGGATGGCGTCACTGACTCAATGGACATGAGTTTGAGCAAACTCTGGGAGACAGGGAAGCCTGGTGTGGTGCAATCCATGGGGTTGCAAAGAGTTAGAAATAACTTAGTGACTGAACAACAAGAACAAGGAAATAGTAGGGGACATTTAAAAAATCCATTCATATTCAGATCTCTCAAAAATCACTGTCACTTGACCATCTGATCATGAGTTAAAGACTGGGCTAGAATTCACTTAGTCTTCTCCTAACCCAGACACAGAATGTACAATTTTTATATATGTATTTTTACTTGTTTGGCTGCACCAATTCTCAGTTGCAGCATGCAAGATCTAGTTCCCTGACCAGGGATCAAACCCGTGCCCCCTGCATTGGGAGTGTGGAGTCTTAGCCACTGGACCACCAGGGAGGTCCTTAGGATGTACATTTAAATGAGGATGAATCTTTTAAGGTATTTGGAATTGCAACAGCCTCATTTAATTTATCATTATGCAAAGTTTAGAAACAGGCTACCCTTTAAAAAATGGAGCTGAATACAGTATCTGGAAACAGGCTTATGATGTCCCATATTGTTTTCGAATCCTACGGCTGCCCTAACAAATTACCACAATATTTGTGGTTTAAAATAACACAGACTTGTTATTTTATGGCCACAGGGGCTACGCATCTCACTGGGCTAAAATCAGCATTTTCTGGAGATGCTAAGAGAGAATCTTTTTCCATTTCTTAGAGGCGCCCACACTCCTTGGTTCACAGCCCCTTCCTCTATCTTCAAAACCAGCAATGTCACATCGCTCTGACCTGTCTTCTACTATCACAGGTTTTACTCTGACCTCAGCCAGTTCTCCACTTTGTTGGACTCCTGTGATCAGAGGAGGCCCATCTGGATGGTCTCTCCATCTCAAGGTCCCTATCATTGATCATACCTGCAAAGTTTCATCTAACATCATCACAGTAGGTTCCTGGAATCAGCACATGGACATCTCTGGGGCCATTATTCTGCCTACTATGCATACTCTTGGCTTATACTTCAAAGAGTTATTTAATATATTCGCTTATGTGAATGGAAAGGAAATAGGATGAAATATGTCACAGATCATGACTCAGAACATTTCATATGGATATTATCCAAGAGAAAAAAAGACAAAACTTGTAATGCTATCATCAGATTACTCCTGAGGAGACACATTTTGAACTATAAGGCTAAAATGGCACATGAGGATGAAAAAGATATGCATATCACTAATAATCAGGAAAAACAAATGAAAACTACAGTTCAACACTATGTTGCCAACTTCTAGGGAAAATAGAAAATACACATTCCTTTGACCTAGCAATTCCTCTTGAGGACTCTCCAGTTCCATAACAGGTGGCCCAACAGTTAGGATTCCAGTTAGGACTCCACACTTTCATTCCTGAGCGCCTGATTTCAATCCCTGGTTGGGGAACTAAGATCCTACAAGCTGCAAACACAACCAAAATACATAAAATAAAACAGGGCTTCCCTGGTAGCTCAGTGGTAAAGAATCTGCCTGTCAGTGCAGGGGATGCAGGTTCCACTCCCAGATCCCACATGCCACAGGACAGCTAAGCCCACACGCCACTATTACTGAGCCCACACCCTAGAGCCTGCACTCCACAACCAAAGAAACCACTGCAATGAGAATTAGAGCAACTAGGGAGTAGCTCCCGCGCGCCACAACTAGAGACAAGCCCACATAGCAGTGAAGACCCAGCACAACCAAAAATAATTGATCTTTAATAAAATGAAAAGTTCCATAACAACAAGAGCCCCAGGATGTAAAGAGATATGTCTAAGGATATTAACTGCCGCATTGTTTCAGTGGGGAAAAAGCTTAAAAACAAATGACTATTAGGAGTGGGAGATTTGAACAATCTGAGATTTACCCGTGTCATGACTATTGTGTAAGACAGAGAGTGATGTAGGAAGACACAGAGTCCTGCTCCTTCCCCAGCTTCCATCCGGGTGAGGAGGATACATCCAGGCAGTCTTGATATATGCTGTCAGCATCAGTAGAAGAAAACACTCATCACACACCCCTGAGCTTGTGCCCCAAGCTGATTTGCAGGGGTTAATAGCCCCCTGTTGCTCTGGCTAAGCCACGAGAAAATCACCATGGGAAAAGAATAAAAGCAAAATATAGAAATACAGCATAACCCAAATAAAAGTATATCAGGTTGATCAGTCAGTCTTCATGCCATGCTAAGCTAAGGAAAAACATAGTGTGGACCTTGGAATGCCAGGTCAGCGCAAATTCAGAATGCTGCTTGTGCACACACCAAGATGTTTTTCCAAGGCATATGCAGGTCTATGACCTTCAGCTAGGTGATACCCCTTGTAGAAGAAAATAACAGAAATAGTTTAAAGTAATCAATAAAATGGGAGATGTGACTGAGGGCACAGAAGGCTGATGTCATCGTAACACAACAGATACTTTCTGCTTGCCAAGACACTAAATAAAAGTGATGCGGGTCCGAGAAACAGGGCTCTTGATCCGAGAGGTCTTGAGTCTCCTGGTCCCATCTTTAAAACTTTAATTCTGTCTCTAGTTTCTTTTCCCCAAACTGTGCATCGACCACTTTCAATCTCTACCTGCTCTGCTGGCCACAGGAAGTGGCGCCCAACATGGGGCTTGAAAGCGAACGATCGCCAAGAGCTAAACTGAAGTTGAAATATCAAGCAAAACTGAAGCTAAAATATTAAGGGAAACTGAAGCTGAAATATTGGCATAAGGTTCTGAAGATGAGTCGGGTAAGGCCTCTGAAAATCCCCCTCTGCGGTAAGTAATACTCTCTCAGGCACTGAAACGGGGGTTAAGCATGGGAAATTCAGATAGCTCGGAACAATACTGGCCATATATATGGCTCTTAAGGCAGGTTCTGAAAGTGAGGGGAACAAAAATAAATGAGGGCCGGCTATTGGAGCTTTTATAAACCATTGAGAAACATTGCTCGTGGTTCCCTTCTCCTGGTACTTAGATTTAGGAACATGGGAGAAGGTAGATAGTGAATCAGAGAAACTTCTTTGCAAAGAAGTGCCCTTGCCTGTATCTATCTGGTCAACTTGGGCACTGATAAAATCTATTTTAGAACCTCTTCAGACCTCAGAAAGCTCAAAAGGAAATAAGGATGAACCTGAAACCCCATCAAAGGGAGGACCTGAATATGCAGAGGTGGAGGGGGTAGAAAAAAACACAGGAGGCTCTAAAAGTTGCAGTTCCTTCTGTGCCTTTGCTTAGGGAAGACAATTTCCTCTGCTTCCTTTTCCTCTTTCTCCTGTCTTAACCACTGGCGCGGCTCAGGCTTCTCCTTCCTTAGGACAGACAGCAGTTCTGTCAACCCTTCAGAAAGGTATTTGTCAGGCTCGACAGGAGGGTGACTTGGAGGCTAGGACTATGGCATTCCAGTGACAATACATGAACGGATAGCTCCTGGGACAGATCCTGATAATCCCAATGGGGTGTATGAGGCTGTACACAAACAGATCCCCTTCAAAACACTAAAGGAACTTAAGCAAGCTGTTTGAATTGTGGAGTAAATTCTCCTTTTACCTTGGGAATAGAGCAGGGACGACCTGAGGGTTCCCATTTGATTACGGTGGCTCATGACCAAGCCAGGCAAATCTCCATTTCTTTAGATCAACTGATAGACAGTGGAGACTGGGGGAGAACTCAAGATCAAGTCCTTAT
Organism: Oryx dammah; assembly: GCF_014754425.2. Taxonomy (NCBI): domain Eukaryota; kingdom Metazoa; phylum Chordata; class Mammalia; order Artiodactyla; family Bovidae; genus Oryx; species Oryx dammah. The sequence goes on along the minus strand of NW_024070196.1, from coordinate 45,707,215 downwards.
GGAAGATGAGGCTACGGAACAGGTGAGGTGACACTGCACAAGAGCCTGGGAGAAAATAGAGGTTAAAGGACAGGCTTTCTTTATTTTAAAAGAAGACCTCACCTCCCCAGAGAGACAATCCCTGCTGGGACAACATCTTATCAGCCAGGCTACCCCTGTCATCAGAACCAATTTGAACATTCTCTAGTTTAATTTTTAACTATGAAACTATGACTACAAAAAAGAGAGATGACATTTTGACACTGAATGCCCATGATATTCTTTAGACTCCGGAGAAAACTGTTTAAAATAAAATCTTTTTTGAGATTACAAAACCTGTTCTTGCACGTGCAATTAGGAAAAAGTTGGCTCGTTAAAATACTTTTTTGGAGCTCCAATTCTGCTTGAGAAACAAAAACAGGCCTGGGGAAAAACCTGAAGTTAACTCTTATCATGTCTTTGGGACACACAGACCACTCTATCTGGGACTCCAGCCATGAACAAATTGGTAGAACTCAAACCAAGAAAAAAAAAAAGAAGGGGCAAAGTGACATTTTAAATTTCAAGTGGAAAACTATGAGATCTCTCTCTGTCTAAATTTATCTGTGTCTCAGTGTGTGTCTTTGTTTTTGGATAATATGAGGTTAATTTATAAATGAACTCTATTTAAATTCAGGTTCATGTGAAATGAAAAATATTAAATATTAAATATCTAACATTAATGTTTGTTTGAATATTTTTCATTTCACATGTTTGTTTGCTAATCTACTTAAGACATGTCTTAAGTCATCAACATTGTGTAATACTTTTATCGTGCCTAGGTTTAAGGTAAACTAAATTTGTCAACAAAGAAAGCAACTGTTTATATATATAAATATATATAAATGAGATGAAAACTTTTAGATAAACTCTATTAAAAATAATTATAGTTTAGAAATGTCTATCCAAAATAACCTCTGAAGACTGGAGTAACTTAAATTTCTAGGGTTGTACTAAACTAAATGATGATAAAAGTTTATTAAATAGCTAGGTCATTTCCAAATAAAATAAGATTTTGAAACATTAATTACTGAACACTAAGTTCCTCTTACAGAGAAACTAAAGAGATTTTGGACTATTAATAAATATATTTGGTGCCACCTGAGATATTCTCTATAAAAAGAAAATGTTTTTAAAAAATTAAAACTGATATTTATGTTCACCAATCTATAAAATGCTAATATACAAGACAGTTCATGTTTGCTTAAGGAAAATAAGGTTTATGTTTTTAATAATAAAAAAAGATGAGAAATAAAATTACAGTCTATTAAAACAAAAAGAAAATAAATCTAAACTTACAGGTAGCTGACTATTAACCCCTGCACTGATCTATTCCCCAAAGCACACTACACATTCACAATGTTTTATAAACTCTATGTTAAGGATTGAATTGTGCCCCACTCCAAGAAAGGTATGCCTAACCCCTGTACCTGTGAATATGAACTTATTTGGAAACAGGGTTTTTGCAGACGTATTCAAAGACATTTTGCAGATGTATTCAAGAGGAGGCCTAGGGTGGGTCCTTATCAGAGGAGGAGATGAGGACACAGACACACAGGCAGGCAGGGACACAGGGATGATGCCACATGGTGCCAGGGCTGCATCTGCAAATGGAGGGACCCCAAAGATGCCAGCAGTACCAGTAGCCAAGACAAGAGCCTGGAATGGAGTCTCCCCTGGAAGCTCCAGAGAGCACAGTCCTGTCAGCACCTTGATTTCAGGCTTCCAGAACCGTGAGAGACTACATTTCTGTTCATTTTAGGCACCTAGTTGATATTTTGTTATAGCAGCCCTAGGAAATCCATACACTCTGTAGTTATCTTATAAATAGCACAGGAATGCTACATTAGTGATTACTCTGTCTTATAAGACTTAGTTTGTTCAAAGTAAGTACTCAAAATGTACCACAGGCTTCCCTGGTGGTCCAGGGAAGAATCCACCTGCCAATGTGCAGGGGACACAGGTTTGATCGCTGACCCAGAAAGATCCCACATGCTGTGGGGCAACTAAGCCCGTGCGCCACAACTGCTGAGCTCACGCTCCAAAACAAGAGAAGTAATCACAAGGGGAAACCTGACCACCTCAATGAAGGGTAGTCCCCGCTTTGTGCAACTAGAGAAAGCCTGCATGCAGCAACAAAGACTCAGCGCGGCCAAAAATAACTAAATAAATAAAACGTTTAAAAAGTACTACAATTTTTAAAACCAAAAAAAAGTACTGAAATTTTAAATATATATACTGTTAAATATATGCTGGAAAGCATATATGCTAGAATTTTTCATATGCATTTTAAAAATTATATTCCTATATATCCACATGTGTAAATGTATAGATATAGATGGGGCTTCCCAGGTGGCACTAGTGGTAAAGAACCTGCCTGCCAATGCAGGAGATACAAGAAATGCAGGTTTGATCCCTGGGTCAGGAAGATACCCTGCAGGAGGGTATGGTACCCCACTCCAGTATTCCTGCTTGGGGAATCCCATGGACAGGCGAGCCTGGCAGGCTATGGTCCATAGGATCACAAAGAGTCGACACGACTAAAGCAGCTTAGCATGTACGCATGCATAGATATAGATACTGTATAGATACGATACTATACATGTGTATGTGTGTGTGTGTGTGTGTGTGTGTGTATACATATATACAATTGACCCTTGAACAAAGTGGAGATTCGGGTCACCCACCCTCTACGAAGTAGAAGATCCTAAGTGTAACTTGCATAATCCTCCATTTCCATGGTTCCTCCGTATCTGTGGATTCACGTAGCACTGCACTTTTTTAAAATTTTATGCTGCACAGTTGATTCACAATGTTATGTTAATGTTCACTGTACAACAAAGTGATCCAGTGACACATATACACATACACCTTCTCATATTCGCTTCCATTCTGGTTTATCACAGGATATTGAATGTAGTTCCCAGGGCTATACAGTAGGACCCTGTTGTTTATCTATTTTATATGTAATAGTTTGCATCTGCTAATTCCCAAACTCCCAAGCTGTCCCCCCCACCCCCTCCCCCTTGGCAACCCCAAGTCTGTTCCCTATGTCTGAGTCTGTTTCTGTTTCGTAGATAAATTCATGTGGGTCATATTTTAGATTCCACATATAAGTGATAACACATGGTTGCAGCTTTTACTATTGAAAAAAAGTTGTGTATAAACGTTATCTATGCAGCTCAAACCCGTGTTGTTCATGGCCAACTGTATATAATAGATACTAGATATCTACCTATATCTAGAGCTAGATATAAATACTTAGAGATCTAGAGAGAGAGAAATAGGTGGATGTGAATGGATAGATAGATAGATAAAATAGATGGACAGATAGATCAGATAGATAAAATGGATAGATAGATAGATAGATAGGCCTAAAATGTCCCAGGCCTGTCTCAGCTCCTGAGAAGCTCTGTTATGTCCTTCTATACACTTCTGTTTTCTTTCAGCATTTTCTATCCTCCTTCCTCAGACTACACCCTCCTAAAGTGACATGGGACACAAAATAAAAGCCTTCTTCACAGACAGGGCTCTGTCCTACTGTGGACTGCCAAAAGGCAGCTTTTAAAGTTCTCCTTGCAAGAAACCACCATTATTCCTGGCACAAGAGGCCCCTTTGCACTCCTGTGGAGACCCTGAATTTACACAGAAATACCATCAAGGGTGAGCCCCTCCTGTTCTCTCTGAGCTGGTCTCCTCCAGCCTCTTGTCTGCTGGCTGCCCTGACAGCACCAAGTGGGCCTCCACCTCAGCGCCTCCGCCTTCAACGCCCTCCCCAGGAATTCCCTTCCCACAAACATCTCTGTGGTTCCTTCCCTTACCTTCTTCGGCTTCCTCTCAAATGTCGCTGTCTTAGGAAAGGCCTGTCAGTCACGCTGCCTCACTGCTACCCCCTTTCTCTGGCATCCATGTCTTCTTTACCTGCTCATCAGTATCTAGAGGTAAATATAAATACCTAGAGATCTAAATATACATACTGAGAGATCTAAGTATCTCTCTCTCTCTCTCTATCTATCTATCTATTGGGCAATCCTGGTGGCTCAGTGGTAAAGAAACTGCTTGTCAATGCAGGAAACACGGGTTCTGTCCCTGATCCAAGAAGATCCCATGTGCCAAGGAGCAACTGAGCCTGTGCACCGGAACTACTGAAGCCCTCATGCTGTAGAACCCATGCTCTGCAACCAGAGAAGTCACTGCAATGAGAAGCCCGTGCCCTGCAACCAAGAGTAGCCACAGTTTGCTACAACTAGAGAACAACTGGCACAGCAACAAAGACTCAGCACAGCCAAAACTAAATAAATAAGCAAAATTGTATATTTCCTTAAAATATATATATATATGTAATAATATACATATATAGAGAGAAATAGATGAATGGATGGATGGATGGACAGACATTGATAGATATTATATCTCACTCGAGCAGTGATCACATCACACGTCTCACTACTTGACATATAGTTTCTCACATGTCCTGTTTCTGCCTTCTAGGATGAAAACTCCATGAACCCCGGATCCTTTGGGTCTGTATTGTTCACTGCTCCTGTCCTCAGGGAGTGCCTGATCCCTCGTGGTGCTCAATAAATATCAGCTAAATGAGTGAATGAATCTGGGTATTTGCTTATCACTGTCTTAGACTCACTGAATGAGAGGTTGTGGGAACTTCCCTGGTGGTCCAGTGGTTAAGATTCTGCACTTCCACTGCAGGAGTTGCAGGTTCCATCCCCGGTCAGGGAACTAAGATTCTGCATGCCTCAGTGTGGCAAAAAAAAAAAAAGTGATAAATGAGAGGTTGTGAATTCAAACATGTCAAGGTACCAGCAGATCATTCAGTGAATAGTGCAGGCTTGGTGTCAGAAGACAAGTGACCCCAGGCCTCAAGTCTGAGACATGATGGGGAATGGCAGGATCCGAGACAAATGTCAACGCCCACTGCATCCGTGGAGAGTGGTGGTATTTACCTCCAATTGGTGCGGCCATACAAGAAGTCAGGCCCAGTGCTTTCCTATCTTGATGTTCAAAAGAAACCAGCTGTCTGGATTTATACATGAACAGTCCTCACATTTTGTATTAGTTATCTACCACGGCAGAGCAAATTGCCCTAGAAGTTAATAGCTTGAAGCAACAATGCACAGTACTATCTCACACAGTTTCCAGGAATTCAGGAGTGATTTCACTGGGGGGTTCTGATCTAAGGCTCAAGAAATTGCAGGTAAGACATAGCCCTGACTGGGGCTGAAAGATCCACTCCCCTGATGGCTCCCTTACAGGCCAGCAAGTTCCGACCAGCTCTTTGCAGGGACGCTCAACTCCTTGTCACATGTATCTGTCCACAGCACTGTTGTTTAGTCACGAAGTCGTGTCTGACTCTTTGTGATCCCCATGGACTATATAGCCCGTCAGGCTCTGCTGTTCATGGGACTTCCAAAGCAAGAATACTGGAGTGGGTCGCCATTTCCTTCTCTAGGGGATCTTCTTCACCCAAAGATCAAATCCACCTACCCTGTGCCTCCTGCATTGACAGGTGGATTCTTGACCACTGAGCCACCATGAGAAGCCACCTATGGGAAGCCCCCATAGGGTCGTGCGTGTCTCCAGATGTGGCGACTGTCTTCCTCCAGAGTGAGTGTCCCCAGACAGCAAGGTGGAAGCCACAGAGCCTCAGTGAGTTAAGTCAGGTTACACTGTCTATTGTGACACCCTGCATTGGTGAGAAGTGAGTCACTAAGTTCAGCTAGAAGTGAGTCACTAAGCTGGGCCCAAACTCCAGGAAAGGGGAATTAGTTTAAGCTTTTGAAAGGAGGAGTATCAAAGGATTGTGGACTTATTTTAAAACCATCACTTTTTTTTTTTTTTTGACCACTCAGATTTTGGGATTTCAGTTCCCTGACCAGGGATTGACTCTTCAAGCCAGGCTTCAGCTATACGTGAACCGTGAACTCTCAGATGTTTAAGCTGGTTTTAGAACAGGCAGAGGAACCAGAGATCAAATTGCCATCATCTGCTGGATCATGGGAAAAGGAAGAGAGTTCCAGGAAAACATCTATTTCTGCTTTATTTACTATGCCAAAGCCTTTGACTGTGTGGATCACAATTAACTGTGGGAAATTCTGAAAGATATGGGAATACCAGACCACCTGACCTGCCTCTTGAGAAACCTATATGCAGATTAGGAAGCAACAGTTAGAACTGGACATGAAACAACACACTGGTTCCAAATAGGAAAAGGAGTATGTCAAGGCAGTATATTGTCACCCTGCTTATTTAACTTATATGCAGAGTACATCATGAGAAATGCTGGGCTGGAAGAAGCACAAGCTGGAATAAAGATTGCCAGGAGAAATATCAATAACCTCAGATATGCAGATGACACCACCGTTATGGAAGAAAGTGAAGAAGAACTAAAAAGCCTCTTGATGAAAGTGAAAGAGGAGAGTGAAAATGTTGGCTTAAAGCTCAACATTCAGAAAACGAAGATCATGGCATCTGGTCCCATCACTTCATGGGAAATAGATGGGGAAACAGTGGAAACAGTGGCTGACTTTATTTTTGGGAGCTCCCAAATCACTGCAGATGTTGACTGCAGCCATTAAATTAAAAGACACTTACTCCTTGGAAGAAAAGTTATGACCAACCTAGATAGCATATTCAAAAGCAGAGACACTACTTTGCCAACAAAGGTCCATCTAGTCAAGGCTATGGTTTTTCCAGTGGTCATGTATGGATGTGAGAGTTGGACTGTGAAGAAAGCTGAGAGCCGAAGAATTGATGCTTTTGAACTGTGGTGTTGGAGAAGACTCTTGAGAGTCCCTTGGACTGCAAGGAGATCCAACCAGTCCATTCTAAAGGAGATCAGTCCTGGGTGTTCTTTGGAAGGACTGATGCTAAAGCTGAAACTCCAATACTCTGGCCACCTCATGCGAAGAGTTGACTCATTAGAAACGATTCTGATGCTGGAAGGGATTGGGGACGGGAGAAGGGGACAACAGAGGATGAGATGGCTAGAAGGCATCACCGACTCGATGGACATGAGTTTGGGTGAACTCTGGGAGTTGGTGATGGACAGGGAGGCCTGGAGTGCTGCAATTCATGGGGTCGCAAAGAGTTGGAGACAACTGAGCGACTGAACTGAAGTTTTACATTTATGTTACTATTATTTTTATTACATTATAACGCTGCTGTTTCTGATGACTCTGTATTCAGATAGAATTCAGAGCACTCAATAATTCAACAAATATTTACTATGTTCCCATTCAGTGCCAGTCACTATGTAACATGCCTGGAATATGGTGACAAATGAGGAACTTAGCTTATTCTAGTGAGGGAAAGGAAGATTTTTAGAAAAGCAAGCATGTGAATAATTAAGCAAGGTATTTTCAGTAGTGGTAAGTGTTCTGGGGAAAATAGAACAGTGCCTGAGATGGGGAATGGCTGGTGTGGTGGGACCTCATTTGAAAGGGTGATCAGAGTGGGCCTCTTGGAGGTGACATTTGAGCTGTGACCTGAAGAGTAAGAATGAACCAGTCAGGCAAAGATGTGGAGACAGAGCATTTTAGGCAGAGGATGAGTAAGTGCAAAGGCCCTGGGGTAGGAATGAACTTGGCCAAGATAAGGTTCTGAAAGGTTTGTGTGGCTATTGTGGGATTACAATGACAGGCTTGAGATGGGCTAGAGGGGTAGGCACAACTTAGGTCATATAGGGCCTGGCCATGTACTTCATGTATCTGAGTATAACAGATAAGAAAGGGTTACAGAGATTAAGAAGGGAGAAGGATGGTCTGATGTTTTCAGAAGATTGTTCTGTACCTCTTGATAGGATGCACTGGGAAGAACATAGCATCACTGCTAGGGTGTCCTGACCCAAACTGCATACCCTGAATCTTAGTCCTGAGGGAATATGAGACACATCCAAATGGAGGGAGTCTACAAAGTAACCGGACTATTAAATACCCAGCAAGAGACAAAGAGGAAGGTACTGCCCTAGATTAAAAGAGACTAGACAGAAAGAGAGACAGATACCATGTGAAATCACTTACAAGTGGAATCTAAAATAGGACACAAATGAACATATCCATGAAATGGAAACAGAGTCCCGCACACAGAGAACAGACTGGTGGCAGCCAAGGGGAAGGGGGCTGGGGGATGGATGGAGTGGGAGGTTGGAATGGATCAACAACAAGGTCCATCTGGGGAATTCCCTGGAATCTAGTGATTAGGACTGTGGGCTTTCACTGCTGAAGGCCCAGCGTCAATCCCTGATTAGGAAACTAAGATCCTGCAAGCCGTGTGGCATGGCCAAAACAAAAACAAAACACACACACATATGTGCAAAACAAGGTCCAACTGTAAGCACAGAGAACTATAGTCCATATCCTATGATAAATCATAATGGAAAAGAATATATATATATATATATATATATATATATGGGATCACTTTGTTGTACAGCAGAAATTAACACGATATTGTAAATCAACTATATTTCAGTTAAAAAGAGACTGGACAGGTCAACATAATGTGTGATCCTGAAGGGTACTGTACTAGGTAAGGGCAGGAGGGAGACAAGTGCCAATTAAGTCCTGTACATTAGATAATAGAATTGTAACAATCTGAATTTACTAATTTTGCTAAGTGTGCAGCAGTTATATAACAGAATATCCTTTAGTTTTGTTTTTTAAACTACAGCCTGCCTTCTGAGGAGAAAGCAGGCATATTTATCTATTTGCTTATATTTATTTATGTATTTATTTGACTGCATTGGGTCTTAACTGCAGCATGCAGAATCTATAGTTCCCTGACCAGGACCTGGGCCCCCTGTATTAGGAGTGCAGAGTTGTATCCTGGACCACCAGGGAAGTCCCATCCTGAGGTTCTAAACAATAGACATAGAGGGGTGTTCTGTGTGCTATTTACTCTCAAACATTGCAGTGGAAAAAAATCATATATATATATATACATACATATATACATATATAATCTATAGAAAAATCATGTATGTACGATATATATATATATATACACACACACACTGATAGAAGGTTAGGATGATAAAGACAAATGATCAACTAAACAATATTAACATCTGGGGAAACCAGAGGTAATAGATGCTGAAATTTCTTGTATGGTTTTTGTAACTTTTTTTTTTGTGTTTGACAGCAATTTTGTATTGACAACAATTAACTGGAGGTTAAGCATGGGCTTGCAATCCACACTGGGTGACCAAGACAAGAAAGTACCTCTGTAAAATGCAAACAAACAAATCACCTGGGAACTCTGTCTAGGTGGCGAGTTCAAGAAGAGCTAATACTCCTGGTTTGGCAAACTTCCCTTTAGCTTTTTTGTCAGAAGTTTTTTTTTTTTTTTTAATAACAAAAGGTATAAACATGATGTTCTCACCACCCAGAATTATATAATGGTTAATAGGCTTTTATACTTGTTTCAATCACTTTTTAGAAAGAAAAAATAGAACACTGTAAATAAAGTTAAAATCTTCTTTGACCTCTCTGGCCAAATTCCATTATATTCCTTTTTACCACTATGAAGCAATAGCCATTGGAACTCGGTCTATATCCTTGCAGTCAATTAAAAAAATAAAATAAAAAACTAATGTACATATGTCCAAGAGCTAATGGTTTATGTGTTTGTAAAAAACTTACCTAAACAATGTTATAATATATATGTATAGCCTCTATAAAATTAAATAAAGACTTTATATAGCTATCATCACATCTTCCTTCAACTTGCTTTTCTTAGCATTAGCTTTTTGAGATCTACCTAACCCTGTTGATTCAATGACTTTCTGTACAGTAAACCCATAGTACAGATATATTTTATTTATAAATTTTCCTATTGATGGACACATACTTAAGTTTCATCTTTTGTTATTATAAGAGAGAAAGACTCTTGAGAGTCCCTTGGACTGCAAGATCAAATCAGTCAATCCTAAAGGAAATCAATCCTGGATATTCATTGGAGGGACTGATGCTAAAGCTGAAGCTCCAATCTGTGGCCACCTGATGCAAAGAGCCGACATGTTGGAAAAGACCCTGATGCTGGGAAAGAGCAAAGGCAGGAAGAGAAGAGGATGACAAAGGATGAGATGGTTGGATGGCATCACCAACTCGTTGCACATGAGTTTGAGCAAGTTCTGGGACATGGTGAAGGACAGGGAAGCCTGGTGTGCTGCAGTACATGGGGTCTCAAAGAATCAGCCACGACTGAGCAACTAGACAACAACAATTACAGAAAACGTTTCAGTGAGCCTCCTGATACTTGTTTCTTTGGGCATGTGTGTGAACTGAAGTCTAGGACATCTCCCTAAAAATGGAAATAAAGCCATGGACATTTATGTGTGTTTTACCAGCTTGTATCCTCCCAAGTGGCCAAACCAATCTATATGCCCACCAGCAGCAGGTTCTGAGGGTCCTTGGGGGCACTTGGATTTGAGTTCCCAGCAGGCAGGTTCTCAGATGTGTTGTGCCCAATTTGCGTCACTTAGATTCCCAGCAGACCTGCTAGCAAACGTGCTCAGTACTACGTGGCTATCTCCTTGGTCATTTGGGTTCTCTTTGCTCTGGGAAGAGTCCCCATGGGGGAATCTTTTCTGGGGAACTTAACTATCCTGATGGGGCCATTAGCTGCCTGCTTTTACTGTCAGCCATGGATGCTTGGTTGGGGAGGAGCGGAGGTGGGGGCGGGTGGGGAACCAACAAGGTAGTTTAAGAATCTGGGCTGATTCATGTTGAGGTTTGATACTGAACAACAAAAATCTGTAAAACAATTATCCTTCAATAAAAAATAAATTAATAATAATAAAAAAAGAATCTGCAGATGGCATAGAGAACAGACTCATCCACACGGAATGGGGGGAGTTGGAAGAAGAGAGCCAGGGACGAATGGAGAGAGTAGCATGGAAACATATACACACCATATGTAAAACAGATAGCCAGTGGGAATTTGCAGTATGACTCAGGGAACTCACACCCTGGCTCCGTGACAACCTAGAAGGTGGGGTGGGATGGGATGGGAGGTGCGAGGGAGATTGAAGGGGGACAGAATATATGTATATCTATGGTTGGTTCATGATGATTATGGCAAAAACCAACACAATATTGTAAAGCAATTATCCTTCAATTAAAAACTAAATGAATTTAAAAATTTTATACCTTAAAAAAACATATCTGTGGGTGGGACTTCCCTGCTGGTCCAGTGGTTAAGCTTCTGCTCTTCAAATGCAGGGGGTAGGGGTTCAATCCCTTGGTGGGAACTAAGAGTTATTTATTTTGGAGGCTGCAGCATGAAATAAACAAATAAATAAACTCTAGCATTAACTATAGTCATCAGGTTGTGCCTCACATCCTTTAAAAAAGGAAAAGAATCTGTGGCTATCCAGACAAATGCCAAAAGCTGGCCTTATATTTACGCTGTGAGATTGGAGGACTGCATTCAGCCATCTTGCTGAATGCAAAGGAATGTTAATAAACCCATACTTGTTGAACTTGAGGTAGTCTCACTTCCTATTTCTGACGAAGATGAGAGGTGGCCCCAGCAAATTGTTAAGTTTTATGCGTGGTCAGTTGTCTGGACGCTTGATAGCCTTATCCCTGTTAGCGTCTGGAACCTAGTCATTGATTGCATCCCTGTTTGTTACTAAGATGAAAAGAGCTGAAAGGTTGGACACACTAAATTTCATTATCCTTTTTGCAGAATAAGGCCACAAAAGCTGCTGACCACTTAGATGTCCTAAAGAAAAGGTGATTGGCTTTCTACTTCTGGTAAGTTCCAGCCTGATACGGGGGCGCCGGGATGGAGCGACCCGCACCCCAACATGGCGCCCGCCCCGGGCCTGCGTGCCGTGTTTGTACGCGGGGGCAGGGCCTTTGTGTGGGCCACCCCGCGAGTTTCCCGCCCAAGGGGGCCTCGGCCTCTCCTCCCAGTTCTGTTCCCGCGGTGGCAGCAGGGCGCGCCGCGTCGCAGTCCGCGCATGCGCGCGCGCGAACCCGCCCCCGGGCTGGCGCACATGGCCTCGTGGGCCGGCGTGCGTGCGCGCGACCGCGTTGCCTCCCTCGCTCAGTGCGCCGAGAGCCTTTCCCTTACGCGCCAGGCCGACGGGTGAGGCCGCCGAAGCCTGGGCGGCCTGCGTGCGCGCGCGCGTCGGGCCACGTGGGAGCGGCGCGGCGCCGTTGCCCCGCCCTCTCTCGGCGCGCGCCGGCGTCGGCTGCGTCTCCGGGCATTTGAATTGCGCTTCCGCCATCTTTCCAGCCCTCAGTCAGACGGGCGCGGAGACGCTTCTGGAAGGTAGCGGGGCCGGGGCGGGGGCCGTGGGGCTGGGGCGGGGGCGGGTGTTGGGGGGTCTAGGCAGCGGCGGGAGGCGGCCATGAGGAGGCGGTTTAGCGAGTCCTCTGGGCGGAGAGTTCTCCTCTTTCCCCTGCCGCGGAGGCCGTGAGGGCGCCGGGACGCGAGCTGCGGTGGGTCGGGCGGACTGTCGGTGCGGAGGGGTGGCCGGCGTACCGGCCGCTTGGGAGGAGGGGAGATGCGGCCGGGCGGAGGGCCGAAGGGCGGCCGTGGGGCGGACAGGACGGCGCGGCCTGGCCGCTGGCGGTGACCAGGCGCTTTCCGTGCGTCTGCCTCCACGCCGAGCGGGCCTCCGCTCCGCCCGGTCTCCGCTTCGAGCGGGTGCGCGCCACGATCTGGCGGCCGCGGAGTCCGGCCGGAGAGCGATGCCACCATCGCCATCGCACTCTCGGCCCCCGCCCACCCTCATGTGTGTGTACTGGGAGTACGAGGTCGGGTGCGGGCGGCCGGGCTCCTCGGTGGAGGCCTTTGTGGGCCTGGGCACGTGGGGCGGGTCTGGCCATGCGGCCCCCGGCCCGCGCCACCGTGCAGCGGGCCTTATTTCTTTCTCCTTTGCTCGCAGTAACATCGCGATGGCTGCCCAAGGAGAACCCCAAGTTCAGTTCAAAGTAGGTAACGCTCGTGAGTTGGGGGTGTGCTGCAGTGAACCCGAAGGGCTCTGAAGGAGAGGCAGTTTTGGGGGGCACTCTGTTCCAGACCGTCTTACTTGCCGTATCTCCTTTATGACCGCAAGTGCGTGCGGACGGCCTGCTTCGTCAGCCAACGTGCTCGTGCTGCGGCAGTGCCTTCGGTCCCCCGATAACGAGATGGGGGTGCTGGCCCCACCCTGCGGACAGGGAAGCAGGGCTCAGAAAGTTTCGCTGATTGGAGTCGTTCGTTAGATGGGACAGGGCCGCTTGATTAAGAGTCTTTGTTGTAAATGTACTTAGGTAGTACATAAACTTCTGTTGTGTAAGTTAAATTGTCCAGAAAATCTTAACAGCGTCATAATCCTGGGGTCCTGAAGTGTTACATGTTTTGGTGTTTATTTCAAAAATTTGGTTTCCGACAGCTTGTTTTGGTTGGTGATGGTGGTACTGGAAAAACTACATTCGTGAAGCGTCATCTGACTGGTGAATTTGAGAAGAAGTATGTAGGTATGTGGGGGGAACCATTTGTGGACATGTGTGTAAAATGTTTGAGTTCTTTGACTAACTTGCAGTTCCTGTGTTCCAGCTACCTTGGGTGTTGAGGTCCATCCTCTTGTGTTCCATACCAACAGAGGACCTATTAAGTTCAATGTATGGGATACAGCTGGTCAGGAGAAATTTGGTGGACTGAGAGATGGTTATTATATACAAGGTAGGTATCTGATTTGTAACAAGTTTTTGAGAGGATTTGTACCTTAGTCTCCAAGGTTACTTAGGAATAGATCTTCTCAGGTAAAGACGTTGGTAATACTGACTGATTTGGAAATTGTGTGATTCATTTCAGTTCAAAACATGTACTGACTCCAGGGAGTTGACCATTTGAGGGGAAGAAAATTTTGTGAAAGTTGTCTTGTGCCATTTGATTGATTGCATGCTTGTGTCATGATTGGCACTGTTTTGAAATACACTGTATAGTTTAAGTTGAGGCTCTTAACTTGAAGATAATAAGCAACAGACAGTTGTTGCTACAGCTTCAGTATTTGAGAGTTTATGTTTGGGCATATGTTTTGGTGATTGTCAATAATTATTTCTTGTGCACTCCATTAAAAAGATAGTGAACCATTTGATGTGCTTCCTTGGTGGCTTAGTCGTAAAGGACTCTCTTGCCAATGCAGGAGACACAAGTTCCATCCCTGGGTCAGGAAGGAAATGGCAAACCAGTCCAGTTTTCTTGCCTGGGAGTTCCCATGGACAGAGGATCCTGGTGGGCTAGTCCATGGGGTTGCAAAAGAGTCAGACATCACTTAGAGACTAAGACAACAACGACCCATTTGATACTGGGCCAGAGGAGTTAGGCTTTGTATCTTGTAAAATGCTGTTGTAAGACCTCTCAAAAACTTGTTACAACAATTTCTTTAATTGTACTAGGTTTTGCAGAGGTTGTTTTTTTTTTTTATGCTTGATTTTATATTTAAAAAGGCAAAGGAAACAAATGCTTGTTATACCGAGCAAAAAAGTTGCACAGAAAATACTCATCTAACACTCTTGCTCATTTGATGAAAATTGTTGGGAATCTTTCCATGTCTTTTGCTTTTACTTGAGTACGTATAAATGCAAGGGTCTTCTCCCTTCCCTAGCCCCAAATTCGTTAGTTAAAAATCCATAATATATTTTGCTTACCAGCTTTATCATGGCTGTGTTTTTCAAAGGATAGATTTCTAGATATTCAGAATATGGGAGGTGAATTCTGAAATGGTGGTTTATCATTGATCGACTTTAGATACATTCTGAGGCTGAGACAGTTTTTGAAGTATTGCAGATGGAAAGATAAATATGGTAAGCATTTTTCTTGATGTAGTAAATTTGTAGGCATGTACTGATCACTGTAAATCTTTCTTTCAGCTCAGTGTGCCATTATAATGTTTGACGTAACATCAAGAGTTACTTACAAGAATGTGCCTAACTGGCATAGAGATCTGGTACGAGTGTGTGAGAACATCCCAATTGTGTTGTGTGGCAACAAAGTGGATATTAAGGACAGAAAGGTTAAGGCAAAGTCAATTGTCTTCCACCGAAAGAAGAATCTTCAGGTAAGTTTTTTAAAGCTTATAGAATTATAATCCTTTAGTTAAAATTATGATGTTAGTCCATTAAAGTGATTTATTGATGTTTCTGATGTGTGGGTTTTTAAAATTAATTTACCATTCTTTTAAACAGTACTATGACATTTCTGCCAAAAGTAACTACAACTTTGAAAAGCCCTTCCTCTGGCTTGCTAGAAAACTGATTGGAGACCCTAACTTGGAGTTTGTCGCCATGCCTGCTCTTGCCCCGCCAGAGGTGGTCATGGACCCAGCCTTGGCAGCACAGTACGAGCACGATTTAGAGGTATGGTGTTTATGTCTCAGCGATGAGTGCTTTTAGATTCCTGGTGCTTTTCATCTGGAGCATTGTAACATTTCCATCTCTTTGTCTAGGTTGCTCAGACAACTGCTCTCCCGGATGAAGATGATGACCTGTGAGAAAGTGAAGCTGGGGCCCAGCGTCAGAAGTCTAGTTTTATAGGCAACTGTCCTGTGATGTCAGTGGTGCAGCGTGTTTGCCACTTTATTATATAGCTAAGCAGAACATGTGCTTAATCTTTGGATGCTGAAGGAGATGGATGGGCTTTGGAGTGAATGTGGCAGTTTAAAAAAAAATACCTTCATTTTTTGGACCTGCATATTTAGGTGTTTTGGAACACAGTTGTTTCCTCCTTGAGTTTCAAATATAAGACTGCTATAGTCACATGACAATATTGAGGGGTGGAATCTTGTTTGTTACTGTCATTCCCATTCCTTTTCGTTTAGAATCAGAATAAAGTTGTATTTCAAATATCTAAGCAAGTGAACTCATCCCTTGTTTAAATGAGCATTTTAAAACCGCTACCAGGGAAAGCTGTGCCATGTTACTATTTGAATTGCCTTTGCTATTACCACTTAACTTGAAGTCAGTTAGGTTAAATGCTTCTAATTTTCTGTATACTTGAATCATTTCACACAAATGTAATGACAAGTCAACAGTATTGTATTTGATAAGAGGTGTAAATACTATCAATAGTTAGGCTAAAATAACACCCCACCTGCCTTTGGGCTTAGGTAGTGTCACCTAGGGATGAGATTTATGTGACCTGTCAAAGGTGGTACCTGTTTCAGATGTTTTAAACAGATACTTTAATTATATTTGCATTTTATGGTAGAAGTAACCATTTTCTAATGTAGAGCTTGTCAAAGTCCAGTGACATCATACAGATGGTTGCAGGAACTTGAGGGACATCTCATCTGTTAAATATGAATATAATTGTGCATTTACTTTTTTGTTTTTTGATGTTACATTTTTAATGTAAAGTTGGCATTCTAGAAGATGTTCCATGTTTAGCTGCTGTTAAGTACTCCCAAGCTTTAAAGGTTATCAAAGATTAAGGATTTCAATGGATATATCACAGCTTTGATGATTTTTCTCTCCCCAAAGAATTTTTCTGGGTGGTGCAAGAACACCTCAGGATGATGCAGCAGAAAAGTAGGTCTTAGGTAAGCCTCTCAATGATGTGAACAGACTGCCAGACTTTGAGTAGATTAACCACTTAACTTGTATGGTTTCACATGTAAACATGAATTGGGTCTGTCTTGCCTGAGTTTGATCTCACTGACACCATACTGTAGCAATTAGAAATCAAGACGAGCTATTTTCCTCTTGTAAGTACTACTGTACTATAGTTCAGTTTACCAAAGTTCTTTAGATGTCCAATTATTCTTAAATGATTACTTTGCTACCTAAAAGTAGGGAAGAATCCCTTTTAAGTATATGGAAAAACAGACTAAAGGATAAAATTGGATACATTTTAATTTGTTAAAATATTGAATAAATATTAATAGATTGACTTACAGATTTGAATTGATGTATATGCTATGCTATATTCAGTTCAAAACCAGACTTTAACAGATAGAAAGTTTCCATGATCAGATGAAATCTTCATTGAGATACATGAGGGATATGTATTTGTAACCTTATGTAGAATGCCAGTATGACTAACACTCTGAAGCCTAAATGTAACAGTAAGATTTTGGGAGCTACTTGGAGGTGGGAGAGAATTTGAGTCATTCTTGGAAGAAAATTGCAAAATATATTGCTTCTACTTTGCCTGGATTTTCTGGATCATCTGGTGTTAATTACTTTGTGGGGAATGCATTTCTCTGTCTAGTTCACACAAATGGGGAAATTTTCCCTTCAATTTCAAATCTGGTGTGTAATGGGAGGAGCCTGCAATTGAAAGCCAAGTTGGTATTAGCTTATTAAAACAAAACTGGTAAAAGTAAACATGAAGTGTTTCTGAAAGCAGTTTTGTGATGTGTCTTGGCCAATTTTTAAGAAACCCTTTTGGTCCTGTTGATCTCAGAGTATCTAGGAAAGGGCAGAGATTTCCAAAAATGCGTTAGACTTGCAAAGACCAATTTTCTGGCTGATCTTGTGCATCAGATTCTCATAGTGAGAATTTGTTTTTTGCAAAGAAAAAATGACTTCAAGAAATAGTAATGAGCACATGGGTTAAAATTGGTTTGACTTGCTAGTTGTACATCTGAAACTGGCCATGCCTTTTGAAGATGCCTTCACTTGTGTTGGGGCTGCAGGCAATCCTCCTTGGTAGAACAACTTGGGACTCATCCTAAAATCATGTGTCAGGCAAGCACTGCTAACAAAATGCTGTGTGTGTTGACCTGCAAACTTAAAGCTGTTAGGGGGATGAAAAGACCCTGGCTGTTTGTATCTTTTCTCTAGTTAGGGCTCTGAGTTAGCCTTGGCAGCTTTGCCTGCTAGGTCCCTGTCATTCCAGGCTTTAGTTTGTTTCCAGAACCTGTACCTACTGAAGTATACTTGATTAGTGCCGCAGTTCCTTTATAGCTCACTCATGGGGTGTTAAATTGGCTCAAGTGTCCCTTGACAGATTTGAATTGTGGAGGACTCTTGAAAAGAGTCCCTTGGACTGCAAGATCAAACCAGTCAATCCTAAAGGAAATCAACCCTGAATATTCATTGGAAGGACTGAACACTTTGGCCGCCTGATGTGAAGAGCCAACTCGCTGGAAAAGACAGTAATGCTGGGAAAGGTTGAGGGCAGGAGAAGTGGATGACAGGGTGAGATGGTTGGATAGCATCACTGACTTAATGGATGTGAGTTTGAGCAAAGTGGGTGATGGTGAAAGAAGCCTGGTGTACTGCAGTTGATAGGATTGCAGAGTCAGACCCTACTCAGGTGAACAGCAAGAAGGGTCCCTGCTGTGGCCGTGTCCCTGAGCTGCCTCAGCTCTGGTCAGAACAGTAAATTTGCATTTGACATAGTCTCTCTTACTAGTCTAATTGTCGTGAGGGCAAGGATTATGTCTTGCTGTGCTGTGCTGTGCTGTGCTGTGCTTAGTTGCTCAGTCGTGTTTAACTCTGCAACCCCAGGGACTGTAGCACGCCAGGTTACTCCGACCATGGGAATTCTCCAGGCAGGAATAATGTGGGTTGCCATGCCTTCCAGGGGATCTTTTCCAACCCAGGGATTGAACCCCAGTCTCCATCATTGCAGGTGGATTCTTTACCATCTGAGCCACCAGGGAAACCCCATCTTGCTCACTTGAGTGTCTTAAATCTCTCATCCCTGAGGAGGAAAGGAATTCAGGGGTTGGAGATGAGGGGTGGGATTGTTGGGAATGGGGTGGGAAGTGGCAGGGAGGATTTTATGCCATTACAGTCTGGTATTGAAGTATTTCCCTCTTGGTATTTGTAGTTTGCATTACCTTTTATCCATTTATTCCAGGTTGTTTCCTTAAAGGAGTGGGGAAAGTGCTCCGTCAGGAACTTTGCCAGATATGAGTCGTTAGATTAGGACATTTCTGTTAAACGATAGATTTGTTAGATCCTAGGTGGAAGAAGATCCTTGCATTGAGTTTTCAGTTCCTTGCCTTTAAGAAGCAAAGTAGATGCCATTCCAGATAAGCAGTATCTTTCTAACATGGGCAGTTCACTCCCTAGATTCTGGGCTCCAGGCCCTGGGGTGTAATGCTGGCCTTGCAGCTTTCATTTTGGGAAATGGGCAGTCAGGCATCTGCAGAAATGTCATGACTGTAGTGAGTGTTAAGATGGAAGCTTAGACAATGCCTTGAAAGCATGACAAGAATCTCTGAGACCTGGAAGGGAGGCCTGTGATCTGAAGGTATCCTGAGAGAAAAGTACTTGAGGCAAAGGGAGCAAAACTCCAGGGCAGAGGATGTGGCTAGAGTGGGCAGTGGAGGCCCAGGATGCAGGGTGGCTGGAGGCTCATAGGGGTTTTCAAGCCCGTTCATAGAGTCCACACTCAGAACACAACACAGAGCCACTGGAGAAGGGTCAGAGTGGCCTTTTAGAAATTCTATTGGCAGCAGCAGTGGGTGCCCAGGGCCCTGTGACAATCCAGCCTTGCCCCACTCAAGTCCACTCGACTTTCTGCTGCAGTATTTCAGAAAATGGAGGGTGACGACATGGTTACAACATGTTCATACAGGGAGCATCTCAGCGAAAATAGTAAATATCCACAAGGAATTCCAGGCATCTTTTTGTTAACCATTTTCTTTCCCTAACTTCACTGAAACATAATTGACACAAATTGTATTTATGGTGTGCTGTGTGATGTTTTGATACACCATATGAAATGGTTAACACAGTCAAGCTATTCAACAAATCCATCACCTTAGAGTTATTTTTTGTGTCTAGTAACATTTCAGATTACTCTGTTAGCACATTTCAATCTTAATACAGTATTAAGAAGTATAGTCACCATACTGTACCTTGGGTCTCCAGACCTCATTTATCCAGCATAACTGAAACTTTGTGCCCTTTGACCAGCACTTCTCCATCTCCCCCTCCTGCACCACTCCTTTACCCTGGCAACCACCTTCTTACTCCGCTTTTGAGTTCAACTTTTTTATCTTCCACATAGGACTATTGCCGTATACTACTTGTTTTTCTGTCTTTGGCTTACTTCACTGAGCATAATGTCCTTGCAGCTCATTAATGTTGTAAATGACAGGATTTCCATCTTTTTTTAAGGCTAAACAATTTTCCATTGTATATATGTATATGTAGTGTACACACTACATTTTCCTTATTCATTCATCTGTCAATGGACACAGGTTAATTCCATATCCTTTGTAAATAAGTTTTCTTCTTAAGAGGAAGGGGTGAAAAATTAAGGTGTTTCCCAAGCAGTAAGGGTGACACTTGAACCTATTTGAAGTTATGACTTCAAGGCCGGTTAGTTTGCAGACACAGCTATTGGTTAGGAGAGATTGATGTATGGTGGTCTTCTAGGCATGGAAATGGAGAAGGCGATGGCACCCACTCCAGTACTCTTGCCTGGAAAATCCCATGGACGGAGGAGCCTGGTAGGCTGCAGTCCATGGGGTCGCGAAGAGTCAGACACGACTGAGCGACTTCCCTTTCACTTTTCACTTTCATGCATTGGAGAAAGAAATGGCAACTCACTCCAGTGTTCTTGCCTGGAGAATCCCAGGGACGGGGGAGCCTGTTGGGCTGCCGTCTATGGGGTCGCACAGAGTCGGACACAACTGAAGTGACTTAGCAGCAGCAGCAGCAGCAGCAGGCATGAAAAATGGGAAACCAAACTGTTAGGAAGAGTGTTCTAGACAACACTGGTAAAGTGAACTGATGGGCAGTCTGGGGGTGAGTAACATTTGCTTTTTCATTTCCCCCAAAGGGAAAAATGTCATACTTTCTGTATTAAAAGTTTAGGGATTTAAACAGTTAAAACATACACAGCCACCACATTTTCCACTTACTCTTTGGAGGTAACTGTTGTCAACATTTTGTTGATATTTCAAATGTTTCCTCAAAGAGTGGGATTATACTATAATAATGTTTCATGACCGTTTTCCACTTTCTCCTAGGGGCTTTTCTACATGAGGTGGTTTTACGCCACTTTCAATAATTACCTAGTAACCCACAGCATGGACAGGCCATCCCTTTGTCAGACACATTATTCCATTTGGTCAGATTATGTTTCTTTGCTCATCTTTTGGTTTTCAGAATGAGTCTGGCTCTTATTTGCAAATGCACTGAACTCACATGTCCTTTCATCTCCGTGTACTACTAAAACTTTCATGTTTCTAAATTTTAACTTAAAAAGTTGTCTGTCTGCACTGGGCCTTAGTTGTAGTATGTGGGATCTTTAGTTTGGGCATACAACTTCTTGGTTGAAGCATGTGGGATCTAGTTCCCTGACGGGGTCAAACCCAGGCCCCCTTCATCGGGAAGGCAGAGTCTTAGTCACTGGACCACCAGGGAAGTCCCTCTAAATTTCAAGTTTTGCAGATGGGTGGAAAATAAAAAATTAATTTAAGAATCTTTTGCATTTGTTTTGCCATATTATCCTCAACTTTGTATCCCCAGTGTCTGACGTGATGCAAGATGCACATATAATAGTCCCTGCTGAATTAAACACATTTAATGAAATAGTTTCCTTGCTGCCACATGTTCTGTGAATTCATATTTTGTGTTTTTAGAGATACTTGAATTCCAGAGATACTCAAAGTGAGATGTATACTTTTACCTCCTTTTTAAATATTCATATTGTGTTATGCTCCGGTCAGAGCTCAGAAAATATTGACTGGTGATGGGATTGGGTTTATAGGGAGAAGATCTAGGAGAAAAGTAGAGCAAATCAAAGAAAACTGCCATGAGGATAGGAAGTTGAAAGCTTAAATTGCAAAAAAAAAAAAAAAAAAAAAGGGGGGGAGCTCACTAGTTTCCTTTTGCCAGTAGTTTTGCCATTACAGGTGTATTTGTACCTTTTATTAATAATTGCCAGTAATTAAATAGTGGGGCCGAGGTGGCCTGTTCCTTCTCCACTGAGCAGACTGAAGAAGAATGAGTAGCTAGGAAATTTGAGGAGTCTTGTTCCCTGAGTTTTCATGATTTCCCCTATACTTATGGGATGGGATTGTGTTAGCAGGTAAATTTTGTTATAACACAGAACTACTCATAAAATGGTGACTTAAAACTCTAGTTCCTGGGACTTCCCTGGTGGCCCAACGATTGAAACTGTGCTTCCACTGCAGGAGGAGCAGGTTCATTCCCTGGTCAGGGAAGTGAGATCCCGCACACAGTGTAGTGCGGCCCAAAACCAGGACTTTGCTGGTGGCTCAGTCGTAAAGAATCCACCTGCCCATGCAGGAGACACAAGTTCGATCCTTCGCCAGGGAAGATCCCACATGCCGGAGCAACTAAGCTGGCGTGCCACAACTATTGGGCCTGTGCTCTAGAGCTGCAACTGCTGAGCTCGTGCGGCAGGTACTGAAGCCTGTGAGCCTAGAGCCTGTGCTCAGGAACAAAAGCAGACACTGAAATGAGAAGCCCACACACAGCAACTAGAGAGTAAGCCCCACGCACGAAAACTGGAGAAGAGCCCGCGCGGCAACGAAGACCAAGCGCAGCCGCAAATAAATAAATAATAAAACTTAAAAAACAGAACAAAACCAAAAAACTTCTCTGGTTCCCACCTCAGTCATCACTTTCTCTGACCATCACTTCCTCTAGGCTTTCATCTAGACCCTTTGCCCCTGATGTGTGACTCCAGAAGCAATGTTCCTGTCCCCACCCTCACTGGCATTAGAAACACTGTTCCTATGACTCACTGCTGATTCAGAGCCTGGGTTTGGAGCACACAAGTGGAGTCCCTCAGAGCCTTTTGCTCTGCTGTGGGAGATACAAAAGAGGGTACTTGGAAAGAAATGGGACTGACTTAGATCCAGAACAAATCTAGGGTTCTGTCAGAGGTGCGGGATGGCTTTGGGGGTGATCATTTACCCTGTCATACATTGTATTAAAAATGACTATGTACTTTTCAAATAATTGCTAGGAACCAACATATTCACATTTTTTTTTATAACTGCATGAACATTTTTGTATATATATGGTTTGAACCTTTTTTTTCCTTAGAAATGGGCAGGGGGTTATCTGTTTGCAGTTTATGAAAATCATTGTGTCTTAAAAAGGCATTGTCCCATTTGCAGTAACTTGGATAGACCTAGGGATTATCGTACTAAGTGAAGTAAGCCAGAAAGCGAAAGACAAATATGATATCACTTATATATGAATCTAAAATACGATGCAAATGAACATATCTATGAAACAGACAACAGACTGATTACCAAGGGGGAGGGCAGTGAGGGAGGGATGAATTGGGAGTTTGGGGTTAGCAGATGTAAACTATTATATACAGGACTGATGAACAACAAAGTCATATACTGTGTAGCACAGGGAACTATTATATTCAATATCCTGTGATAAGCCATAATGGAAAAGAATCTGAAAACAAATGTGTGTGTGTGTGTGTGTAACAGAATCACTTTGCTGTACAGCAGAAATTAACACAACATTGTAAATCAGCTATACTTAAATAAAAATTTTTAAAAAGGAAACGTCAAACTTCTCTTTGGGGGTAGATTTATTTATTTGATATCTTACATTATTTTCATAATTTTTGCTCATTTTGAAATATTAAGGTTATAGTTTTAATCTTTTCTAGAGGTATTTTTCTGGCATCATTTCATTGTACATTATTTACTTATCTTCTTCTTTCGCTTTCAGAAACTGTCTTATATGAGTTTCTACCATAATCTCTTTCTCTCGCTTCTTTTTGGGAGTTTAGTGTCCTGAACTTTCAGAAGCCTTCCTGTAGGCTCCTTCTCCAAATACAGCCACCCTGAGGGTTAGGGTTGCAACACATGGAGTTTGAAGGGTATGAATGTCCAGCTTAGATGCTTGCTAATTTCCTGTATTCACGAGATAAAGATGCTCGAGCTTCTGGTGGTCCCTGAAGCACCACCTTCTACCGTGTAGGATGTCTCTCAGTTGCTGCTCTCAAACTGGCCAGCTTTCTGCTCCTCGGTGAAGAGCTTGTTGACTGCTTTGGGATTCTGCTTCAGACCCTGCAGTGGCCCTGCTGCCTTTTTTTTTTTTGGTTGCTCTAGGTCTTAGTTGTGGCTTGTGGGATCTTTAGTTGCAGCATGCAGGATCTGGTTCCCTGACTAGGGATCAAACCTGGCCTCCTGTGCTGGGAGTGTGGAGTCTTAGTCACTGGACCACCAGGGAAGTTCCACTGTTGCCTTTTCTTTTCCTTTTTCTGTCAGAGGTGCTGGTACTAAATGGGTCATCCAGACACCAGTGGTTTGTCCCCCACTTGGTTTCTTGTTTCTTTGTTTTTTTGAGATGGTGTAATATTTTTTGTTTTTGCTACCCTAGTTTCTCTGTTTTTATATGCAGAGAGACAGAGTAAAACTATGCCATTATGGCCAATATTATTATCCAAAGTCCCACCTGTGAAATATTGCTGCCCAAAAGATAAGCTTCAAGAGTCAAATCAAGCTCTTAAGTGTAACCACCAATTTATAGAAATATGGAATCAGAGAAATATGTCAAATCAAACTCTTCAGGGACTTCTCTGATGGTCCAGTGGCTAAAATTCCACGCTCCAGTGCAGAGGGCCCAGGTTTGCTCTATGGTCAGGGAATTAGATCCTGCGTGCTGCAACTAAGACCTGGCACAGCCAAATAACTAACTAAATATTAAAAAATCACACTATTCAGAACAAGTCTGCAAAATCCAGAATATGGAAAACCAAACAGAACAACTTCCTTCTAGAAAAAAAGAGGGGAGAAATTGTAGCTTAATAGACACTCAAGATCAACATGAATAGGAAGTGATCTGTCGTCCGTGTTTGGATCTGGATTTTGACAAACTCTTAAAAAAACATGTATTTGGTAGACAATCCAAAAAATTCTATCATCGATTATATATTTGATGAACAGAAGGAATTACGGTTAATTTTTTTTACTGTGATATGGTTTTTGGAAGTCTGCCTTGGCACAGGTATGAAAACTTCTGTGATGAAAATCTAATTGATAAGGGTTCTGCCTCAGTCTCTGATCTGATGGCTTTAGCAGTCGTTGATGAGTTCTGGATTCATTGGTTCATTCAGATGACAAAATGGCAGTCTCCTATTTTTCTATCACTTCTACATCTGTTGGCTGACTCTTTATCAGGAATATCTTTTCTTCATCTACTGTTTGCTGCTACTGCTGCTGCTGCTGCTAAGTCGCTTCAGTCGGGTCCGACTCTGTGTGACCCCATAGACGGCAGCCCACCAGGCTCCCCCGTCCCTGGGATTCTCCAGGCAAGAGCACTGGAGTGGGTTGCCATTTCTTTCTCCAATGCATGAAAGTGAAAAGTGAAAGTGAAGTTGCTCAGTTGTGTCTGACTCTTGGCGACCCCATGGACTGCAGCCCACCAGGCTCCTCTGTCCATGGGATTTTCCAGGCAAGAGTACTGGAGTGGGGTGCCATTGCCTTCTCCATCTACTGTTTGGTTGTCCTAAAACATGGCCCATGTTGGATAAACAGAATAAATACCTGAGTCCTGCCTTCTATCGATTTTCTAACTAATGATTTGACTGACACTAGCAACCCACACAAGTGACCAATGAGATTTTCTTTTCTTTGCAGTATTTTTAGCTACATATATATTTTAATATATTTTGTATGCTTCAGTAGATTGTATAACTTTCTTTTTTCTTTTTTGCCATACCTAATGGCATGTGGAACCTTAGTTCCTTGACCAGGTATTGAACATCCATTCCTTGCCTTGCAAGGAGAAGTCTTAACCACTGGACCACAGAGAAGTTCCATAAAGAATTTATTTATTTGTGATTTATTTATTTATTTAGACTGCAGAGCAAGCAGGATCTTAGTTCCCTGATCAGGGATCAAACCTGTGCCCCCTGCAGTGAAAGTGTGGAATCCTAACCACTGGGACTGCCAGGGAAGTACCCCTTATTTTCGTTTTTGATGGTCAAACTGTACTATCTTTGTCCAGTGGGGACCCCATCAGGTTAGTCCCTGTGTCATTTTGATAGGACCTTTTTCTCTCTTTTTAAAAATTTTAATTTTTAAGAATTAGAAACATTTATTTTGGAGGGGGTGGCTGCACCGCATGGCATGTGGGACCTTAGTTCTCAGACAGGGGTCGAACCCTTGCCCCCTGCAGTGGGAGCGCGGAATCGTAACCACTGGACCACGAGGGAAGCCCCCCTTCTCTCTTTTAATAGCAGTTTTGCTTGAGATGAAACAAGCTATCTCAGGGTTCTCCCATTCATTTCCTGCTTCAGACCTCAGAGATTTCTCCAGGAAGTCTTAGAGAGATGTTTCTTGGAGCCCAGAATCTGGGTGCTAGGACTGTTTGTGGTTACTAATTTGTCATTGTTTCTAGCCTTTCAGTTGACAAAGATAGGAAATAAGTCTTTTTTGAAAGGGAAAAAAATCAGTTCATTTTCAAGTAAACATTTAGAATGTACTTTTCTTTGATTTTATAGTTACATCTTGTTATGCTGAAATCTTGGTTTCTAACTATGTTAAATTAATCCTTTATACCACTGCCAGTATCACCACTTACGAGAATCACGCTGAATGTAGTTTACAAGTTCCTTCTGAGTATGTGTTTTCTCTCCCACTAACAGTATGGGGTCAAAATACAGTGTTTCAAAATCACTTGAAATAATGCTTCTTTTCTTGGTTATGCCATCAACTTGGTCCAGAGTTAGGTTTGTTTATTTCAGGTTTTGAAAAGGATTTTTAAGCCTTTTTTTTTTTTTAAAAAAGAGGAAGAAACATTTATGGTTCTAAACCTAGAACCAAAACCAAGTTACATGGAGAAGTCAAGATTTATTTCTGCTGATCGCCCTCCTCACAGGTAATTAGTTTATTTGTTTTTGGTTTACCCTTCCACTGTTTCTTTGGAAAAGAAAAATGTACATATATATATATATATATATATATATAAATTAAGCCCATGTATGTGTATGGTTGTATTTGAGTGTGTTCTATGTAATTTATATTTTACCTTCCTTACACAAAAGTTTTCATACTATATATACTTTTCTGAACTTGAAGTAATATATTCTGGGGACTTTCCTCATGGTCCAGTGGTTAAAAATCTGCTTTGCAATCCAGGGGACTCTGGTTCAATCCCTGGTTCAGGAACTAAAATCCCATGTGCTGCAGGGAAGCTACGCCCTCAAACCACGACTCCTGAGCCCCTGTGGTCTAGAGCCCTTGCGCTGCAATAGAGAAGCCTCTACGTGCTGCAAGGAGCCCTTGGGGCGACAAAGACCCAGCACAGCCAAAATTAAAATAAATAAAATAAGTAATGTATCCTGGACACACTCCACAGCAGTAGATGTTCACATTCATTTTTACGCTGCATAGGTATATACCGGGCTTGCCACATGGCTCAGTGGTAAAGAATGTGCCTGCCAATGCAGGAGACTCTGGTTTGAGCCCTGATCTGGGAAGATAACCTGGAGAAGGAAAAGGCAACTCATTCCAGAAGTCTTGCCTGGGAAGAGGCAAGAATCTCACAGACAGAGGAGCCTGGAGGGCTACGGTCCATGGGGTCGCAAATGACTAAACAACAAGGTATATATTATGTTACATAGCAATGCAAGATGCATTCACAGACCCTTTTGATGGACATGAGGGTTATTCCTGTGTTTTGAAAGAAAGTCTTTCGAGGATATTAAGTTCTTGAACTTTTGCAGCTGGGAACTAGAAGTGGGCTTGGGGGTCAAAGGGTAAAGGCACATTCAATTCTGCTAGATACTGCCAAATTTCTCTCTTTAGGGGTCTTAATCCATTTTTGTTCCTACTGGCAATATATTCTGTTTTGGCCACAATCATTGGTAAAAGGTATACATCTTGTAAAATTTTGCATGCAAATTTAGATTTTCACTTCCAGATCTGAAAAGATCTGGAGCCACCCCATTCCCACATGGATGGGATGGGTTCTCCAGGTTGTCACAGCTCCTGCTGCCAACAAATTTATGCGTATTTGTTTGCACCTAGCCCCAGAATGGGTTTGTAGGTGTCTGCATTTGTGAATTCTTATTGTAAGTCATACTTCATGGTTTTAAATCATCATTACCTGTGAATGAGACAGGAAATGTATCTGCTTTAGCAGTACTTCCATTTGAGAGTGTATATGAATGTGTGTGTTGTGTGTATGTGTGATTGTGTGTATGAGTGTGTGTATATGTGTGTCTGGAGAGGACTCAGTATTTTTTCACTCAATTTATACAGTGTTTATGCAACATAGGTGGCCCAGAGGATAAAGTGTCTGCCTGCAATGCAGGAGACCCAGGTTTGATCCCTGGGTTGGGAAGATCCCCTGGAGAAGGAAATGGCGTCCCACTCCAGTATTCTTGCCTGGAGGATCCCATGGACAGAGAAGCCTGGCAGGCTACAGTCCACGGGGTCGCAAAGAGTCGGACACGACTGAGTGACTTCACTTCGCTTCACTTCATGCAACATAGAAATCTGTAGATCTTCAGGTTTTTAAATTTCTTGTCATTTTAATTTTATAGAAATTGAGACGAGTTTGAAATAGTGGGACTCTCAACTTTATTTTAGGACTTTTTCTTTTATTTTTAAAAATCTTTTTGGCTGCACTGCGTCGCATGTGGGATCATAGTTCCTCACCCAGTGAATGAACTCATGTCCCCCTGCATTGGCAGTGCAGAGTCTTAACCGCGTGGCTGCCAGGGAAGTCCCTTTATCTTTTATTTTAACAAGAAGCCAGCACAGAGGAAAAGGTATTTGTGTAGGTTAAGCACGTGGGGCCTGGCCTGACCTTGAAATCCAAATCAAATCTGGCTTTTTATGTCAGACAACTGAGATATTGTATGAGTTTGAAGGGGACAGGCTTGGAGTGGTGATTTTGTTATCAATATTATCACTGAGATGTGGAGAAAGATGCAGATTTTGCTGGTTAGTGATCCTTTTATGATTAAATCACCAAATATTTGGTAATATGAAATCCTTAAAGTACTCTAATTTAATAAAGCTCTTTGATTTATGCCCTCATCGTCTGAGGATGATAAGTATTAAAAGTAATCACTTGAAATAAATCTATTTAAAACAAGGATCAACATTTCAGAGTGAAGAGTGAAAAATGATTAGGACTTTATTTTGAAAAATGAACTTCAAAATTATGACAGATTTTCTATTTAATGCCACTGAGTTTGTAATTGAAATTATGTGCAAATTCTCCAAAAATGGACTGTTAATTCAGGAGGAATACAATCTATATGGTAGTTATAGTCCATACTTCAATTCACACTAATTTTCACAGCGTAGTCATAATTTTTTTTTGGTAAAAATATCCAAGACCTTGATTAGTCTTTCATTCCCTTCTGGAGCACTTATCACCCCTGTTGATTTCTCTTCTGTAATTTTAGCAGGTCAAATTCTGTCAGATTCTTTTTTTATATCTAAATTATAAAAATATTTATTTATTTTTGGCTGCGCTGAGCCTTCCTTGCTGTACGAGCCCCTTTCTAGGTGCGGTGCATGGGCTTCTCATTGCAGTGGCTTCTCTTGCTGCAGAGTATGGGCTCCAGAGTGCTCGGGCTTCAGTAGTTTTGCATGTGGGCTCAGTAGTTACAGCGCACAGGCCTAGTTGCTCCTTGGCGTGTGGTATCCTCCCGGATAAGGTACTGAACCCACGTCTCCTGCAGTGACAGGCGGATTCTTAACCACAGAACCACCTGGGATGTGTGTGTGTGCTCAGTCGTTCAGCTGTGTCCAAATCTTTGTGACCCCGTGGACTGTAAGCCCGCCAGGCTCCTCTGTCCATGGGATTCTCCAGGCAAGCATACTGGAGTGGGTGACCATTTCCTCTTCTGGGGGATCTTCCCGGCCCAGGGATGGAGCCCAGGTTTCTTGCACCTCCTGCACTGGCAGGCAGGTTCTTTGCCACTGGGCCACCTGTGAAGCCTTTCTTTATCCATTCATCTATGGATGGACACTTAGGTTGTTTACATGTCTTGGTGATTGTAAATAGTGCCGCTGTGAACGCTGTATGGGTGCAGTGCATGTGTTTTTTTCAAATTGAAGTTTTCTCTGGATGTATGCCCTGGAGTGGGATTGCTGGATCATATGGTAACTACTTTTAGTTTTTAAAGGAACCTTCATACTGCTCTCCAAGGTGGTTTCACAAATTTACACTCCCACCAACAGTGTAGGAGGGTTCCCTTTTTTCCACTCCCTCTCCAACATTTACTATTTGTAGACTTTTGATGATGGCCCTTCTGCCAGTGTGAGGTGATATCTCATTGTAGCTTTGATGTGCGTTTCTCTAATTATTAGTGATGGTGAGCATTTTCTCATATGCCTGTTGGCCATCTGTAGCTCTCCTTTGGAGAAATGTCTCTTTAGGTCTTCTGCCCATTTTTGATTAGATTGTTTTCAATATATGAGTTTTAGAGCTACTTGTATATTTTGGAAATTAATCCTTTGTCAGTTGCATTGTTAGCAAATATGTTCTTCCCTTCTGTAGGTTGTCTTTTCAATTTGTTGACAATTTCCTTTGCTGTGCAATGTCTGCTTAATTTTGAGTCATAATACACAATGAACATTCTCAACTTTGCCACTGTTCCTTGCCAATTTATATTATTGACTGATTTCATAGGCCTTTACTGTAAGTCATTTTGCGCAGAAAGTGATTTGGGGAAGTGGAAAACAGAAAGTACTTTTGAGTGAAAGAGACGGAGGCTCAGACCACAAGAAGACTATGGACCCCAATTTTTTCCTCTGTAGAATTGATTTCTTTCTTCCATTCTCACCAATCATCTGGGTTGCGATGGTTACCGTAAGGGTAGGAGCGGCCAGCCTGACAAAGAGAAAGACTGCAATTCACCATGTCCTCACACTGTACAAGTTTTCCCGAACATTTCATAATGCAGTTTAGTTCCCACAATGACAAGAATCGACATATACTTATTTGTCATCCATTAAAAATTTTATTCTTATGAAAGAAAGCAAAAGTATCGTGTCTCTTAGACTTCAGGGAAAACTGTGAGAAATTACTTTCTTTTTAAGAGAACTGCTGATGTAAGAAGAGCACAGTGAATTTTCCTCGTGATTCTCAAATCACACAGAGCTGGAATACATCTCAGCAATTTTACTCCTGAATCATTTTCATCAACTGTGCTGTGCAGTGCTTAGTTGCTCAGTCATCTCTGACTCTTTGCGACCCCATGGACTGTAGCCTGCCAGCCTCCTCTGTCCATGGGGATTCTCCATGCAAGAATACTGGTGTGGGTTGCCATGCCCTCCTCCAGGGGATCTTCCCAACCCAGGGATCGAACCCAGGTCTCTCGCATTGCAGGGGGGTTCTTTACTGTCTGAAGCCCAAGAATACCAGGGGAGCCCAGGAATACTGGAGAGGGTAGCCTCTCCCTTCTCTGGGGGAACTTCCCAACCCAGGAATCATGAACTGGGGTCTCTGACATTGCAGGCAGATTCTTTACCAGCTGAGCCACCCTAGAAGCCCGTACATCTACTAACTCATTTTATATTGTAAAATTTTAACCTTTTCTATTTTGGAAAAATTTCCAAACATACAAAAAAGTTAAGGGAATCATTTAATGAACCCTATCAAGCATCATCTAGTCTTAAGAATTAATGAGTGCATTTATAAACCATTGTTTCACAGTAGACATTATTTCATGACCACATAAGTATCTCAATAATGTTTTTGAACCTTGAAACAATGTCAAGCATACTAGTCCTGAGGATTTCTTTTTAAGAGAGTAAAAACGTACTCATCAGATATGCAGATGACACCACCCTTATGGCAGAAAGTGAAGAAAAGCTAAAGAGCTTCTTGATGAAAGTGAAAGAGGAGAGTGAAAAAGTTGGCTTAAAGCTCAACATTCAGAAAACTAAAATCATGGCATCTGGTTCCATCGCTTCATGGCAAATGGATGGGGAAACAGTGGAAACAGTGAGAGACTTTATTTTTGGGGGCTCTAAAATCACTGCAGATGGTGACTGCAGCCATGAAACTAAAAGATGCTTACTCCTTGGAAGAAAACTTATGACCAACCTAGAAAAAATATTGAAAAGCAGAGACATCACTTTGCCAACAAAGGTCCATCTAGTCAAGGCTAGATGGTTTTACCAGTAGTCATGCATGGATGTGAGAGTTGGTCTATAAAGAAGGCTGGGCACCAAAGAAGTGATGCTTTTGAACTGTGGTGTTGGAGAAGACTCTTGAGAGTCCCTTGGACTGCAAGGATATCCAACCAGTCCGTCCTAAAGGAAATCAGTCCTGTTTATTCATTGGAAGGACTGATATTGAAGCTGAAACTCCAATACTTCGGCCACCTGATGCAAAGAACTGACTCATTTGAAAAGACCCTGATGCTGGGAAAGATTGAAGGTGGGAGGAAAAGGGGACGACAGAGGATGAGATGGTTGGATGGCATCACTGACTCAATGGACATGAGTTTGAGTAAACTCCGGGAGTTGGTGATGGAGAGGGAGGCCTTGTGTGCTGCAGTCCATGGGGTCGTAAAGAGCAACTGAACTGATACTAAAAAAAGTACAGGATAAGACATAAATACAACTGAATTTGGAGTGTGTTATTTGTACCTTAGAATATGATAAAGTGTCTTCTAGGATAAAACAAAAATTCTCTTTTTAAAAGAAAACATCCGCATTTCTGATATGCAGATTTTTCTTGTAAAGAAGGGCTAAAGATTTCTTTCTGTGATGTAAAATCTTGCTTGGTTTTTCTTTTTGAGAAATTATATTTTTGACTTGTTGAACATTTTCTATAAAATGAAAAATGATTACACAATAGTAGATGTTAATTATATAAAAATAAGACTGTATATATGTACATATACATATATGCCATCTGAAGTCACATGGTCTGAGACAAGCACTTTTCCTGGCCTCATGGTTCATGTCACTACATGTTCGTTTTCTCTGGCACTTTAAAACAGGATGACCATTTTTTTCCTTCCATCCTCCTCCTACCCAGTAACCAATGGTGACAAACTGGTAGGATAATGTTCCATATACCGTACAGGGTGTATACAAACTTAATGAACTGTTAATACCTTTAATGATTTGAACAAGGCAAGTATAATGCATTTATTTGGTCCAAAAATCAAGCCACATTAAAAGGCATCCTAGTGAAAACTCCCCATCCTGGCCTTTTCTGCCTCACCCCAGGGGATAACAGATTTGTGCTAAGTCACATCAGTCGTGTCTGACTCTTTGAAGCTCCATGCCAGGCTTGCTGTCCACGGGATTCTCCAGGCAGGAATATTGGAGTGGGTTGCCATGCCCTTTGGTGTCTTATCTAACCTCCCATGATTTGTTTTTATAAACACATAATATATACTGTTATCTTTCTACTGTTGAAAAACACAAAAGTTAGGTTACTTACACAATATGTGTCTGCCCTTTTCCCACCTACCAATATGACTAGGAGATCTCTTCACATTGGGTATGGATATCTCTCTCTCACCCTCTCTTTCTCGGCCACATAGTGTGACATGTGGGATTTTAGTCCCCTGAGCAGGGATTGAATGCTTGCCCCTGTAAGAGAAGCATGGAGTGCTAACTGCTGGACATCTAGGGCAATCCCAAGATCTCTCTCTCTGTCTCTTTAAGTAGTTGCATCCCACTGCAGCTGTATAGACTCCTCAGAATTTCTTTAACTAGTCTCCCGTTGAAGATATCTGGGTTGTTTATGATATTTTACTATGACAAACACTGCAGTAAGTATATCCTTGTGTGTTTGTTATTTTGTGTGTGTGCATATATATCTGCAGAGTAAATTCCTAGGGGTGGAATTGTGGTCACAGATTAACTCTGATAGCTGTTCCTTACCTGCCTTCTCTAGTGGTTCTTCCAGGGTACATTCCCCCTGGCAAAACTGAGTTCTTGTTCTCCTGTAGTTTCAGTAACACTGTGTGTGTTATTCAACTTTTGTAATTTTGCCATTATGATCAGTGAAAAAAGGTGATTCCTCGTGGTTTTAATTTGCAGTTCTCTTACTACCAGTGAGAATGCAACTACAGCAGGCAGTCTTTTCAGATTGGCTTTTTCAGTTAGTAATAAGCATTTAAGGCTCCTCCGTGTCTTTTCATGAGTGGATGACTCATTGCTTTTTGGCACTGAATAACACTCCATTGTCTATGGACCACAGAGTATCCATCCACCTACTGGAGGACAGCTTTTTTTTATGAGACTGATGTGCTGCCTACTGTACTAAGGAGGCAAATAGGACATCATTTTTAATTAACAAAAATATATTTTGGACGTGCCTCTTGGCTTGTGGGATTTTAGTTCCCTGACCAGGGATTGAACCAATGGTAACCCACTCCAGTATTCTTGCCTGAGATAATCCCATAGACAGAGGAAACTTGCGTGCTATAGTCCATGGGGTTGCAGAGTTGGACACAACTGAGCAATTGAGCACACACACAATTGGGTAAATACCAAGGAGTGTGATTGGTGGATTTCATGATGAAAGGATGATTAATTTTGTAAGAAACGGTCAGACTGTGTTCTACAGTACTATACCATTTTGCATTCTGCCAGCAATGAATGAGAGAGTCCCTGTTGCATTGGTTTATCCTCTGGAACTATATTCAATGGAGGTTGTTTAAGGGTATTTTCCCATCATTTTCTAAGCTAAAATAAC
Organism: Oryx dammah; assembly: GCF_014754425.2. NCBI lineage: Eukaryota > Metazoa > Chordata > Mammalia > Artiodactyla > Bovidae > Oryx > Oryx dammah. The sequence goes on along the minus strand of NW_024070196.1, from coordinate 45,672,584 downwards.
AATTCTTATGAAAGCAGTTTTGTTAGATTACATTTTCTTTGAACAATAAATTTTTCATTTAGTTCTTCTAGCTTATTTGCATAGATTTAAACAAATTATTCCCTCCAGTTCTCTTTAATTTTCTTTCTCTGCAATTAATTCTCCTTTATCATTTCTTATTTTACATTTGAGCAGGCTTTTATTTTTCTTAGATTATTTAAAAGGCATAAGTTCTTGGATTTTTAAGATAGCTCTCACACTTGTATGTTTCTTAAAGTTTCGTTTCTTTTTTATTAATTCCTTTCTTCTTTCCTTGAATTTTTAAAAGCTTTTTCTAATTTCTTTAACTTCAGCTTCAGCTTAGACATTTACAAATTAATTTTCATTAGTTAAAAATTATGTTAGACTTTTTTATTTAAAGTAATTTTTACTGGAATATAATCACTGTACAATGTTATGTTGGTTTCTGCTACACAGCAAGATGAATCAGCTATATATATACATATATATCCCCTCTTTTTTTTTTAGATTTCCTTCCCATTTGGGTCATCTTAGAGCACTGAGTAGAGTTCCCTGTGATAATCAGTAGGTTCTCATTAGCTATCTATTTTATACATAATAGTATATATATATGTCATTGCCAACCTTCCAGTTCAGCCCCCCTCCCCCACCTTGGTACCCATAAATTTGTTCTCTACATCTGTGTTAAACTAAATATTTTTGTTTAATGCTTTCGTTAGTTTTCATTGCTTCTTGTTTCAAAGTTGTCACTTTCTATATAATGTGCAAATTTATTTTGTGTTAACTCTAAATATTTATGAGGTATTTTTAAACAGTTCCCAGATGGTAGTGTTTTCATTTTTTCCAGCTTTAATGAGATATAATTGATACATAGCATGGTGTAATTTTAAGGTTGCAACTTGATGATTTGATTCTTGTGTGTATGGTAAAACAATAACCACAGCAGTTAGTTAACATCTCCACTGCTTCCCAAAATTACCATTTAAAATTTTTATTTTATTGAAGTATAGTTGATTTACAGTGTTGTATTAATTTCTGTTCTATAGCAAAGTGAGTTGGTGATATATATATATTCTTTTTCATTATGGTTTATCACAGGATATTGAATACAGCTCCCTGTGTGTGCTGTCTTCTTAAAATGAAATGAGAATTCTTTCCTATTTTCTCTAGCCTGGAATTATACCAGAATTTTGTCTACTGACTTTGACCTTGTACTTAAGGCCCTAAATGTCAAGTGGTCTTGAAATGTTGAGGGCGCTGATGTGGGAAGATCTGAATGGCTTTTAGAGAAGACAAGTCATCAGTGTGGTCCTTGTGGTACCTGATCTTTTTGATGCAGATAGAAACGCCCCCCCCCGCCCCCAGTACTGCAGTTTAGGAGTGTGGTGCAATAGGCAGCTTCCTCTTCTCAGAAATGAATAGAAAGAAGAAACGGAGCAGTGTTATCTGCTCAGTACATGACTGCACTCTCTCTGAAATTCTCAGTTTCTCTGCTAGAATGTTTGACATACACACATTGTCTCTCTCATCTTTTTTTTTAATTTTTAATTAATAGATTTATATTTGGTTGCCCTGGGTCTTTGTTGCTTTGCTTGGGTTTTCTCTAGTTGCGACGAGTGGGGGCTACTCTTGGTGGCAGTGTGAGGGCTTCTCATTGTGGTGGCTTCTCTTGCTGTGGACAGGGGCTTCAGGAGTTGTGGCATGAGGGCTTGGCAGTTGTGGCATGCAGGCTCCCAGAGCGTGGGCTCAGTAGTTGTGGCCCATGGGCTTAATTGCTCCGAGGCCCCGGGAATCTTCCTGGATCAGGGATCAAACCCATGTCCCCTGCATTGGCAGGCGAATTCTTATCCACTGTGCCACCAGACAAGTCCAAGTCCACACGCTCTCATCTTTTAAGAGCCCGTGGTCAAGTTTGGCCTCTGTCTCATAGGTCATTAAATAGTGACATATTCTAGGAAGAGGAGGGTCTTTCTCTCTGCTTTATTTAAACTAAGAGAGTTACTCTCCAACTTGGGAGCAGATTTCTGTTTCTGAAAAGAAGTCTCATATTCACCCAACCTTAAATATCAGGTCATATGTAATAGGGGCATGAGAAATACAGAGTTAATTTCCTAGTTAGGGAATGTCTTACTTAATCAGGTCATAGAGTTATTTTTGAAAGAGGGCAAACCATGGGACTTAGTTACTCCTGGTGATGTCTGATGTCTCTGAGAATAAAATGTGAAGTCTTATCTTGGCTCTTCAGTTAATCGGCACTGACTGTCCTCATTGCTCCAGGCACATCATCGTTCTCTGTCCCATGCAGCGCTTACCCTTCTTTCCATCCCATTTGCCTGAAAGGTTTATGCATGACTGGCTCCTTTCTGACACTCAGGTCTCTGCACAAATGCACCCCTTGACCACCCTTTCCGAGCTTTGCCCCAGGCTCCATTGATGCCTTTATCCCCATGTCAGAACCATGGGGGAATAACTAAATAAAGTGGCTCACAGGATGGCTAAACTGTACCAGCCTTTGTTCTCCATCCTGGGAGCAGCAAGCCAGTCTGCTCATTGCAAAGTTTTGAAGTAAGTATTTTGTTGCACAGTGCAGCGTTACTGATAGCTTATCTTATTGTTATTTTTTGGGGTGTGACACGCAGCATGTAGGATCTTAGTTCTCCAACTAGGGGGCAAACCTGCATTGGAAGTGCAAAGTCTTAACCTTTGGACTACCACGGAAGTCCAATAGCTTATCTTTTGACCTACAAAATGGCAGGTTCATATGATGGAGCCTAATAATTGGGCATGTTGGGGCTCTCCTTTTAAATACTTTTCATCAATGTTTCTGCACAGAACAAAGCTCTTCCTTCTTCCCACCCAGGTGTGTTTTTCTCCCAAAGTTTACTCTACTCCCTCTCCAAATTTCAGACCATTTCTTTTCTTCCCCCCACACACCAACTTTCTGTTTTCGGTCTGGCTAATCTTCGGCAGCTATCAGGTGGGAAGCAGTCAGAAACCATTTGCATTCATATGAGGAAGAGTTGATAGCTCTTCACTCTTGCTAGAAGTATTGACATTTTAAAAAGATATTTGGTTAGCTGGGTGAATCTTCAGTTGACATGACTGAAGACACTTTAACAAAGTGGAATGTAACAGTTGAAGATGGGTAGCTGTATTTGCCTGGGTATTTTTTTTCCCTATTGCACATGACAGAAAATTGAAAAGTGGCTTAAAGAGTATGTATTTATGTGTAATGAGAAGACTTTATTTCTTATTTTATTTTTTTTAGTTTTGGCCACATTGAGCTCCCCAACCAGGGATTGGGCCTGTACCACCTGCAATGGAAGGGCAGAGTCTGAACCACTGGACCACCAGGGAATCCCCTGCACTGAGGAGTCTCAAAGAAAGTGATAGAGATGGGATTTCTGCCCCCACCCCTCTACACAGACACCTGAAACAAAGGAAAAGTTGGACAAAATAGGTACAACAGTGGGTTTTTAAGATTTTGAATTTCAAGCAGTGAAAAACAATGATCTCAGAAGGATAGAGAACATATGAGATGAGCCCTTCAAACACGCCAGTTTACTGCCTGGAGAGAGTTTCCAGGCTGTGGCCAGGGAGGCTGAGGAGGAGGAGCCCAGCTGACCTCAAATTGAGGAGGTGGACTTGGGGGTCAAGGGAGAAGAAACAGCTAGAATGAGAGGGTAGAGTCCTACATGGGCATGTGTGGGGAACCATCCAAGGCAGGGAAAGAACCACCCAGAAGGATGAGAGGGAACAAAGCTCAGCACACACACAAGGCTGAAGAGAGCTCCTGGCTCAGAAACTAGAAGGAAAATGGGATAGTTTTTGGGTATTAGGTAAAGTACTCGAAACAATTTGCCTTATGGCAGAAAGTGAAGAAAAACTAAAGACCCTCTGATGAAAGTGAAAGAGGAGAGTGAAAAAGTTAGCTTAAAACTCAACTCATCAGAAAACTAAAATCATGGCATCTGGTCCCATCCTTCATGGCAAATAGATGAGGAAACGGTGGCTGACTTTGTTTTTTGGGCTCCGAAATCACTGCAGATGGTGATTCCAGCCATGAAATTAAAAGACGCTTACTCCTTGGAAGAAAAGTTATGACCAACCTAGATAGCATATTCAAAAGCAGAGACATTACTTTGCCAGCAAATGTCAGTCTAGTCAAGGCTATGGTTTTTCCAGTAGTCATGTATAGATGTGAGATTTGGACTATAAAGAAAGCTGAGCACAGAAGAATTGATGTTTTTGAACTGTGGTGTTGGAGAAGACTCTTGGGAGTCCCTTGGACTGCAACGAGATCCAGCCAGTCCATCCTAAAGGAAATCAGTCCTGGGTGTTCATTGGAAGGACTGATGTTGAAGCTGAAGCTCCAATAATTTGGCCACCTGATGTGAAGAGCTGACTGATTTGAAAAGACTCTGATGTTGGGAAAGATTGAAGGCAGGAGGAGAAGGGGACGACAGAGGATGAGATGGTTGGATGGCATCACCGACTCAATGGACATGAGTTTGAGTAAACTCCGGGAGTTGGTGATGGACAGGGAGGCCTGGCGTGCTGCGTTCATGGGGCCGTGAAGAGTCACACACGACTGAGTGAGTGAACTGAACTGAACTGAACTGAACTGATATAACATATAATAGTGTTAATTATATTTACCATGTTGCACATTATGTCACTAGTACTTATTTATCTTATGATTGGGAGTTTGTACCTTTGGTCACCTTCATCCAACACCCCTTCCTTCCACCCTCCACCTCTGGTAACCACAAAACTGATCTCTTTTTCTATAAGTTTATTTATCTGTTGGTTTTTGCAGTGTGTTTGGCCTACAATACTGTGTTTGTTTCTGTTACATAGCAATTTGATATTTCTATACATTTCAAACTGATCACCATGATGTCTAGTTACAAATACGTCACCATGCAGAGATATTCCTTAGTTGTTGACTACACTCCCCACACTGCACATTTCACTTCTATGACTCATTTATTTTGCGACTGGAAGTCTCTATCTCCCTTGTCCCTCCCTCTGGAAACCCTGTTTGTTTTCTGGACCCCTCAGCCAGCCATGTCAGGAGCCGGCCCTGTGCACCAGTAGGCTGACACAAGGTCTGGAGCTCCCAGCACTGCAACCACCCACACCTGAGCCTGGCTCTGCGCACAGTGGGACAGCAGTAGCCCCAGGACACCCCAGGGCTATAAAGAAAGCTGAGCGCAGAAGAACTGATGCTTTTGAACTGTGGTGTTGGAGAAGACTCTTGAGAGTCCCTTGGACTGCAAGGAGATCCAGCCAGTCCAGCCTAAAGGAGATCAGTCCTGGGTGTTCACTGGAAGGACTGCTGTTTGGTTTGGTGGTTCATGTGTTTTGTTTTTGATTCTACCTATAAGTAAAATCATATAGCATTTGTCTTTTTCTGTCTGACTTATTTCACTTAGCATATTAAATCCTCTAGGTCCATCCATGTTACAAATAGCAAGATTTCATTCTTTTTTATGGCTGAGGAGTATTCCATTACATATGTGTGTGTGTGTGTGTGTGTGTGATGTTGTCTTTATCCATTCATCTGTTGATGGGCTCTTAGGTTGTGTCCATATTTTGACTACTGTAAAGAATGCTGCAAATAAATATAGAGGTGCATTTATCTTTTTTGATTAATGTTTTTGTTTTCTTTATATATAACCAACAGTGGATTTGCTGGATTACATGGTAGCTTTAGTTCTAATTTTTTGATGAATCTCCATTACTATTTTCCATAGTTTATATTCCAGTGTACATTCCCACCAAGTGTATGAGGATTTCCTTTTTCTGCATCCTCACCAACACACTTCTTATCTTTTGGAAAACAGTCCTTCTGACAGGTGTGAGGTGTTTTGGCCAGTGTGGCTGGCCTCTGGTCTGGTTGGTGGCTTTGTGTGGTGGCTGCTGGTTACTGGTGCATGGGGTTGGGTCATGAGGTCGCTGACTGTGGAGCTCTGGGGTGTCCTGGGGCTACTGCTGGCCCACTGTGCGCAGAGCCAGGCTCAGGTGTGGGTGGTTGCTGTGCTGGGAGCTCTGGACCTTGTGTCAGCCTGCTGGTGCACGGGGCCGGCTCCTCACGTGGCTGGCTGAGGGGTCCAGTGCCTCGGAGCTGCTCTTGGCCTGTTGGGGGGTGGGGCCCAGGGTCTCTGGCTGCAGGGCCCTGGGGTCCCGGAGTTGGTGTCGGCCTGCTGAAAAGGGGGGCCGGTTCCTCACACAGTTGGAGCTGCAGGATCCTCATCTCCCAAACCTGATGGGTGGGGTGGGATCCCAAGGGGGCTGGTTAAGGGGCCCAAGGCCTCCTGGGTCTGGTGCTGGCTTCTCGTGGTTGGACTGGCTCTTGGCGTGGCAGGCTGTTGGGCTGCGGTGGTTGTGGGGCTGATGTCCACTCACCGGTGGGTGAGGACAGCTCCTGGAGCTGGTGCTAGCCTGCTGGTGGGTGGTGCTGGGCCTGGACGGCTGGCTGTGGGGCCCGGTGGTTCCCTGGATTGGTGCCATTGACCTGGTGTGCCATGGGCCCTCCGGGGGCAGGGCCAGGTCCCAGGTGGCTGTGAGCTCAGAGGGTCTTCATGCACCCAGCCTGTTGCTGGGTGGGGCTGTATTAGGGCCTGGTTAGACGCTTGACCTGAGGCATCCCCATTCTGGTGCAGGTCAGCTCAGAGCTAAAAAGGTAGCAAAATGAATAGGAATGCCACCTGCTGGCACCAGTGTCGATGTGGTAGAATGGGCTCCCCCCAAATGGCCATGCCAGTGTCTGTGTCCCCATGGCCTCCTGCCTCTCAGGGAGGCCCTCTAAGATCAGCAGGTGGGGCCGACCCAGGCTCCTTCCACATTCCTGCTTCTGCCCTGGATCCCGGGATGAGTGAGGCTCTGTGTGCACCCTGTAAGAGTGGAGGCTGTTTCCCTGTGTGTCTCCCAGAAGTAAGCCCTGCTGACCTTTAAGGCCAAATGTTCTGGGGGCTTGTCTTCTTGGTGAAGGACCTGTGTCCTGGGGAACCCAGTGTGGGGCTTAAACCCTTCGCTCCTTGGGGAGAACTTCTGCAACAGTAGTTATTCTCCTGTTTGTGGGTCACTCACCTGGGGGTGTGGGACGTGGGACTTAACTGTACTGTGTTTCCAGCCCTCCTAGCCATCTCATTGTGGTTTCTTTTTTTCCTTAAATAGGATTGTGCTTTTATTTATTCTTATTGCTGTGCATGGGCTTTAGAATGTGCAGGCTTCAGTAGTTACAGCACGTGAATTCCGTGGTTGCGGCTCACAGGCTCTAGGGCGTGGGCTCGGTGGTTGCAGCACATGGGCTTGGCTGCCCTGAGGCACGTGGGATCTTCCTGGACCAGGGATTGAATCCGTGTTTCCTGCATTGACAGGGGGATTCTTTACTACGGGGCCACCAGGGAAGTCCCTTTTTTCTGTCTTTGGTTGTGGTAGATCTTTTGTGTTAGATTCCAGTCTTCCTCATCAACAGTTGCTCTGTAAATTGTTGTGATGTTGGTACCTGTGGGAGGAGGTGAACTCAAAGTCTTCCTACTTCCTGTCCTGGCCATTCCCTCTCCAGTTTGTTTTCAATAAATGTATTGGAACTTTAGCAGGGCTTCTCTGGGGGTTCAGATGGTAAAAAATCTCTGCCTGCAATACAAGAGACCAGGGTTTGATCCTTAGGTCGAGAAGATCCCCTGGAGAAGGAAATGGCAACCCATTCCAGTATTCTTGCCTGGAGAATTCCATGGACAGAGGAGCCTGGTGGGCTGCAGTCCATGGGGTCGCTGGGAATCGGACATGACTGAGCGACTTCACTTTCACTTTTCACTTTCATGCATTGGAGAAGGAAATGGCAACCCACTCCAATGTTCTTGCCTGGAGAATCTCAGGGATGGGGGAGCCTGTTGGGCTGCCGTCTATGGGGTCGCACAGAGTCGGACATGACTGAAGCGACTTAGCAGCAGCAGCAGCAGAAATAACAAAGAAAAAGAAAGAAAATTTTAGGTATGTTATGAATGCATAAAACATATGTAGATGCTAGTCATCCTTACTGGAGAAGGCAATGGCACCCCACTCCAGTACTCTTGCCTGGAAAGTCCCATGGACGGAGGAGCCTGGTGGGCTGTAGTCCAGGGGGTCACCAAGAGTCGGACATGACTGAGTGACTTCACTTTCACTTTTCACTTTCATGCATTGGAGAAGGAAATGGCAGCCCACTCCAGTGTTCTTGCTTGGAGAATCCCAGGGACGGAGGAGCCTGGTGGGCTGCCGTCTATGGGGTCGCACAGAGTCGGACACGACTGAAGTGACTTAGCAGCAGTCATCCTTACATAAACTGAGTGATATTTCATATAAAATTAATAGCATGCTGGTTTTCTTACTGTTTTATAACTTTGGTTTCAAAGAATTACATTCCTGTACAGTATGCCTCTCTCTCTCATAATTTGAGAAACTGCCTATCAGCTATCATCACAGGGGAAAGGTTTTTAAAAATTATAACAAGGCTTTCCTGGTGGCTCAGTGATAAAGAATATACCTGTTAATGCAGGAGACACGGGTTTGATCCCTGGTCTGGGAAGATCCCACATGCCTTAGAGCAACTAAGTAACTAAGCCACAAGTATTGAGTCGGTGCTCTAGAGCCTGGGGGCTGCAACTACTGAGCCCGTGCTCCACAGCAAGAGAAGCTATCACAGTGAGAAGCCTGCTCACCGAGACCAGAGAGCAGGCCCCGCTCACCACAACTAGAGAAAAGCCCGAGCAGCAACCCAGACCCAGCACAGCCAAAATAAATCAATAAAATTAATTTAAAAATATAACAGCGTTGCCAATACTGTATTAAGAATAGGACTGTAATGCCTGGGGCCATAAAAATGCTATAATGATTCATTCATTAGTGTACAGGCTGAACTACCTTCAAGCAATCACACTGATCACACTAGGTGACCGTAAAGCATACTGTGGCTTCTTCATTATCAAGGCCTGAATTGTTATATCTGTAAATAAGTGCAGTTCCATTTTCACATTATCTTTTCATTTTTGATGTCAAGTGTTAGTAACACATGTAACATCTATAGTGTTTTATACAAAACAAAGCAGCATTGATGGTATACTGGCAGATGGACCATTCATTTCATAAACAGATGATGTAACTTTAAGGTGTTCACACAGTCAGTACCATAAATGCATTTTCTCTTCCTTAAGGCTTTCTTAATAACATTTTCATTTCTCTAGCTTCTATTATAAGAATACAGTATATAGTATGCCTAACATACACAATATGCATTGATCAACCCTGTGTTTTTGGTAAGGTTTCTGGTCAACAGTAGGCTACTCGTAGCTAAGTTTTTGAGCAACCCGAAGGTATATGAGATTTTCAGCTGTATGGGATAGTGGGGTAGTGGGTGGCGGAGGGTTGCCACGCCTGACAAGGGTTACACCTGTGATTTTCTTTTCCTGTCATTTCCTTGTCTGGCTTCTCTTTTTGTAGATTTTTTGATGTGGATCATTTGCAAAGTCTTTATTGAATTTGTGACAATACTGCTTCCGCCACATGTTTGGTTTCTTTGGTTGGCATGTGGGATGTTAGCTCTCTGACCAGAGATTGAACCTGCATCCCCTGCATGGGAAGGAGAAGTCTGGACCACTGGACCACCAGTAAAGTCCCTCCTTGTCTGGCTTTGATATCAGAGTAATGCTGACCTCATAAAATCAGTTTGGAAGTGTTTCTTCCTATTTTTTGGAAGTGTTTGAGAAAAATTGGTGTTAATTCTTCTTTAAGTGTTTGTAGAATTCACCAGGGAAGGCATCTGGTACTAGACCTTTCTCTATTGGGAGAAAGGTCTAGTTTTATTTTTTTAATTGTTTTTTATTGGAGTATAGTTGCTTTACAATGTTGTGTTAGTTTCTACTGTATGTTGGGAGGTTTCCGATTACTGATTTTAGTTAATAACCTTTCTCATCATTGGTGTGTTCAGATGTTCTATTTCTTTTCTTCTTTAATAATACATTTACTGATTTATTTTATTTTTTTGGTTGTGCTGGGTCTTTGCTGTTGTAGAGAAGCTTTCTCTACTTGCAGGGAGCAAGAACTACTCTCCATTGCTGTGGCTTCCCTTGTTGCAGAGCACAGGATCTAGGCACATGGACTTTAGCAGTTTCAGCACAAAAGCCCAGTACTTGCAGCTCATGGGCTCCAGAGTATTGGGTCAGTAGTTCCGGCACACTGGCTTGGTTGCTCCGTGACATGTGCAATCTTCCCAGACCGGGGATTGAACCCATGTCCCCTGTACTGGTAGGTGGACTCCCATCCACTGTACTACCAGAAAAGTCCAGATCTTCTGTTTCTAAATCACTCAGGGTATAGTTGAATGGACTTCCCAGTTGGCTCAGCAGTAAAAAATATGCCTGCCAATGCAGGAGACCCAGGTTCAATCCCTGGGTCTGGAAGATCCCCTGGAGGAAGGTATGGAAACCCATTCCAGTATTCTTGCCTGGAGAATCTCATGGACAGAGGAGCCAGGCGGGCTATAGTCCACAGGGTCAAAAGAGTTGGACACGACTGAACTGACTTAGCATGAATGCATGCATTGTTGAATATAGAAATTCCTAGACTTCACCCCATACTTAGAATCTTCAGAGAATGGTCTGGTAATCTGTTCTTTTAAAAAGTCCCCCAGAATTTCCTTACCACCAATCAAGTTTGGGAAATCACTGAGATGGTTCTCTTCTATCCAGAATGATGAAGTCCTCATTTCATCAGACAGTTTGCCAGTGGTTGTGTGCACCATCAGGCCTGGGCATGGTGTCCTCATGGGATAAACCTGTGCAGGGCTGCGGCTCTGCCTGTTTCATAAACAGATTCAGATCCACCATGTCTCCCGAGGCTGAGAAAAAAAAATTCTGTTAAATAAAAGGAAAACCTTGCCAAAGATCTCTGTAAAGTTTAAATGATCTGTGTACCTACACTACTTAAAGCAGCCCCGCCTGGCCCTAAGAGTGAGACCCAGCCTCCCCATGGTCCTGCAAGCACATCCTGACTTTCCTGGCTTGGCTGGTGCCTCCCTCCCCCTGCTCTCTCCTCTGGTTTGCTCCCAGGCCCCACATATGCCAGCCTCCTGGACACCCAGTGCCTTTGTTCTGCTGTTTTCTCTGCCTGGTCTCTGTTTCCCTGTAATCTCTCTCTCTCTCTTTAGTGGCTTAAAATAAATTTATTCTCTTAGGGTTCTTGAGGTCAGAGGTCAAAGGTTAAGGGGTTTCCATTCTTCTGGAGGCTTCAGGGGAGAAGATTTTCTTGACTTTTCAGCTTCAAGAGGCCGTCCAATTCCTTGGCTTGTGGGCACCCCCTCAAAGCCCCTGGACTTCTGCTTCTGCCCTCACCTCTCTGACTCTGACCCTCCTACTCCCTCTCAGAAGGACCCGGTGATGACCCTGGGTCACCTGGGTGGCCCAGGACCTTCTCACATCCGGAGCTTCTAGCTCGGTCACACCTGCACAGTCTCTCCACCCTTCGAGGGTGAATCCCACAGGTAAATCAGGATGAGGATGCAGGACCTCTTTGGGAATCCTTACTCAGTCGGGCACAGTGGGTGCCTCCATGGTTTGCACTGCACCCCCAACCTCCCCCCAGGAGCTCCGAGCCCTGAAAGGCTTCACACTGGGCTCGTCGGATCCCAGTCTCAGGCCACGTGGCATCTCAGAGCGGCGCCTCCGCGACTCTGCGGTGCCCTCGCCCAGGTCACACTCTGCGCTCTGCCTGCATGGCGGCTTTCACCGTGGCCCCTCCTTGTCTCATTTTCCTGTATCCGTTTAATGCTGTGTATTGAGCACCCATGTCAGGCCCTGTTGCAGACGCTCAGGACCATCGGCGAGTAAAGCGGAAGCGCCAGGCCTCAGGGCCTGGTCTGGATTGTCAGGCGTCCAGCGACTTCCTCCAAGTCCCCACTGCCCATCCCGCAGGCGCAGGGCCCTGCTCCGTCCTGTTCAGTTAGGAGTCGCTCAGGCAGGTGTTGGATGAATTCCCAGAAGAGCCACCAGGGGGCACTCATGCCCCACATTTGTGGCCACACACGCGATGGAAAGAACGATCCACGGTAATGACACCTGCAGTTTACATCAGGAAAGGGGATGTGAATGAACCTCCTGTCATGAATGACCGCAGAAGGGATGTGTAAGCCATTAGGGAAAGGAGGCCACCTGGTGTGTGATCAAGCGGAACAAGTGCGGTTTGGCTGCCTGGGCTGGGCCAGAGGACCTGGTTCCCTTTGGTATCAGTTTCCTTAGTTCTTGCCCAGGGATGTTTGTTCGCTGCCAGGGAGCCCTTGTAAGCACTCCAGAGCACTGGGACTTCGGGATGGTGGTGGACAGGCTGGTGTGTCTTCTGAAACGCCAGGAAGAGGCACGGGGGACTGGAAACCCTTTACGTTTGTCTACTTGAGCTGATGGCCTCCAGGGAGGGAGGATGTGAAGCCCGGGAACCTGAATGCAGGGCTGGCAAAGCGACCCTCCCACCCCCACGCCCCGCCGCCCCAGCAGTGATGCCGGTGGGAACCGTGGTCAAGCTGATGATGCTCAGCGTCACATCATGTCATGGTGGGCGGGGGAGGGGGGGCGGTGGTTTAGGGAGATGATTATGCCCTTGACTTGCATCCAGACATAATTTAGTGTTCTAAGCTTAAATGAGATTGAGTCTCTGGCAGACTAAGAGCTGAAAATAAAAAGTCCATCCAGAGAGCTAGACTTTGCAGCAATGTTCCCTGGGGAGGGCTTAGGAAGCAAGTTAATGGGGGGAGTTAACATGGGAGTTAACGTGGGAAGCACCAGGCGTCTATTTGAAGCTGGAAAATGCTTTGAGGTGTCAAGGTGCTTTGTAGGACGACACAGCTCTCTCTGCCAAAGCTGCTGCTTTGGGGATTCCTAAGATCTTAGAAGATATTGGATGCTTGGGAAGAAGAAAGGAGTATGGTTTTAGCAAAAAGATTCAGAGACAAAAGTCGTAGCTTTTTCCTTGTTTACCTGTGTTTTCTAAGGAGCCCAAGTGTCACCTGGGATCCTGTTCCGCCTCTGACTCAACAGGTCTGGGGTGGCCCAAGGGTCTGCATTTCTCACCAGCTTCCAGCGATTCTGAGTCTGTGGTTCTTGGACCACACTTAGTGTTGAGGCACAGCGAGGAGGGCATGTTAGGGAGATGATTTCACAAAGGATGTTGGCCAACCTCACTCCATTGGCCATCTGCCCTTTTAATCACCCTCTTTCATTCAAAAATATTGAGTGCCCACCACATGTCCCAGGGACAGGAGGGGAATGGTGAGTAAACTTGAACTTGACCCCCAAGTTGTTGGGGTTATTATTTTCATTTGGGAGACACAGAATCACTGAGATGGGCGATTGCTAGCTTTCAAGGCCACAAGCAACAAAGCGCAGCAGAGGGCTGTGGACACATGTGAGCTTGTGAGCTGGTTTCAGAAGTCAGGATGGAACCTTAGAGGTGATGTCTACAGGCTGAGTGGTGGTCTGCTGAGGGTGTCTTAGGTGGTAATGCGGGCAGAGGGAGCTGTGTGTGCAAGGCCCTGGGCAGGAGGGACCGGGGTCTCTTTGAAAAGAGAGGGAAGGTCCCCGTGGTTGGGACACAGTGAGAAGGGAATATCTGTAGCCAAGGCTGAAGGAGACAGCAGGACTTGGTGGGATGCTCTTTCTGTTGACTGGGTGATCCTTCCCAGGAAAATCAACAAAAGTCTACTGCATATTATGGTTTTTTCCAATAGTCATGTACGGATGTGAGAATTAGACCATAAAGAAGGCTGAGTGTTGGAGAATTGATGTTTTTGAATTGTGGTGCTGGAGAAGACTCTTTAGAGTCCCTTGGACTGCAAGGAGATCAAACAAGTCAATCCTAAAGGAAATCAGTCCTGAATATTCATTGCAAGGACTAATGCTGAAGTTCCAATATTTTGGCCACCTGATACGAAGAGCCAACTCATTGGAACAGACCCTGATGCTGGGAAAGATTGAGGGCAGCAGGAGTCGGTATCACCAACTCAATGGACATGAGTTTGAGCAGGCTCCAGAAGATAGTGAAGGACAGGGAAGCCTGGCATACTGCCGTTCATGGGGTTGCAAAGAGTCGGACACAACTGAGCCACTGAACAATAACAAAGCATCCTGTCTCCACAGTAAGTGCAGCCTGTCTTTATCTGACGGACTTATCGTTGCAAAATGTGAGCTCAGAACTCGGGGCCCAGGGAACGGAGAGGTGTGAAGGAATCTCCACATGAGGGCAGCAGACAAGCGGGTTTGCCGCCTACTCCCAGGACTGAAACTGCATTGCCATCGAGTCCTTCTGCTGAGATTCTAGACATCTTGGCAGAAACCCTCACAGACAGTCCATATGCACTATATCCCCACTGTCCAACTTCACTTCTTGTCAATTTCCAGGTGAAAATGACAGATGGAGAGGATGAAGGGCACCTGCTTTCTCCATCTCTCTTGTCTCATCCGGAGCGTGTGGCGGACACCTCCCAGTGCCGCTGTGGATGTTAATTCCCATCCTGACACGTTGCAGGGGTCCCAGCGGACACACAGAAGCTTTACCAGATGGTTAAAGTAATTAAATCCTGAATTAGCTCTGAGGGGGAGCAGAAGATGCCATCCACTCGAGGGGTGTGGGTGGTTTGGGAGACAGGTGGCCAAGTAAGCATGTGCGGTGGTTCCTCCGGATCTCAGAGGCATGAGGCTGCCCATCCTTTCTAATTCGGGGAAAGAAGCAGCTGGCAAACAGCCCTCTAGAGAGAAGGATGAAGGCAGTCTTCAGGTGAGACAACTTCCTGCCAGCGTCAATGTCACCGTGGCGAGGGGGACTGTTTGAGCCAGTGCACAAGCATAGCTGTTTCCTTTCTTACACTTTGTTTGGGTGGAGACAGTGACGGAGGCTCCAATTTCTCCATAATCTCAGGGCAGTGGGGGGTCAGCTGGCTTCCCTGAGGGTGTGGTTGATCGAGGTGGACACCATCGTGTGAGCAACCCAGTGGCTCATCCTCTGGCATCTAAGAAATAAAAAAGGCTTGTATATTTCCCTGCACTGAAATCAGAGCCGTCGATTGGAGTCATACATCTCTCATCCTGTCCTGGACTTGGCTCCGGGGTGTAAGGCAGGTGGCCATGAACGTGCTGGTCCTGTTGGACACATGCTGCTTAGGCTGGGTGGCCGGGGAGTGACTGGAGGTCCATGGAGGAGGAGTGCTGGTGGTCCTGTCGGACACATGCTGCTTAGGCTGTGTGGTCTGGGAGTGACTGGGGGTCCGTGGAGCGGGGAGTGCTGCTGGTCCTGTCGGACACATGCTGCTTAGGCTACGTGGTCTGGGAGTGACTGGGGGTCCGTGGAGCGGGGAGTGCTGCTGGTCCTGTCTCTCCTTTCTTCGGGGGCCCAGGGTTTGCTGTCCTGGCTTCCCGCACATGTGGGTGTGGCTGATGGAAGTGAGTGGACAGAACGTGATGCTTCCAGTCTTGACCTGGGAATCACGCCACAGCGGCAGCCGTTTCCTCGAGGGCCTGTCTGCTGGCTTGAAGTTGGTTGCTTGAAGGTACCCTGGTCCCTGGTCACCACACAGAGATCTGTGTGAGTATGACCACAATTTGGGGTCTGTGTGAGCGAGAAGTGGTGTGCGGGCATCGGCGATTCTGGATTTGCTTGTTCCTGAGGTTGGCATTGTCTTACCTGACACAGAACCAGGCTGTCTTTTGGGCTTCCAGGTGGCTCAGCGGTAAAGAATCCACCTGCAATGCAGGAGATCCACGTTTGATCCCTGGGTCAGGAAGAGCCCCTGGAGGAGGAAATGGCAACCCACTCCAGTATTTTTGCCCCTGGGAAATCCCATGGACAGAGGAGCCTGGCAGGCTACAGTCCACGGGATTGCAAAGAGTAAACAGCAACAACAGCAAGGCTGTCTTTCCGATCAGGGGCCGAGGGGCAGGAGGAGAACCAGCTGGTGGGGTGAGAGGTCATCCACACTGCCTCCAGACTCGTGTCGGTAACACCATCGCAGGGTGATCCATGTAACGAAACTGGAACCAAACCAGCCGTCAAGGGGTCACCAAGGCTCACCTCCACGGCTGCCATCTTTAGAGTGGCGGTGTGAGCTCCCCTGACCTTTCTCCTAGTGGAATCAGGTCTTATCACTGACACTCAGAAATCAGACGCTGCTTGTGGAATTCAGCACCGCCTTCACCGGCCCTTCTCTGCCAACACGCACTTCGTGGCCAAATGATGATCAGGCCAGGCTGTTTGGACTGTCGTAAATTTACAAGCCCATGTTCCTGCCAAGGGCGTGCCGCTTGGCCTCAGCATCCCATCGAGTTGCGGGGAGGAGGGGTTGCCGGCTTGGCTGACAACAGACAAAGTATGTGTAAACATTTTTCCCCTGCTGATATCAAGCGTATTAGTCAGGGGTCTTGGTGGGAAGCCAGAGACCGCCCCTGGCTCTCTTGTGCAAAAAGGAAAGTTTTGAAAAGGATGTTGAGGGTTCAGAGTCACTGGGGCGATGAAGGGTGGGGCTTAGAAAATAGAACTGACTGAGGGGGCTTGGGAAGGCTGGCTTGCAGGAAAAGCAGCAAGCCCAGGGTGTGAGCCTGCAGTGGGCTTTGTTCCCCAGGACGTGGAGGCCAGGGAAGAAGACCATCCTCACAGATCCTGGGCCACAGGCTTCCCACGAACCTGCCGTGGTGGGGAAGTGGAGGATTTGTCCTCTTCAGGCTCCAGAGTAGGTATGATGTCGCTGCCTACCACATTCATGTATAATGACAAATTCCTCCAAAACAACTAAGAAATTTTCTTTCTGAGAAATACCGTATGACATCTGTTATATGCAGAATCAAAAAGAAATGATACAAATGAACTTATTTGTGAAACAGAAACAGACTCACAGAGAAGAAATTTGTGGTTGCTGGGGTGAGTGGAGGGAAAGGATAGTTAGGGCGTTTGGGATGGATATGTACACATGTCTATATTTAAAATAGATAACCAACAAAGGGGCTTCCCCGTGGCTCAGTGGGAAAGAATATGCCTGCCAGTGCAAGAGATGCAGTTTTGATCCCTGGGTAGGGCAGATCTCCTGAAGGAGGGAATGGCAACCTATTCCAGTATTCTTACCTGGAAATCCCATGGGTGGAGGAGCCTGGTGGGCTACAGTCCGTGGGATCACAAAGAATCAGACATACACATACACCGCAAGCAGCCAGGACCTGCTGTATAGCACAGGGAACTCTGCTCGATGTGATGTGGCAGGCTGGATGGGAAGGGAGTCTGGGGGAGAATGGGTACATGTATATATATGGCCGAGTGGCTTTGCTGTTCACCCGAATCTATCTATCACAGCTTTGCTATACTCTCCAATATGAAATTAAAAGTTTAAAAGAAACACACACACAAGAAATTTTTTCTTTCTTTCCCACGGAAAAGTCTAGATAAGGGTTGGTGATGCTCTTCCATGAGGAGTTTCAGGGATGCAGGCACTTCCAACTTGAGGCTCAGAATGCTCTGCCTTCAGGCAAAGAGCGCAGATGGGAACCCCAGAAAGGCCTGGCCGGGATGGGAGCAGGGGAATGTAGGACACACGTCTCTTCTTATCATCACAGTCACAGAATTGGCGACGTCACCCAAAGAGACGCTAGGAAACAGAAGCAAAAGGATGCAGGTGAACTGTCAATTGAACAAATATGTGCAACCTAAAAGTTGAGAGTTAGGTTTTATTTGGTGGAAATGTTAGGACTCGAGCCCAGGAGACAGTATCTCAGGTGACCCCAAGAGAGTTGACTTCAAGGAAGCCGGGGAGGAGCCAGGCTATATACAAGTTTGCAGGGAGGAGCAGATTATCTGAACACTAAAAGATTATTGTTAATTAAGAGAAAACTAAATCTCTCACGGGCTTCCCCAACGGGTCAGCGGGCAAAGAATCTACTTGCAATGTAGGAGACACAAAAAAACTAAGATCATGGCATCTGGCCCCATTCAGTTCAGTTCAGTTCAGTTCAGTCGCTCAGTCGTGTCTGACTTTTTGCGACCCCATGAATCGCAGCACGCCAGGCCTCCCTGTCCATCACCAACTCCCAGAGTTCACTCAGACTCACGTCCATCGAGTCAGTGATCCCATCCAGCCATCTCATCCTCTGTTGTCCCCTTCTCCTCCTGCCCCCAATCCCTCCCAGCATCAGAGTCTTTTCCAATGAGTTAACTCTTTGCATGAGGTGGCCAAAGTACTGGAGTTTCAGCTTTAGCATCATTCCTTCCAAAGAAATCCCTGGGCTAATCTTCAGAATGGACTATTTGGATCTCTTTGCAGTCCAAGGGACTCTCAAGAGTCCTCTCCAACACCACAGTTCAAAAGCATCAATTCTTCAGCGCTCAGCCTTCACAGTCCAACTCTCACATCCATGCATGACTGCTGGAAAAACCATAGCCTTGACTAGACGAACCTTAGTCGGCAAAGTAATGTCTCTGCTTTTGAATATACTATCTAGGTTGGTCATAACTTTTCTTCCAAGGAGTAAGCATCTTTTAATTTCATGGCTGCAGTCACCATCTGCAGTGATTTTGGAGCCCAAAAGAATAAAGTCTGACACTGTTTCTACTGTTTCCCCATCTATTTGCCATGAAGTGATGGGACTGGATGCCATGATCTTCATTTTCTGAATGTTGAGCTTTAAGCCAACTTTTTCACTCTCCCTCTTTTACTTTCATCAAGAGGCTTTTTAGTTCCTCTTCACTTTCTGCCATAAGGGTGGTGTCATCTGCATATCTGAGGTCACTGATATTTCTCCCAGCAGTCTTGATTCCAGCTTGTGTTTCTTCCAGTCCAGCGTTTCTCATGATGTACTCTGCATATAAGTTAAATAAGCAGGGTGACAATATACAGCCTTGACGTACTCCTTTTCCTATTTGGAACCAGTCTGTTGTTCCATATCCAGTACATCATGGCAAATAGATGGGGAAACAAAGGAAACAGTCACAGACTTTATTTTCTTGGGCTCCAAAGTCACTGCAGATGGTGATTGCAGCCATAAAGTTAAAAGATGCTTGCTCTTTGGAAGAAAAGCTCTGACAAACCTAGACAGCATATTAAAAAGCAGAGATATCACTTCACGGCAAAGGTACATATAGTCAAAGCTGTAGTTTTTCCAGTAGTCATGTATGGATGCGAGAGTTGGACCTTCATAAAGAAGTCTAAGTACTGAAGAATTAATGCTTTTGAACTGTGGTGTTGGAGAAGACTCTTGAGAGTCCTTGGGACTGCAAAAACATCAAACCAGTCAATCCTAAAAGAAATCAACACTGAATATTCATTGGAAGGACTGATGCTGAAGCTGAAGCTCCAATACTTTGGCCACCTGATGCGAAGGGCAGACTCACTGGAAAAGACCCTGATGCTGGAAAGATTAATGGCAGGAGGAGAAGGGGCGACAGAGGATGAGATGGTTGGATGGCATCACCGACTCAATGGACATGGGTTTGAGCAAGCTCCAGGAGATGGTGAAGGACAGGGAAAGCCTGGTGCACTGCAGTCCATAGGGCTGCAAAGAGTCGGACATGACTGAGTGACTGAACTGAACTGAAATCTCTCACATGAAGAAATTTAGTGATCTTCTATATATGGGAAGATGCAAACGTCTGGGCTTGCTGAAATCATTTCTTTCATGTGCATCTAGCTACTTGGGGCCAATCCTTCTTTCTTTATTGTTCACATACTAATTCCTTGTTTACTGTAAGAGATGGCAAATGTAATGGTTGGCTGCCTCTCCATCCCCTCCAGCTCCTCAGTGCTTAGCGTGAAGGAAGTAGCTGATGGCTTCCAAATAGCCGGCTCAGTTTTACCTGGGCTCAGAAATTTACATTTGGAAAAGGCTTGTTTACTGGTAGAGCATAAAGCAGAAAACATTTCATTTCACAATACCATTAGGCCCTGCTCGAGGAGGCCCTCAGAGAAAGGATTAAAAAAATATGACCAGTATCAGCTTCTGGATTCCCAGGTGGTGTTAGTGGTGAAGAACCTGCCTGCTAATACAAGAGACTTAAGAGACCAAGAGTCTCCAGTTCGATCCCTGGGTCAGCAAGATCCTCTGGAGGAGGAAACAGCAACCCACTCCAGTATACTTGCCTAGAGAATCCCAAGGACAGAGGAGCCTGCAGGGGCTACAGTGTCCACAAAGAGTCAGAGCAACTTAGCACATATCAGCTCCTGGGGCTTGACAGGAGCATGTGGTACCCTGGGCATTTGAAGAGAGGGGGTGGGCACCAATGCTTGTTGAGGCGCTTATCGGACATGAGACACTTTGCTAATATAATCTCACTTAATCCTTTGGAGTAAATGTTATTCCTTGCACTTTACACAAAGAACGCTCACTACACAGGCTGCTGTGGTGTTTCTCAGCCAGCAGGAAGTAAGAGCTGGGACTCACACCCAGGTCGACCACTGCGAAACCTTTCCATCATGACCCAATATAAGGATCACGGGGCTCTGGCCTTCAACCTGGAATATACCCTCCTTTTTACTGGGAGGGTTTGGAATGAAAGTCTAGATTGGAATTAAGATAAATCATAGGCAGTCAAAGTAAGCAGCAGGGGTCAGAGGTTGAATTTCCCCAGGGAGACACAATTTCAGGAAAATCCTGCAAGGGTGGAGGGATGAAGAAGGGAAAGGGGAGAGCCTGGCTCAAGTGTGGGCGGTTATCATCAAAAATTTCCCTAATTGCCAAAAAAATGGACTGGGGGATGCCAAGAAAATAAAGTGCAAGTGTACTAGGCGTTGGCTTTTTTGGCAAAGCAGATTTGTCTGAAATCACTTTCAAAAGATATAAAAGGAATTGCCTCACACAGTGTGATCACTCCAGACTAGCTTTTATCTGTTTCTTCAGAAACATTGCATTTGAAGGAGCTGCATTAGCTGAAGATGGTGGATTGTCTGTTAATTGCTTTCTATTATAAATCGCAGGAACATTTAACTCCATGGGGGGAAGGCGGAATGATCGAGAAAGCTAAAAGTAGAAATGGTCTTTTTCAGAGTTGACAGTTTTGTTTTCCTAGTGAGGATGGATGTTTTCACATTCACAGAGAACCATTTTGTATCACTTAGGGTAATTACGGGAGCAGAGATTATAAAGCTGTAATAATCTCAGATGCTTGATAGGTTGAAAGAAGTGCCTGAGGCAGGTCACTTGACCTACTGGGCAAGGTCTGTTCATCAATACTCAGCTCTAATAAAAAAAAATTCTATCTTGATCCTGGAGTGGGGGAGGGGAAACATTGCCTTGCCTCTCTTTTCTTTAAACATGTGTTATGGTCTTTGTCCCAAGTGGTATTCTTTTCTTTGTCAAATCCCTATTGTTAATTTGTCAATAACCTCTCTTAAAGAAATTCAGACTGGTAGCCCTGGAGCCTTATTTGACTTGCACACATCTTTTCAGAATATTTGAATTAGTTGGCAATGTTGAAACATCAAAGACTTTTACATAAAATTTAGAATTTCCAGCTTCTCCAAAAAATCCACAAAAATCAGAAGATCTTACAAACTTGAGCCTTCATTTCTACCTGGCAGAAAGAACTGTATCCTCAAGGTGCCCCAGGAAAAGCTGCATAGCCTTCAAAACAGGTGCCAATTACTTTAAAAAATATATTTATTTATTTGGCTGTGCTGAGTCTTAGTTGCAGCACTCGGCATCTTCAGTTGCAACACGTGGGATCTAGTTCCCTGACCAAAGATTGAACCCTGGCTCCTGCATTGGGAACTTGGAGTCTTGGCCACTGGACCACCAGGGAAGTACCTGTATATTTGTTTTATTTATTTTTTTTATGAATTTTATGATTTTCTTGTGCGGATTCCTTTTTGGCGGCCCAGAGGTCAACCACTGCATCTTCCTCCATCCATCCCTTCCCTCACATTCCCAGCAATGTGTGGGTGTTCAGACGCCACCATATCCAACACTGGGGGGTAGCCAGTCTGTAATTTTAGCCACGCTGGGTGTGTGGAGTGGGAAGTCACGGTGGTTTTGATTTGCATCTTTCTAATGACTAATGTGTTGAGCAATGCTTCATGGGCTCATTGCCCTCTGCATCGCTTCTGTTTTGAAGGGTCATGATGCCGGAACAGGCTCTCTACCACAAGCTTTCCGGTTGTTTCCCGCCCTCCCAGAAGTACCTTGTCACATGCTCTCAGGGATACCAGCCCCAGCTGGGCAACTCCCATGCTTGGAGGACTGACTTCAGCTCCATGGGGACCCAGTGGAAGTCAGACACCTTGATCCCTTGATGGTAGCATCTTTGGAGGTCAACCTCCTTTCATGCAGAGCACATGGAGAGTTGGAGCCTTCTCATGATTTTCCATCAGGTGGCTTGAGCCTTTGTGTCTGGCCTCGGGTCAGAGAGTGGCTTAGAGACGTCATCACATAGGTGAACAAGTACATGGGGGTGGGGTATGATTGGCAAGCGGAGAAAACCCACAAATGAACAATATAAATGTTATCCTACCCAGTGTGTGCCCCCTTGCTGAGTCGCTTCAGTCGTGTCTGACACTGTGTGACCCCATGGACTGTAGCCTGCTGGTCTCCTCTGTTCATGGGATTCTCCAGGCAAGAATACTGGAGTGGATTGCCATGCCCCTCTCCAGGGATCCTACCTAGTACCGGGGCTCATTTATCCAATGAAATCCTCTGCTGATCTCTCATCTAGAAAGCAGTTAAAGAATACCATTTTTAAACATTTGGTAATATGTATGTTTCAATGCTACTTTCTCAGTTTGTCCCACCTTCTCCTTCCCCTTCTGTGTCCACAAGCCTATTCTCTATGTCTGTCTCTATTCCTGCCCTGCAGATAGGTTCATCAGTACCATTTTTCTAGATTCCATATATATGGGATGGGGTAGCGGGCGGATGGAAGGAGGGTTCAAGTGGGAGGAGACATATGTATACTTATAGCTGATTCATGTTGTTGTATGGCAGAAACCAACTCAACCTTGCAAAGTTGTTATCCTCCAAATAAAAAGAAAAGAAAAAGATAAATAATAAAAATGAAAAGAAAAAAAGAATCCCCTTTGCCTTCTCCCAGTGCCATTACATCATCCTCCTTGTACAGTGGATACGTCATGAGTAGAGATGCTCTTAGACTGATGGCTGCTTATTTCTGGCTGCTCATCACACACCACCTTCCATGGTCTTTTCTTTCATTCACGTGGGTCCGCTTTGTCTTTCCAGCAGGACTGTGAATTCTTTGAGTCAGGAGTCATCTGTTGTATTAATCCGTGTTCCTTCTAGCACTTACCAGTGAGCCATGTACCAGCCTCGTTTTCCGCAGATGGCTGATTCCAACAAGTCTAACCAGGCAGTAAAAAGTAGGGACTGTGGTTTTCCAAACATGGACCAGTTTCTTACTAAAGAAGGCAGACACTGCAACAGGGCTGCTGACGTTGCCCAAACAAACAGTTATTCATCTGAAGAAGCCCGAGCTAAATATAGAAGTAAATAGAGGTCAGAAGCTTTGAGAACATATGGCATTCTTTCATCTGCTATTTTAAAGTCTTCGAATTGGTAAAGAATATTCTTTATTTTCTACTTCTGAGAGAAAGTAAGGGATACGTTTGGTTTATGTGGTTTGAGAGGAGGTTTGTTTCTCTGCTGTTGATGGATCTCAGGTTCTTGAACATCATATGGGTGAATTTTATATATTTGGAAAACAAAAGATGAGTGAAGAATTGAATCTAATAAAGAAGAGTGCAACAAGCTCTTTTTTTTTTTTACCATTTAATTGAAGTATAGTTGATTTACAATGGTGTATTCCTTTCTGCTGTACAACAAAGTGATTCAGTTATATACATATATACATTCTTTTTCATATTCTTGTCCATTATGGTTTATCACAGGATATTGAATATAGTTCCCTGTTCTATCTAGTAGGACCTTGTTGTTTATATCCATCCTGTATATAATAGTTTACATCTGAATCCCAAACTCCCAACCTATCCCTCCCTCAACCGTCTCCTCCTTGGCAACCACACATCTGTTCTCTAGGTCTGTGCGTGTATTTCTGTTTCATAGATATGGTCATTTGTTTTATATTTTAGATTCCACATATAAATGATACCATATGGTGTTTGTCTTTCTGTTTCTGACTTGCTTCACTCAGTGTGATCATCTCTAGGCCCACCCATATTGCTGCAAATGGCACTATTTTGTTCTTTTTCGTGGCTGAGTAGTATTCCATTGTGTGTGTGTGCGTGTATACCACATTTTATTTATCCATTGACCTGTCAATGGACATTTAAGTTGTTTCCACATCTTGGCTATTGTTAGTCCTGCTATAACATTGGGACATGTGTATCTTCCCAAATTATAGTTTTGCCCAGATGTATGCCTATGAGCGGAATTGCTGGATGATATGGCAACTCCAAAATCACTGCAGATGGTGACTGCAGCCATGAAATTAAAAGACGCTTACTCCTTGGAAGAAAAGTTATGACCAACCTAGATAGCATATTCAAAAGCAGAAACATTACTTTGCCAACAAAGGTCTGTCTAGTCAAGGCTATGGTTTTTCCAGTGGTCATGCATGGATGTGAGAGTTGGACTGTGAAGAAAGCTGAGCACCGAAGAATTTATGCTTTTGAACTGTGGTGTTGGAGAAGACTCTTGAGAGTCCCTTGGACTGCAAGGAGATCCAACCAGTCCATTCTAAAGGAGATCAGCCCTGGGATTTCTTTGGAAGGAATGATGCTGAAGCTGTAACTCCAGTACTTTGGCTACCTCATGGGAAGAGGTGACTCATTGGAAAAGACTCTGATTCTGGGAGGGATTGGGGCAGGAGGAAAAGGGGACAACAGAGGATGAGATGGCTGGATGGCATCATCGACTTGATGGACGTGAGTCTGAGTGAACTCCAGGAGTTGGTGATGACAGGGAGGCCTGGTGTGCTGCAATTCACGGGGTCACAAAGAGTTGGACATGACTGAGTGACTGAACTGAACTGAACTGAACTGATGGCAACTCTATTTTTAGTTTAGTTTTTTTCCAGGAATCTCTATACTGTTTTCTATAGTCAAGCTGGTTTCTCCGAATGAGAAATCCTCCTATGTGGTCTAAACTTTCATGATACAGGATTTAGTAAAGTCATATGTGGAGTCATTCTTCTTGTAAAGATGTGAAATGTTATATATGAGACTAGATGACCTTTTTGACTTCTGGCCCCTTTATTTCCAGAGGTACATTCTTTTCTGAGTTTGCTGCCTATGCTTCCAGAACAGTTTCTATACCTTTGTATACACTTATGTGTTCCGTGGCAAATTATGTCACCTGCCACTACAGTAAAAAAAGGATTTGCAGTAATAAAGCCATCATCCATTGCAGCCCTGAGGGGATTCAGGATGGAGAAAAGCAGGATGCTGGTGCTACACTGTTAAAATGCATATCAAAAGAATCATTTCAATAAGCCCAAACTCTTACATCTTTGCATATATAGAAAAATTCTAAAATCATTAACTTGAGATGTCTGTTTTTTGTGACTGGCAGTAATCTTTTTAAAAAATTTTATTTATTTGGTTGCACACAGGATCTTCATTGCAGTACATGGAGTCTCTAGTTTGGTCTATGGGCTTGGTTGCTCCTAGGCATGTGAGATCTTAGTTCCCCAACCAGGAATTGAACTTGTGCCCCTTGCATTGCAAGGTGACTCACTGGACCACTAGGGAAGTCCTCTAGCATGAATCTTTTGATGTTTGGCTGCATTTTCCTCCTCACCAAATCTCCTATGTATCCTGCCCCCTCTCTGACTTCTTTGGCGCTGTCCCTCAAAGCGATCTGAAAGGCTAAAGCGATCCCAGGCTAAAGTCCTCAGTAAGGCCACCAAGTGAAATATAATTCTCAACTTTAAGGCTGTGAATTTTTTTCCAGTCAAAAGTATCTAGAGAAAAATGATGGTATGTGTGTGTGTACGTACTTTACATAAATGCATGCAGGCTTGGCCACTCAGTCAGGTCCTACTCTTTGTGGTCTCATGGACTGTAGCCTCCCATGCTCCTCTGTCCCTGGGATTTCCCAGGCAAGAATACTGGAGTAGGTTGCCATTTGCTTCTCTGGGAGATCTTCCTGACCAGGGATTGAACCCATATCTCCTACATCTTCTGCATTGATAGGTGGATTCTTTACCACTGAGCTACCTGGGAAACCCACTTTACATACATAGTGTCAGTTCAGTTCAGTTCAGTCATTCAGTTGTGTCCTGCTCTTTGCAGCCCCATAGATTGTAGCACGCCAGGCTTCTCTGTCCATCACCAACTCCTGGAGCTTACTCAAACTCATGTCCATCAGGTCAGTGATGCCATCCAACCATCTCATCCTCTGTCATCCCCTTCTACTCCTGCCTTCAATCTTTCCCAGTATCAGGGTCTTTTCCAATGAGTTAGTTCTTCACATCAGGTGGCCAAACTATTGGAGCTTCAGCTTCAGTTAGCATCAGTCCTTCCAAAGGATATTCAGGACTGATTCCCTTTAAGATGGACTGGTTGGATCTCCTTGCAGTCGAATGGACTCTTAAGAGTCTTCTCCAATGCCACGGTTCAAAAGCATCAATTCTTCAGTGCTTAGCTTTCTTTATAGTCCAACTCTCACATCCGTACATGACTACTGGACAAAACATAGCTTTGACTAGACTGACCTTTATTGGCAAAGTAATGTCTCTGCTTTTTAATATGCTATCTAGGTTAGTCACAACTTTCCTTTCAAGGAGCAAGCATCTTAATTTCATGGCTGCAGTCACCATCTGCAGTGATTTTGGAGCCCAGAAAAATAAAGTCTCTCACTGTTTACATACAAGTATATGGTTCTGCATCAATGGTTCTGTAACTTGTTTTTTTCATGAAGTATTTCTTGGACATCTTCCTAGATTGGAACCTGTAGATCTTAATCATTCTAAAGATCTAAATCTTAAATCATTTATTTAGCTACTTCTAAAGCATTTGGGGGTATGATGGGACCTCTAAAAATTCATATAATCTGACTTGGTTCCATTATCAGGGAATGAGTAATCTTGGATATTTTTAAGCTTCCTAAAATCCCCAATCATTTTGACAATTTCCCCCCTTAAATATCTGCAGCAAGTTCAGAGTTCCTTTTGGGAAAAACGGTAGAGTTCTTTTTAGCTAACTCAGGTTTGACTGCTCGTGCTTGAAAGGCAATACTTGAGAGACAGCGTTGGTCGGAACGGAAAGTTTCCTTTATTCAGGAGGCCCGCAACCTGTGTTAGTTACTCAGTGGCGTCTGACTCTTTTGCGACCCCATGGACTGTAGCCCGCCAGGCTCCTCTGTCCATGGAATTTCCCAGGCAAGAATACTGGAGTGGGTTGCCATTTCCTCCTCCAGGGGATCTTCCCGGCCCAGGGATGGAACCCACGTCTCCAGCATCTCCTGCTTTGGTGGGCGGATTCTTTACCACTGAGCCACCTGGGAAGCAACCTGGGGAGGAGGCAAACCGGTGTCTAAAAACCAAGATCGAAGATTCTGCTCAAACAGGAAAGTTTTTAAAAGGAGAATCATTTGGGAAGCAGGGTCAGAGTTTCTGTTATCCTCTGCTGTGTGCAGGCTTTTTCTGATTGGTGGGTGGTGAGGTAACAGGGTGGGGCTCCAGGAATCTTGCGCTCAGCCTGAAGTTATCATCCTCCACCTGGGTGGGGGCCTTAGTTCTTGCAGAAGAACTCAAAGACTTTGTTATATATCTTCCTTGAAGAGAAACCGGGACCCTGCCCTGTTGCTTCTGGACTGTTCCTCCTCTCTGCAACCCCTTCCTCCCCTGATTAGCAACAGTTGGTTTGAATCTGCCCTTTGAAACTCAGCAAGGTCAAGGAGGCTGAATGAAGCCTATTTCCTACAAACGAGAAATAGGGAACACAGAAATAATTTGTTTCTGGGAGGGTCCCACAGAGTCCTGCTCCCCTTCATTCTCCCCCATGAGGCTCCCTTGTTCTCCTATATGTTTGTTTCAGGAAGGGACCCTTCCAGGTCCCGAGAGTGAGCTCTTTTCTAACACCTGGAAATGGTCTGTCCAGGGATTCATGTGTTGACAAAGTAAGAGCCTGTTGGGAAGGGGTGCCTTGACAGAGAGAAGCAGGGTAAGGTAACCCAGGAGGACCGCTCTGTCATGTGGCTCGCAGTCTCAGCTTTTATGGTGATGGGGGTGGTTTCCAGCTTGTCTCTGGCCAATCACTGACTCAGCGTCCTTCCTGGGGGCACTGTGCATTCATTGCTCAGCCAAGATGGATTCCAGTGAGGAGGATTCTGGGAGGTTGGTTGGACATATGAACTGGCAATTCCTCTTGGCAATTCCTCCTTTTGACCTTTCCTGAGTTCTTTCAGATGGTGGTAGCTTGTTAGTACTGTGTTCCTTACCAGGACCTCCTGTTTAAGATAACTCATGCAAGTGGTTACTGTGGTGCGTGGCCAGGGCGGGTGGTTTCAGTTGGTGGTTCCCCTAACATGCTGACTTGTCTAGATTAACTGTTGCTATGCCCTCTCCCACTCTTTGATAACTGAGGTTTAAATGGACATGACTTCTCTGTGGTCTTTGTCAGAAACTGGTCTGAAGACAGAGTCACAGTGAGTCAGAGAGGGAACCCGGGCCTGGAGCTGCTAGCATCTTCCCACAGGTCTTCCCGCAAGGACAGGGTCTGAGGACAGCTGACATAGGGAGACAAAGCTGTGTAACAAGATGCCATTCAAGTTCCTGGATGCAGCTGTGCCTACAGCCAGAAACCGCCACTGGCCATTTCTTCCCTTGGACCAATAGGACATTTTCCTTTTGCTTCCATCAAATGGGTTGGCAGCAGGTATGGAACTCACTGGCAGAGCTTCTATGTCAGACTTTTTTTTCACTATTTTAGTATTTTGTTTTTTTTTTTTCTGGTTGTAGCATCTTCCATTGGAGAAGGCAATGGCAACCCACTCCAGTACTCTTGCCTGGCAAATCCCATGGACGGAGGAGCCTGGTGGGCTGCAGTCCATGGGGTCGCTGGGAGTCGGACATGACTGAGCGACTTTCACTTTTCACTTTCATGCTTTGGAGAAGGAAATGGCAACCCACTCCAGTGTTCTTGCCTGGAGAATCCCAGGGACAGGGGAGCCTGGTGGGCTGCTGTCTCTGGGGTCGCACAGAGTTGGGCATGACTGAAGCGACTTAGCAGCAGCAGCAGTAACAGCAGCATCTTCCATGATGCTCTTTCTTCACTATTTCTTTCAAACGTGCAGAAGACCAAAAAGGTCAAGTCTGTATACCACTTTTAATCATTACAGTAAATTCCTTACATACAAACAAGTTCCATTCTGAGAGCACCTTCGTGAGTTCAATTTTTTCATAAGTTCAAAAAAGTTAGCTAAGGTACCCAACTAACACAATTGGCTATAAGTAATGTACTGTAATAAGTTTATAATACTTTTCACACAAATAATGCATTAAAAAACACAAAAAATAAAAAGTGATCTTTTTGGTTTGTTTCTTAAAGTTTCTATTTTGTATTGGTGTATAGCTGATAAACAATGTTGTGATAGTTTCAGGTGAACAGCAAAAGGACTCAGACATACATATGTATGTAACCATTCTCCCCCAAACTTTCCTCCCATCCAGCCTGCCCTGTAACATTGAGCAGAGTTCCATGTGCTATACAGTAGGTCCTTATTGGTTATCCATTTTTAATATTGTAGTGTGTACATGTTCATCCTAAACTATCCCTTCCCCCCTATTCTTTGCTCCCCACCCCCAACAGCCATAAGTTAATTATCTAAGTCTGTGAATCAAATAAAACAGTTTTTTTTAATCTCACAGTACAGGACCTTGAAAAGTATAGTGAAAAAGTGAAAGTGAAGTCTCTCAGTCGTGTCTGACTCTTTTCGACCCTGTGGTCTATAGCCTACCAGCCTCCTCCCTCCATGGGATTCTCCAGGCAAGAGTACTGGAGTGGGTTGCCATTTTCCTTCTCCAGGGGATCTTCCCGACCCAGGGATCGAACCCGGGTCTCCTGCATTCCAGGCAGACGCTTTAACCTCTGTAAAACAGCTGACATACAGGGGCTGGTATTGAGTGAACAGACAAGAAGAGTCACTGACTGGAGGAGGGAGAGGAGGTGAGAGATGGTAGAGCTGAAGGAACGTCAACAATAGGAGACGGAGGGCAAGTTGCAGTTTCACTCATGCCTGAGGTTGATGGACTTTTCCATCTTTGAAAGTTCGAAACTTAAAGGTTCTTATGTGGGGCACTTACTGTACTTGCTTGACTGCCCCATGGTTACTATGGGTGCTGCATATTAGCTCATATTTGGCTTAGGTAATATGGCCCAAAAGAAAAAAAAAACCCTCAAAATCTAGCAAGAATTCTTTTCTCTGCAGCTATAGTGTAACCTATTTGGCAACACGTTTTACTGGGAAAGTAACATATGGAGAAGTTTTGCCGCCTCCTCATTACATTTATGTTTCCTTGTATTTATCATTCTTGAGTTCTTTCCAAAAGTTTACATCTAATTACTGCTACATCACATTCCCCCCCATCAAACAAAAAAATCGCCTGCCTTATAAATTGTTATAAACACGTTCACTGCACATTGATTTTGTTTTCTTGTTCCACACGGACTCACAATTTAAAAATTCTTCGTAAGGTGCCTCAGACTTTATTTCAGGCAGAGCGAAGTGTGAGTGGTACTATTTCTCCTCTAATGAGAGTCCTGCTGGGCATATTGGCCAGCTATTTCCATGCTTTATTATTGTGGCAAATGGGGAGGGACAATTGTTAAAAGGCTCAAGCAGGGACGGAATATGAAGGCTTTTTTTTTTTTAATAGGTTAAAGAAAGAAGCATTCTCCTGAGAGGAAGATGCTATGAGACTGGGAAGTTTTCCAAAGTCTTTGAATCACTGCACATGAAATCACTGTGAAAAATTTAAACCCTTCAGTGGTACATGTGAATGTGAGCCTGAATGTATATTTGAGAAAGAATGAAACAGGCAATCGTATGTTTTTTGTGTGTGTGGTTGTGATAACTATGTATTTGTGCACTAATGAATAGAAGACCCAGGTAGGAGTAACCTTGACAAATCTTTATGAAACATTTTTCTTTTGGAATATTTTGGACATAGAGAGGCTGCGCAGTGTAGTGGTTAAGAATGTCGGTGCCAGAATAAGACTCCCCGGGTTCCAATCTTTATACCCCTACACATAAACTGCTTGATCTTGGACAACTCACCACACCTCTTTGGGCTTCAGTTTCTCATCTGCAAAACATGGATGAAAGATAAATCTCTGGCACCCTCTCCTTGGTATACTTTCAGAAAAGATAAAACTTCTAATTAAAAAAGATACATGCACCCCAATGTCCATTGCAGCACTATTTACGACAGCCAAGACATGGAAGCAACCCAAGTGCCCATCAACAGATGATAGGTTTAAGAAGATGGAGTATTACTCAGCCATAAAAAGAATGAAATATTGCTATTTGCAGCAACATGGATGAACCTAGAGAATATTATACTTAGCGAAGTAAGTCAGAGAAAGACAAATATTTTGTGATGTCACTTACATGTTGAATCTAAAAAATAATAGAAATGAATCTATATACTAAACAGAAGCAGACTCACAGACACATAAAACAAACTTGTGATTATCAAAGGGGAAAGGGAGGGAAGGAATGATAAATTAGGAGTATGGGATTAATAGATACAAACTGCTATCCCTGAAATAGATGAGGGGCAAGAATTTACTGTATAGCAGAGGAATGATATTCAATATCTTGTAATAACCTTGTAATAATGGAAAACAATCTGAAAAGAAACAGAATCACATTTCTGTACACCTGAAACTAATGCAATATTGTATATCAACTATCCCTCAATTTAAAAAATAGCATATACTTCATTAGGGTTGTTGTAAGAAGTCAATGAACTGTTATAGGTAAGCGCATAGAAGGAGGTCTGCACAGGGTTATTGCTCCCTAAGTGTCTGCTTTGAAGAGGAGGATGAAGGTGATGAGGATGAAGATTCTGATGAAGAAGATGATATGACCTGCCATGGTGATGAGGGGTAGGATGCCTATGATGATGATGGCTACAAAGAAGGGAAATGATCCAGTCTACTTCTGCCAAGACTTTGCACTGTCTAGTAGTCGGCTTGATGGAGGAGCTCCTTGTGAGTGCTGAGAAAAAAATGTCAAAGGAAACTAAGGCTATGCTTGTTCAAAGTCTCAAAAAGGTCATTGTTTCAGATGTGTTTTCTCATTTTCCAAAATGAATGAAAACTTCCTCATGCCACTGCCTCTTCTTCGGCTCTTAGATTCTGGGTTCCTCTGGATATCCAGTTCAGCAGCTGCACAGATTTGAGGAAAACAAGATTGATTATAGACACAATCATGCTTTTGGAGCCAAATGCAAGGATTTTTTTTCTCCCTCTTTGATAATGACTGTTTCTATAGGTCTAAGTAAGGTGTGTTGACAGTCTGCACACTTCAGGTCAATCTGTCTTTCTGATTTATAAGCAATGGTTTATTATTTCCCACATAACAGCCTTCTTGGTGCTTCAACATCTTGGAAGTAACCTTCATTCTGAACTTTCAAATGACTTTTTTTTTTTTTTAACATTGCAAGAGATATTTAATAACCTGTATGTGGAAAGAATCTGAAAAAGGATATGTGTGTGGATCTGAATCACTTAGCTGCTGCTGCTGCTAAGTCACTTCAGTCGTGTCCGACTCTGTGTGACCCCATAGACGGCAGCCCACCAGGCTCCCCCATCCCTGGGATTCTCCAGGCAAGAACACTGGAGTGGGTTGCCATTTCCTTCTCCATCATATGACTTTTTGCAAATGATTTTGAGAGGATTTTCTTGACATTTTCCTGACATTGTGTGTAGATTACGATGTTTTAGCTTTATGTTATACTCCAGTTTTCAAATGGACTTTGGCCAATCCACCATTCCTCACTACAGGATATAATTTGGAATCTAGACCAACTGCTCTCAGAAGAATATACTATGGAGTAGTTTAATATGATTAATTTAGATAAATTAGAAACAATATGATTTTCCACATTTACAATTTTTATGTGTCATGTCTGATTGGAGAAGGGAATGGCAACCCACTCCAGTATTCCTACCTGGGAAATCCCATGCATGGAGGAGCCTGGTGGGCTACAGTCCATGGGGTTGCAAAGAGTCAGACGTGACTGAGCGACTGAGCACATGTCTGATAATCTCTGAGTACACGTACAAGGGAAATGAAGAAAAAGATAGTTCTTGCCATTACAGGAATAATTTAATAAAAAGAAAAGAAATAAAGTGCACCAATGATGCCCACGCAGCCTGCATAGGAACATTAATAACAGAATTGACTAGTTTGAAACAACCTGTAGGAGATTAGGTCCAGGATTCAGGTTATTGGATCGTTAATGACTGCAGAAAGAGTATATTTTTCTTCAATGATGTGGAACAATTCGCAACTGTTAAATGTGAGACAAACAGATGAGTTCAGGGCATAAAAACTTTGTAATTTCAAAAATTCTTCATGTTCTGAGGCAATTTCTTAAATATGGTTTAGAGGCATCCAAAATTTAGGGTTAAGGAAATAAAACTCATTCAGACTGGGACACATGAGCTATTTAGACATCTGAGTTCTATGACCTGGGTTACCCTACTCTGTGGCAAATGTGAAAATGTCCAGTAATTAACATTAGTGATTACTGGACAGATGTTTTCTATTGTCCCTTGACCCCCTGAGGCTGAGGGGTTGGACACTATTTCAAAAGTACAATTTGAGCGTTGGCATGCTCACAGTCTTCTTGCCACACCCCGTTTCCCCTGTACCCCAAATCTGTAAATGTACTACGGCCTTCCGTCCTCAAAACCATCTCTCCATCAGCAAAGTCATTCCAGTAACACCGTCTTTTTAAAATTTTTATTACTTTTCTCATGAGAGTAGTGTCAAACCCATTAAACGGTCAATGGCAGTCATCACTTTATTTTAGAAACACTGCTGAATGAGATAACCCATCTTCTCTGGAATTTTTAGTGAGTTGTAAGTCTTCATGGGAAATGCGGTTTACCAGGAATGAAATGGAACAGCTGGAAGTATGTTCAAATCTTTTCTCCCAGGATTTACGAAAGGTTTTAAGACCAGCAATACATAAGGCCCTCTTAGATATATTACCAGTTAAATCCCAAGTAAATTTGTCGTTTTTTGCTTTTCAAAGATAAAATGATAGAGTATCTTCTTTGGGACAATGTGAGATTACAAAAAAAAACCCAACCAACCAACCAAAAAAAGAAAAAAATAACAAATAAAAGCAAACCAAAAAAGCCAGTGTGCAAACAACAAAACACCCTGATGAGATTTCTGTTGGCCCACAAAGGGAGAGTTTTAGTCAGTTTGCTTTCCTCTCCTCTTTGACATACCCAGTAGCCAAAATCACATCTAATCTACTGAATTCCAAGTCATTTCATTCAAGAACAGGGTTTGGTTGGGGTCTGAGGGCTCTGAGGTTGATATTGGGTCTAATCATGCTCTAGGGTCTCAGAAGATAAGACTGGAGGAAGGTATCTTACATTCTGGGAAGATCTCTGATAGCTGAGAAAGGAAGAGAAGCGGAGAGGGTGCTTCCTGCTTGTTTTTTTCTAACGTTACTTTTAAGGAATTGACTGTAGTGTCAGCTGCCTGCTTTCCTGTTCTGTTCCAGCTCAGTTGGCAAGAGAGGAACATTCCATGGACACTTAGCAAAACACCACATTGAAAACAAATAAATATGGGTGAGCCCCCTAGGAGGATCCTAGGGAGAGGTCTACGGGGCCATGAAAGGTTCTTTTATGAACAACTCCAGCCGCTGGGGCCCAGGGACAGACACAGTGGGACCACTCCACTGAAGTGGAGATAAACACACTTCAGAAAGCAAACTGAGCAAGTGGGTGTTTCCACCCCTTAAAATTACAAGCCAAAAAGTCAAGAAGGACATTTTTAGTTATACAAATAGTTCCTAAAGTGGTTCTTGTGGGCGATGTGTGAATTCTCCAGAGCTCCACCAGCCCATGCTGTGGAGCAGATCATGGAGCTGTGATGTGTGATTCAATACTGAGATATGAGGATGCCAGGAGCTCTCAGGGGTCGCCAGGTCCCTTCTTCTGCCTCATAGCAGAAGTTTGCTCTTGCATCCCAGCTGGGAAGCTTTCACATTCTCTGATGTTCTTACAAGACCCCTGAGTCTCCTGGTGTCCAGGCCACTCCTTGAGGACCTCCAACATGGTGGAAGGGGGAGAATGTGCTCTAGTCAATCTGTCTTCACACTGGGGCTCACAGCTCACATCAGTCATCACCGAAGACCCACATGGGCCCTGGTAGAACGGGGGTCCCTTGGAATCTGGTTATCTATCTAATTCTGGATTTCCTGTGGGCTTGCGGTGGCTCAGAGGTAAAGAATCTGCCTGCAATGCAGGAGACCTGGGTTTGATCCCTAGGTAGGGAAGATCCCCTGGAGAAGGGAGTGGCAACCCACTCCAGTATTCTTGCTTGGAAAATCCCATGGACAGAGGAGCCTGGTGGGCTACAGTCCTTCAGGTTGCAAAGAGTTGGACACGACTGAGAGAGTAAATAACAAACAAATAAAGTGGGTTCAGTATTGCCCCCACCCCAGCCTTGATTCAAATCTCCTGCTGCCACCAGCCAGTTCCTTTTCAGGGTCCTTCTTGGTTTCACCATCTACTTGGTTGTTCAAACCAATAACCCAGGAGTCAGTGTTGACTTGTCAGAGTCTCTTCTTGGCCTTATCCAATCCATCATAATCCATCATCAACTCCCACCAGCTTTATTTTTCAAAAATACATCTTCATTCCCATTTCCACCACCCTGCCCAAACCACCATTACCTCCTGGCTCAATGTCCCCCAAAGCTTCTAAACTAGATTTCCTGTCTATGGCCATACCACCCTGGATGTGTCTGATCTCAGGAAACTAGGTATCCTGCATACAACGGTGCCCTGCCCTCCAAGTGTTTAGCATCTACACAGCCTCTGGAGCAGCCTTTTAAAAATATCAAGGAGCTCATCTTCTCTCCTCTTCAAAACTTTCCAGGGGTTTCCCACTCTCTGTTGAATCCAGTCCAGCCTTCTTTCCATGGTCTACAAGAGCTGTTCATGATCTAACCCTTGCATCTCCCACCTTCCTTTTGGACCATTTTACCCATTCTTACTGTGTTCTAGCCATGTCAGTTTTTCTAATTCTCATGGACACCAGGTCACTTTTGCCTTTGGGAATTATCTGGCATGCTCTTCCCTCAAGAGTTGTACATGCCTGGTTCCATCAAATTCAGTACTCAGCTCAAATATAACTTGTATAGCAAGGAAGTTTCTCCTGGATCATCACCTAGAGTCATACCTCCATTCCCTCTCCCCAGTCTAGGATACCAAACAGTGTTTTATTGTATTTAGAATACTTTTCACAGTTTTCTTATTTTTTGTTTACTTGTGTCTTATGTGTTTCTTCTATCCACCCCCCGCCCAATGGAATATATGTTCCTTGAGGGCAGACATTTGTTTTTCTTGTTCACTGTTCCATCTCCAGGAGCTGGTGTGCAGTAGATGCTCAATAAATATTTAACAATAAACAAATCCTCTGAAAAGGTAGTGGCAGAGGGACTGCAGATGATGAAGTGTTTTGTTCAGGGTCTTCTATGATGATGGGTTTATGGGTATATGTGAAGCTTATCCACAGATCACTTCTCCCAGCTGAAGCTTCTGTGAGGGTGTTGATGCACTAAAAATCAGTGTTTGGGGGGAAGGCAATTAGTGGGTGCAAGAAAAAAGGCTGATGCTTAGCCTTATCTCAAGACTTCTTATCTTCCATAATCACATGAGCCAGTTCCTCAAAGTAAGTGAATCTCTCTCTCATATCTCTCATCTCAGTACATATTTGCTGTCATTGTTCAGTCACTCAGTCTTGTCCAACTCTTTGTGGCCCCAGGGACTACAGCATGCCAGGCTTCTCTATCCTTTGCCATCTCCTGGAGTTTGCTTAAACTCATGTCCATCGAGTCGATGATGCCATCCAACCATCTCATCCTCTGTCGTCCCCTTCTCCTCCTGCCTTCAATTTTTCCCAGCATCAGGGTCTTTTCCAATGAGTCAGCTCCTCACATCAGGTGGCCAAAGCTTTGGAGCTTCAGTTTCAGCACCAGTCCTTCCAATGACAATTCAGGATTGATTTACCATCTATCTATACATATATACACTTATGTATATAGAATATACATATGATTATTTATTTATTCAGTTTACCTAGAGAACACTGACCAATACACCGTCTCTCTCTCCATCCCACAAATTTGTATTCAGCTTGAATTCTATTTAATAGAGAGTAGATATGACCCGGTCTTTGTGCTCTAGGAACTGATAATCTAATAAGAGAGTTAAGGACACAAACACTCAAAATTCAAGGCAGGATGTAATTGCTGACACAAGACAGGTGTAGACACAATACTCTGAGGGTTCAGAGAAGAGTAACAGACCTTAAAGTGGTTGGGAGGATTAATTCAGGAGCCAGGCTGTCTGAGCTCAATTACCTGTTCCCAATTTTATTACCTGTGTGATCTCTGGCAAGTTATTTAATGGTCTGTGCCACACTTTCCTTACTTACAAAATATAGAAATAATTAGTACCTACTTCACGGAATTATCAGAAATAGTAGGCAAAATAAAGCATGTAAGACAGCATCATAATATTAGAAGTATTCAATATGTAGGACTGAGGATGGAGCATTTTATCCTAAAGTTGGGACAATTTAAATTTTAAGGTGAAGATTGGAAAGGAAATTCCAAGTGGAGTCATGTGAACAAAAGGAGCTGGAAGGGGTGAATGACAATGGTTGAAATATTCGATTTGATTGGAAAACAAAAAGGAGAAGAAGATAATATTGGGAAATGATGTGGGAGCATAATAGCGAAGGACAGTAATAATCATCCTCTCTTTGGCATTGGCTTTCTTTGCGATTGGAATGAAAACTGACTTTTCCAGTTCTGTGGCCACTGCTGAGTTTCCCAAATTTGCTGGCATATTGAGTGCAGCACTTTCACAGCATCATCTTTCAGGATTTGAAACAGCTCAACTGGAATTCCATCACCTCCACTAGCTTTGTTCGTAGTGATGCTTTCTAAGGCCCACTTGACTTCACATTTCAGGATGTCTGGCTCTAGATGAGTGATCACACCATCGTGATTATCCGGGTTGTGAAGCTCTTTTTTGTACAGTTCTTCCATGTATTCTTGCCACCTCTTCTTAATATCTTCTGCTTCTGTTAGGTCCATACCATTTCTGTCCTTTATCGAGCCCATCTTTGCATGAAATGTTCCCTTGGTATCTCTAATTTTCTTGAAGAGATCTCTAGTCTTTCCCATTCTGTTGTTTTCCTCTATTTCTTTGCACTGATCGCTGAAGAAGGCTTTCTTATCTCTTCTTGCTATTCTTTGGAACTCTGGATTCAGATGCTTATATCTTTCCTTTTCTCCTTTGGTTTTCGCTTCTCTTTTTTTCACAGCTATTTGTAAGGCCTCCCCAGACAGCCATTTTGCTTTTTTGCATTTCTTTTCCATGGGGATGGTCTTGATCCCTGTCTCCTGTACAATGTCACAAACCTCATTCCATAGTTCATCAGGCAGTCTACCTATCAGATCTAGGCCCTTAAATCTATTTCTCACTTCCACTGTATAATCATAAGGGGTTTGATTTAGGTCATACCTAATATGATTTATAATCATAAGGGATTTGATTTAGGTCATACCTGAATTCCAAAGAAAGGCAATGCCAAAGAATGTTCAAACTACTGATCAATTGCACTCATCTCACATGCTAGTAAAGTAATGCTCAAAATTCTCCAAGCCAGGCTTCAGCAATACGTGAACAGAGAACTTCCTGATGTTCAGTCTGGTTTTAGAAAAGGCAGAGGAACCAGAGATCAAATTGCCAACATCCGCTGGATCATGGAAAAAGCAAGAGAGTTCCAGAAAAACATCTATTTCTGCTTTATTGACTATGCCAAAGCCTTTGACTGTGTGGATCACAATAAACTGTGGGAAATTCTGAAAGAGATGGGAATACCAGACCACCTGACCTGCCTCTTGAGAAATCTGTATGCAGGTCAGGAAGCAACAGTTAGAACTGGACATGGAACAACAGACTGGTTCCAAATAGGAAAAGGGAGTATGTCAAGGCTATATATTGTCACCCTGCTTATTTAACTTATATGCAGAGTACATCTTGAGAAATGCTGGACTGGAAGAAGCACAAGCTGGAATCAAGATTGCTGGGAGAAATATCAATCACCTCACATATGCAGATGACACTACCCTTCTGGCAGAAAGTGAAGAGGAACTAAAAAGCCTCTTGATGAAAGTGAAAGAGGAGAGTGAAAAAGTTGGCTTAAAGCTCAATGTTCAGAAAACGAAGATCATGGCATCCGGCCCCATCTCTTCATGGGAAATAGATGGGGAAACAGTGGAAACAGTGTCAGACTTTATTTTGGGGGGCTCCAGAATCACTGCAGATGGTGACTGCAGCCATGAAATTAAAAGACGCTTACTCCTTGGAAGAAAAGTTATGACCAACCTAGATAGCATATTCAAAAGCAGAGACATTACTTTGCCGACTAAGGTCCGTCTAGTCAAGGCTATGGTTTTTCCAGTAGTCATGTATGGATGTGAGAGTTGGACTGTGAAGAAGGCTGAGCACTGAAGAATTGATGCTTTTGAACTGTGGTGTTGGAGAAGACTCTTGAGAGTCCCTTGGACTGCAAGGAGATCCAACCAGTCCATTCTAAAGGAGATCAGCCCTGGGATTTCTTTGGAAGGAATGATGCTGAAGCTGAAACTCCAGTACTTTGGCCACCTCATGCGAAGAGTTGACTCATTGGAAAAGACTCTGATCCTGGGAGGGACTGGGGGCAGGAGGAGAAGGGGACGACAGAGGATGAGATGGCTGGGTGGCATCATGGACTCGATGGATGTGTCTGAGTGAACTCCGGGAGTTGGTGATGGACAGGGAGGCCCGGCGTGCTGCGATTCATGGGGTCACAAACAGTCGGACACGACTGAGCTGAACTGACCCTCTCTTTGGTGAGTAATTATATATCACCGAAGATTTCCAAGCAGAGAATTGTTGAAATGCTCTAAATTTCTGCAACAATTTATTGGCTCAGAAATCTTTGGTGACCTATACTATCTTAGCAAGGGCTTTCCTGGTGGCTCAGTTGGTAAAGAATCCGCCTGCAATGTGAGAGACCTGGGTTTGATCCCTGGGTTGGGAAGATCCCCTAGAGGAGGGACTGGCAACCCACTCCAGTATTCTTGCCTGGAGAATCCCCATGGACAGAGGAACCTGACAGGCTACAGTCCTTGGGGTCACAAAGAGTCGGACATAACTGAGCTACTAAGCACAGCACAATGTCTTAGCAAAACGTTTCTTTTATTTTGATTTGGGTTCTTTCCTCTTTATTTGGGTTTATTTGACTTTCTTTTCTAGTCTTAACATGGCAGCTTAGTTTATTGATTTGGGATCTTTCTTCATTTTAATATACTTATTTCATGCTATAAATTTCACTCTAAGCACTGGGTTAGCTGTAGTTCACATTTTTGTTGTGGTTTTCTTTTTGATCTGTTCAAAATATTTTCTGATTTCCGTTGACTGTCCGTCTTTTGCCTGTGGATTAGTTGGGAGTCTGCTGTTTAATTTCCAAGTGATTGGAAGGTTTTCTGTTCCTTTTCTCTTACTGATTTCTAGTGATAAAAAGAATCTGCCTGCAAATGCAGGCAATGCTAGAGACAAGGCTTCAATGTCATTATGTCCAGAGAGCATACTTTGTATGACTTCACTTATTAAAATTGGTCAAGATTTGTTTTATGGCCTAGGATTTGGTCCATCTTGGTGAATGCTTAATGTGCACTTGTGTATTTTGCTGTTATTGGGTGGAGTGTTCCATTAATGCCAATTAGATCCAGATGGTTGATCATGTTGCTTATTTCTTCTAAATCCCTTCTAACTTTCTGCGTCCTAGTTCTATCTGTTACTGAGAGAGTGTTGAAGTCTCCACATCTTACTCTGGCTTTGTCTATTTCTCCTTTGAATTCGTCAATTTTTTCTTCATGTGTTTTGAAGCTCTATAGTTAGATGTATACACATTTAGTATTGTTATATCTTCTTGATGAATTGACTCTTTTATATATGTGATATTCCTCTTTATCTTTGGTAATTTTGTTTTGATGTCTATCTTGTTTGATACAAATATAACCAGCCCATTTTTTTTTTAAGGGAGTTAGTGTTTGCTTGGGTGTCTTTTTCCACTATCTTACTTTTAACTTATTTATATCATTATGTGTGAGTAAGTTTCATAGAGCTAGCATATATTTAGGTCATCATATAAAATCTAACCTGACAGTTGTCATTAAAATTGCTGTGTGCTCAGTCGCTCAGTTTTGTTCGACTCTTTGTGACACCATGAACTGTTGCCCATCAGGCTCCTCTGTCCATGGAATTTGCCAGGCAAGAATACTGGAGTGGATTGCCATTCCCTAGTCCAGGAGATCTTCCCAATCCAGGGATTCAAAGTGCACTTCTAGCTTCTCCTGCATTTGCAGGCAGATTGTTTATCACTAGCACTGCCTGGGAAGCCCAAAATTGATGTGTTGTGTATAATTTATCATTTTAATTATTTTTTGTTTGTTTAATGTTTTTGTTTCTCTATTTCTTCTTTCCTGATTTCTTTTGGTTTGTTGGATTGTATCTTAGCATTTCATTTTATTTATTATTTTCATTTTGACTGTGTCTGTTTGCTCTAGAGATTACAAAATGCATTCTCAACTCTTCACAATCTGTTTAGAATATTACCAATTCAGTTTGAATGTAGACGTCCTGTCCCTCTAATGTTCTTTAACCCCAAGTTTTTGGGTTTTTTTTCTTGGCCACATTGCATGGCATGTAGGATCTTAGTCCCTCAACCAGGGATCAAAACTCTGTCCCATGCAGTTTTAACCACTGGACTGCCAGGAAAGTCCTACCCCTCTCTCTTTATGCACAATTGTCTTACATATTACATTCACATATGTTAATGACTTCATCTGTCAATATTGTTGTTGCTATTATTTTTATATTATTTTGCTTTCAACTGTTAACATGTTTTAAAACTTTCGGGGAGGGGAAGTATAGTATATGATATTTAGCCATATATCCACTTTTCCTGTTATTCTTTCTCTATTTCTAGGGAATTGAGCCAACAGAGAGTAAGTGGAGACTGACAAATAGAACCTAAATTTCTGATGACCTTGACTGAGTTCTGAATATGGCTGTATTATCCTCTGGACTTTTCACAACTTTTTTTCCCTGTTGTTGAAATCTGTTTTCAGTTTGATTTTCTGTCCTTTCTAATGGAAAGCAGCCTGGTTGACACAGGAGGAGGTTTTGGGGAAGGGTACTATGATAATTAGTTTTGGGAAGGAGGTAATATGATAATTCTTTGGTTGCAGTATAAGTTGTAACAGGCTAATAAATCACAAAATTGTGGGTGTAATTCAACTTGATTTCAAATCCAAATGTTTTTAAATTTTTTCTAGTTTAATTTCATTTGTAGTTTAAGAAAATCAGGATTAGAATATTTGTTGCTGTAGTCTCTCCTGGAATAAATCCCTTGAAATGCAATTCTACCTTTGAAGGTTTTTATGGATCTTGACATCGTTATTCACTGAGACAGACAGTAGAATATTAATTAATTGCCAGCTTCACTACAGTGGTCCAGCATGATTTCCTAAAAGGGGCAAGATGACTGTCCTTTTCTCTGCAGCTGATTTCATTTCTAAAGAGCAAGTCATACTGTTTGCTGAAGGATATGTTAATTACTCATATGATGATGGTGGTGATAATGATGTACAATTATTACTTAGTGACTCATTGGCGCTGGTCCCATCTGTTAATATCTAGAGTTGTTTATCCCTCAATTTCAGGTAGATGAAAATGAACATGGATTTGTAGGTAGGTACCCATGATTGTTTAAGTGGCCGAGTTTAGAACAAAGTGGGAAACTCACTGTGGACTGAGAAATCACTTAAGATGAGCAATTATGATGAGGTCAAAATTCATTTGTCATTTTGTATCAGTTGGAGATTATTTTCAAGTACACTTAACTGAAACTAGACTCCACTGGCTTAGGCAAATAGAGGGACAGGTATGATAGTTCATGATGTCATCAAAAGACTCAAGCTTCTGCTTACCCTTGTCTCTGCTGTTATTAGTCGACAGGACTTTGGGGACAGGTATATAATTTATATGTAGAAAAAATTGCCCCTTTTAGAGTACAGTTCTATGAGCTTGGACAAACACATAGGGTCATGTATCCATCACCATAGCAAGATATGGAACAAGCTGAACATCCCCTACTTTTTTTGCTTGTGCCCCTTTAGAGCTAGCATCTCCTTTCACCCCCACTCTGACAACCAACGATCTATTTCTTATCTTTATAAGAATGCCATATAAATGAATGTATTCTTTCACTTGGGATAATGAATTAGAGCCTTACGCTGCTGTGTGTATCAATATTTTTCCTTTTTAGAAAAATGAAGAAGTACTTTTATGGATATCCCTTTGATGGATAGAGTTTGTTGATCCATTCACTAGTTGAAGCACATTTGGGTTGTCTCTAGTATTTGTTGATATGCTATCAACATCCGCATGCAGGCTTTTGTGTGACCATGTTTCATTTCTCTTGGGTACATACCTAGTAGTGGGATTGCTGGGTCATATGATGGGTATGTGTTTGGTGGTGGTGGTGGTTTAGTCACTAAGTCGTGTCTGACTCTTGCGAATCCATGAACTGTAGCCCACCAGGCAAGAATGTTGGAGTGTGCTGCCATTTCCTTCTCCAGGGGATTGTCCCGATCCAAGGATCGAACCCTGGTCTTCTGCATTGCTGGCAGATTCTTTACTGACTGAACCATCAGGGAAGCTTTGGGTATGTGTTTAGGCTTATACAAAACTGCAGACTTGTTCTTCAAATGGCTGGAACATTCTCAGCAGTAATGTTCGAGAGTTCTTGCTGATTTACCTCCTCACCATCACTTGGCCTCGTAGTTTCTTTCCAATCTTATACGGGTGTAACAGTATCTCCTATTTAAAAACTTCTTTTTACAATTATTGTTTTGTATTTGGCTGCTTCAGGTCTTGGTTGCAGCATGCAGGGTCTTTGATGCCCCATGCGGAATCTTTTGTTGCAGTGCACGGACTCTGTCTAGTTGTGAGTTGTGCATTGATTCTAGAGTGTGGGGGCTCAGTAGCTGTGATGCCTGGGATTAGTTGCTCTGCAGCATCAGGGATCTTAGTTCCCTGACCAAAGATTAAATTCATGTACCCTACATTGCAAAGGATGCTAATTTTCCATCAAAATGCATCTTCCTTGGTGAAGTGTGTCCTCAAGACCCTTTATCCATTTTGTACTGAGTTGTTTTATTGAGACTTGAGAGTCTTTTATGAAAATATGCATTTTGCAAATATTTTCATCTAGTCTTCTGTCTTCATTTTCTTACCACTGTCTTTCTGAGAGTTTAGGTTTAACATTTAGTTTAGTTGGATGGACTTCCCTGGTGGCTCAGATGGTAAAGCGTCTGTCTATGATGAGGGAGACCCGGGTTTGATCCCTGGGTTGGGAAGATCCCTTGGAGGAGGAAATGGCAAGCCACTCCAGTACTATTGCCTGGAAAATCCCATGGACAGAGGAGCCTGGTAGGCTATAGTCCATGGGGTCGAAAAGAGTCAGACACGACTGAGCAACTTCACATTCACATTAGTTGGATGAAGTTCAGTTTCTC
This sequence comes from Oryx dammah, assembly GCF_014754425.2. Taxonomy (NCBI): domain Eukaryota; kingdom Metazoa; phylum Chordata; class Mammalia; order Artiodactyla; family Bovidae; genus Oryx; species Oryx dammah. Next base: position 45,627,717 of record NW_024070196.1, on the reverse strand, counting down.
ATTTTTTTTCTTTCATGGTTTGTACTTTTTGTATCTTTTCCAGTAAGTCTTTGCCTTACTCAAGGTCACAAATATTTCCCCTATGTTTTCTTCTAGAAGTTTTATATATTTAGATTTTATGTTTGGAACTATGATTCAATTTGAGCTAAGTCTTTGTTGCATGAAGAGGCTTCAGTTGAGTCTTTTTTTTTTTCCTTAATGTGAATGTCCAATAGTCCCAGTCCCATATGTTGAAAAATCTATCCTTTCTCCATTGTGTTCCCCTTGTTGAAAATCAATTAACAATGAGTTTGGGTCTGCTTCTGCATCCTCTTGTCTATTTCATCTATTTAAACATAAAATTTTTTTCTAATGCTATGCTCTATTGATGACTGCAGGTTTATAGTAAGCCTTAAAGCTCTCCAATTTTGTACATATTTTCCAAAATAGTTTTGACTAATGCAGTTTCTTTGTCTTTCCATATTCATTTTAGAATCAGTGTTGATTATATATATTTAAAAGGTGGGATTTTGATTGGGTTGTAGAATTGGAATATGAGTTGGATTATTTGGAGAGAGAATAGACATTTTAATAGTATTCAAGAATACAGTGCATCTTTCCATTTATTTAGGTATTCTTTGTACATATTTTGTTAATTTATATGTATTTCATTTGGGGGCACTGTATTATTAATGACATGTTTATATTTTAATTTCTAATCATTCCTTGTTAGCATGTCAAAATACAATAAATTTTTTATGTTGACCTTGTTTCATGTGACTGTGGTAAGCTCACTTGTTAGTTCTAGTAATTTGTATGCTCTAAAGTTTATTGATTTAAAGTGTACAATTCAGTATTTTTAGAGTATTGACAGAGTCATGTAACCATCACCATAATCTAATTTTAGAACATTTTCATCACCTCCAATCCAAGTAGCTCTCTTTCCTTTGGATTTCTAGTCTAACTCCATTGATTAGGGACCATACTTCATATGATTTCAGTATTTTATATTTGTTGAGGTTCTTTTTATGATCAACTTTGGTTAATGTTTTATGTGCATTTAAATGTTGGAGAAGGAAATGGCAACCCACTCCAGTACTATTGCCTGGAAAATCCCATGGACGGAGGAGCCTGGTAGGCTACAGTCCATGCGGTCACAATTGGTTAATGCTTTATGTGCATGTACAGGGATACCATTTCTCTGTTGTCGAGTGAAGTGTTTTATAAATGTCATTATACACCCCAGCAACGTACGTTGATAGATCTGTTGGTGTTGGTCAGGTCTGTATCCTTAGTGATTTTCTGTCTACTTATTTTATTGATTACTGAGAGAGGAGTCTCCAGATATAACTGAAGGTTTACCTCTTTCTTCTTTCACTTATACCAGTTTTTGTATCATGTATTTTGGTAGTTCTATTGTCCGTTGAATGTATATTTAGAGTTGTTATGTGTTGTTGCTGAATTCATCCCTTTGTAATGTAATGACTCTCTTTATCCCTGATAAAATCCCCTGTTCTGAAATCTACTTTGTCTGATAATATAGCCACTTCAGTGTTCTTTTGTCTAGTGTTTGCAAGATATATCTTTTCTGTCTAATTTTTAACCTTCCTGTGTATTTATATTTAAAATGTGTTTCTTATAGACGGTATATTTTTTGGCCTTTCTATTTTATCCAGTCTGAGAATCTTTGTCTTTTATTTGGTGTTTTTGGATCAACTAGATTCAGTGTGGTGACTGAATAAAATCTACTTTCCTTGCCAGTTCTTTTCTTTATTTTGCTAGTTATTTTCTATTTGTTTCATTCATCCTTCCTTATCTTTCTATCCCTCATTTTTGGTCTGCTTCTGGATGAATTCAGTTTACTGTGATTCTATTTTGTGTATTATTGGAGTGTGTGTTTAGTCACTCAGTTGTGTCCAACTCTTTGTGACCACATGGGCTGTACTGCGCCAGGCTCCTTTGTTCATGGAATTCTCCAGGTGAGAATACTGGAGTGGGTTGTTATTCCCTTCTCCAGGGGATGTTCCCAACCTGGGGAATGAACCTGAGTCTCCTACCATCTAAGCCACCAGGAAAGCCCTTATGTATTATTATTAGTTTATTATTTGTACTTCTGTAAAAATTTTTTTCTGGTGATTGTCCTGAGTTTTACTGCATTTTCTCCCAGTGGTTATCGAAGGATATATTTCTTTAATAGGTTACATGCTACTGTTAACTTAAAAAAATGCACAATGTGAGAGTTGTGAGTCAAATTTCATTTCGGGGCAAAATGAGGACTGCCGCCTGGGAGACAGCACCTCAGATAACTCTGAGAACCTGCCCCAAAGAGGCCAGTATATACGTGGTTTTGGTGAAGTGGGAATACATGCAATCAAGCACATATTTCTCCAGAAGATTTCTGCTAGTCTCATGAAGCTTTTGCTAGTCATGAGGAACAATTGTCACCATGCGGGATTTTAACGCTTTTCTAAATATGAGGAGATATAAGAACTGGGCTCATAGAATCTGCTCCTGAAAATATCTAACTATCGGAAGACCTGTCCTGCCAGACTTCCCAGAGCACAATGTGCCTCATTTCTGCTCTCCACCCTCAACTCCTCTCAGGGGCTGTTGAAGGTCAGCAGCTGCAGCAGCACATGACTTAATCCTATGGAGATAGATGGCAAGTGCCAATTTGTAGTTGACACCACCTTCCAATCACATTATACCTCTGTGTGTAGGACAGGCCCTTCACAACTGTACATTCCCACTTTCTCCCTCCCTTCTTCTGTGGTACTTCTCATACATCCTGCTTTTACACATGCTGTCAACCTACAGCATGTTCTACTCTTTTTTTGACAATTCAAGTTTTACAGCAATTAAAAATAAGAAAAATAGTCTTTCCTATTTAAGACTGTTGTAACCATTTCTGGCTATCTTGGGGGCTTCCCTGGTGGCTCAGCTGATAAAGAATCTGCCTGCAATGTGGGAGACCTGGTTTCAATCCTCTAGGTCCGTCCAACTCACTTTTTTAAAGTGCAAAATTCAATGACTTTTAATATCAAACCATGATTTGTGCAACCATCCCTGAAATTGTTCTAATTTCAGGACAATTTTATCATCTGTCAAAAGAAACTCTATACCCAGGATCAGTCACTTCTTACTCCCCTATTGTCAGTCTCTCCTTTCATTTTGAAAAATACTATTATTAAATACAGAATTTTGAGTCACAGTTTCCCTCTTCCTACCATCCCAAACTCCAGATATTTCACTTTATTGTCTTTTGACTCACATACTTACCAATAAGAAGGTTAATGTAATTCTTGTCTTTACTCCTCGGTATGTAATGTATATTTTTCTCTTATTTCTCTTATGATGTCACATGTCTAGGGGTGTGTGGTTTGTGCGTATGGTGTGTTTATCTGGTGTGTGAGGTGTGTGTGCATGTGGCATGAGGAATAGGCACATGCCTATGTGTGTTCTGTATGTGTGGACACGTGTGCATACATGCACATGCATCTCTGTGTTGTGTGCATGTGTGTGGCATGATGAATGTGCACATGCATATGTGTGTTGTGTGTGTGCATGTGTGTGCATTTGTGTGGCCTGTTTGGGATTTATCCTTTTTGGGGACTGTCTGCACTTCTTTAATTTGTGGTTAAATGTACACCATTATTTTCCAACATTCTTAGTTATTTGCTCTTCAAATATATTTTGTTGTCTCAGTTTCTCACTTCTACTTCTGGGATTTCATATACACATATGAGAATATTGTGACACTGTTCCTTCATGCTCTGGTTTCCAGAAGTTCCTTTTTTCACTTTGTGGTTTAGCTCAGATAATTTTAATCGACCCATCCCAGGGTTCACTGATTCCTTCTCTGTCTGTATTGCATCTACTTTGAGCTCCCAGAAGGAGTGTTTGATCTGTTATCTGTTTTATTTTTAGTGGCAGCATTTCCATTGATTCCTTCCTATAATTTTCATCTCTCTGTAGAATTTCCCCCTCTGTACATGAATACTGTCACACTTTCCCACTAAAGCATTTAACATATTAGTCACAGCTATTATTTAAAACTTTCTGATATAATTTTGATTTTTTAAAATCTCTAGATGTGGTTTTCCCTGCGTTTTTGTGTGTCATACTTTTAGAATAAATGCTGGGCATCAGGTGTAACACAGTGAGGACTGAGGTCAACAGTACTGCTGCTGGGAAAAGAGTACAAGAGCACCTGTCTGCTGGGCATTAATGTGTGTGTGTGCTGTAGTGCACACATGTGCTTATGCAGGCATATATTGCATGCATGCATAAACATGCATTTTAACTCATGACTGTGCACTACACATCTATGCATGTTATATGTGTGTATGCCTATGTGTGTGCATGCACAAGTACATGTTTGCTTGTGCACGTGTGCACATGTATGCTCATAATATATGCACACATGTGAACACATATATGTGTGTATACACGTGCACATGTATATGTATGTGTCTGCACATGTTCACGTGTATGTGTGTGCATGCATGAGTACAGGTTTGCTTGTGTGCGCCTGCACGTATATGTGTGCATGTGTGTGTACACACATTTGTATATGTATGTGTGCATATGCCTGTTTGCATGTATGTGCATGTTAAATCAGTCTGGTGGGGAGTGGAGCTGGCTTGGGTTCTGTAGTCATGGATACCGTCAACCCTGCCCTGGCTTTAGTCTCCTCTGGCATCACCTTGCACTTGGGGTGGGGTTGGTTCAGCAGAGGGAGTTCCTCACTGTTCCTGCTCCACTTTCTGTTCCAGGCCTTTCTCCTCAGCCAGAACAGCTCCCCACGCTCTCGCCTTTCCCATTCTGAGGATGCTGAGTCCAGCTGGCCTGAAAGTGTGGTGGTGGGAAGTCCGTTTCCCTGGTCAGCCTCAGGCTCAGGTTGCCCAAGTCCCTGCATTGTGGGCAGATGTCCTCAGTGCCTCTGCCCCTCTTTGGGTACAAGGGGACCTTTCTGCCCCTCTCTGGGGACAGAGAGTAGTGTCTCGCCTTCCTCCAGCCACGGCGGTTCTTCCCTGTACCCTGGGGTGCAGTGGCAGCTGTCTTTCTCCAGCAATGTCAGGATTTTGGTTCCTGGGGGAGAAGGTCCAGGCAGGTGTCATGCCTGTGGCATGGTGGCCACTCACTTCTCCTGTGAACCCCGCTCAGAGGCTGCCTCCCAGCTTGCACCACCAACATCTTCTTAGCACCTGCTGATTATGGCGAAGGGCCTGGGCTGGGGTGTGAACTCCCCTTTGTCTACAGCAACAAGGGGCCTTATGCTCTCATCTAGCTCACACCTGCCTTTCCAAATTCACTGCAGTTCTTTTGCTGAATTCTCCTTACCTGTGTGGGCCCCATTTCCTCATGCCCCCTCTCATGTGAGCCAAGACTCATGCACACCTCTCCTTAGAGGGGTCTGTCTTCCTCACATTTCAGGCCTGGTGGGCACCCTGACCTCTGCGTGCTAGTGGACTCAAGAAATTCTCACTTTTGTAGATGTGGAGGCTGCTCTTGTGATGAAGGGGGTAGTGCTCTTTCCAGCCTTCCATGTCCTTGGAGAAAAAGTTTGGGTTTCCATGCCCACGATCACAGGACAGCTGCTCCGTCTCTTCTCATCACTTCTGTGTTTGGGCCAGAGAAAAGGTAAAGGTCAGCAGGCTTCAGGAAGAGCAAAGGTCAAGAGTGTTTTCTTGGAAGGCTGTGCCACAGGCATCTGCCTATATCTCACTGTGTGTGGTCCCCTGGTCACCCCAGCTGAAAGGGAAGTGACTGTTTTTAACTGAGTTATAGGCACACTAATGCACTTATTATTATTATTATTTGGCCATGCAGGATCTTAGTTTCCCCACCAGGAATTGAACCCACGTCCCTGCAGTAGAAGCACAGAGTCTTAACCACTGGGCCACCAGTGAAGCACTCCCACCCACCCCCACCCCGCCCCCGCCCCGCTGCCCCATGCACTTGGGATTCTGCCTGGGGAGAAGGGAGAGACTGGATTTGGGGCAGGCAGTTAGCCATGTCTTCTAGGCAATCTTCTTAAAACCCTCCTCCCCAAACTCAACAATTTCTTAAGCTGTAACCCTCCCTTCCTCTTTGGAAATTGGATGAAAGCTATGGAACACTCTCCCCTCAAAAGTTCATGTCTTTGCATTCAAACAAAATTGTGCATGTGACTTCAGGGCGTTCAGTGACTCTATGAGGCTCTGCCTGCATGTCAGGACCTCCGGGACTGTCATGCCTGAGGCTTAGTCTTTTTCTTAAAAAATTTTAAATTGGAGGATAATTGCTTTACAGTATTGCATAGGTGTCTGCCATTCGACACAAATCCACCATAATTATATATACATATCTCCTCCTTCATGCGAAGAGTTGGCTCATTGGAAAAGACCCTGATGCTGGGAGGGACTGGGGGCAGGAGGAGAAGGGGATGACAGAGGATGAGATGGCTGGCTGGATGGCGTCACTGACTCAATGGACATGAGTTTGAGTGAACTCTGGGAGTTGGTGATGGACAGGGAGGCCTGATGTGCTGCAATTCATGGGGTTGCAAAGAGTTGGACACGACTGAGCTGAGCGACTGAACTGAACTGAACTGACTGATCTCCTCCCTCTCGAGCTTCCCTCCAACCCAGCCCCCCACCTCACCCCTCTAGGTCATCACAGAGCACTGAGCTGAACTCCCTGTTATACAGCAGCTTCCCACCAGCCATCTGTTTTACACATGGTAGTCTATTATGTCAGCGCTAATCTCCCAATTCGTTCTACGCTCCCCTTTCCCTGTTGTTTGCACAAGTCTGTTCTCTGTCTCTCCATTCCTTCCCCGAAAATAGGCTTGTCCATACCATTTTTCTAGACTCATATATATGCAGTAATATACGGTATTTGTTTTTCTCTTTCAGACTTACTTCACTCTGTATGACAGGCTCTAAGTTCATCTGCCTCTGATGGTCAATCTTATTCTTGGTTGCCCAGAAGCAGAGCCTGGGGTTGACAATGTGTGTGTATAGTTTTCTTGGAGGTTGATTCCAGACATGAAGGTGTTTACAGGGAAATAAAACAGGCTGGTGAGAAAGTCAATTCAAGGGGTTGTTATTGGGTTGCCAACCCTGGAGTAGAAGAGGAGGAGGTGTTTATCTGCTGGGTCTTGAGCCTACTGGGCAGGGCTGCTCCCTGTCAGTGAGTGCCCCACTTCTGGGTACTGATGCATGTGGCCACATGGCCCCCCCCATCCCCACATCTCATCTGTCAAGTGGGAGGGGCCCCAGGCGGGCAAAGACACACTGTGGGGAGTGAGGCTGGCAGGGGCTGCTATCAGGAAGATCATCCCAGTGTGTGGGACTAAGGAGTGAGGCTGACAGGACCAGCGGTGATGAGCAGGAGGGCCTGGGGTGCCAGCAGCCAAGCTCCACCTCTCTCTCCATCCCCTCTCCCTTTCTGCCCCTTCCTTTCTGTGCCTACAGGTCACTGAAGGACAAAGGACTGCAGCTTCTCAGATCCATCCCTTTCTCCAGGACTCTTGATCACCAGGGACAGAAGCCAAGCTCAAACTTCCTCCAGGGAAACGTGAATCAATTGGTGCCTGTCGGTGAAAACTGGCTCTAGCATCGCAGATCCAGGAGCTTGGCAGACACCATCAAATCTCTTAGTTCAGTCTGTCCATTCTTTCCACCATAGTAACTCTTTATAGTGGAAAAGCGGGTATGAGCAGCCTTAATTTAAGATCCTTCTGGATTATAGCAGCTCCAGTGTGGGTGGGGGGCCTCTTCTCTTCCAAGGTGCTGGTCTGGGAAGATTAGAGCCTAGCAGTAGGATGCATGACAATCACAGGCCCGGGGCACAGAGGTGCTGCAGGGGGGTTTCCACCCTGCCCCCGCCCTCCTGACAGAAGCACGTGGGCTGATGGAAGGTGCACCCTCCAAAGGAAGACCACTTACTTATAGCCACAGAAGGGGAAGGGGAAGGCTGGGCTGGCAGAAACAACACAGGCCCTTGGTACACCCCAGGCTACTTCCAGAATGTCTTTCCAGAATGTTCCTCCTTCCCTTGTCCCTTAAGAGAGAGAATTCCCCAACTCCCTCCCACCATTTCTGCAATGCATTCATCTCTCAAGCTCTAACCCTGTTGATTTCTATGGTGTCTGTGTGTTGCCTGTACCCCTAACACTGGCTGGGGGCATCATAGTTCTTCCTGGGGCAGCATCTCCATGGAACCCAGTGGGACAGGGTCACTGCCCAAGCAGCTCTTTACAAATGTGATGGTGTGTTGAAGGCTGTGTGGGCGGAGAGGTGCGGCTGAGGGAGAGGAGAATCAGGCATTGAGAATTCATCACCCTGCCAGCGTCTGGGGGGCTCTACAGGGCTCTTCATGATCTCCACGCTGTCCTCCTGCTCAGCAGGAGGACACATATCCAGCTGTGGGTGAATAATCCAGTTAAGCCCCTATTTTCAGTCGACTTTACACTTTGTTTCATCCCCGTAAAACTGTATTGAATAGAGCCTAATTGGAATTTAAGCTTCTTTTGATTTGTTTCAGCTTTATCACAGTATAATTGACAAAACTGTAATATATTTAAGGTGTGTGATGTGATGATTTGATATACATGTACACTGCGAAAGGACTCCCACAGTAGAGCTAATTAACACATCTGTCACCTCACATCTCACATATTTATCTTTTTTAGGGGGTGAGAACATAAATTCTACTCTCTTAGAAATGTTAATTACACCATATAGTCTTATCCACTAGAGTCACCATATTATATATTAGACCCTCATCTTATAATTGAAGGTTTACATTCTTTTACCAATCTCTGGTAAAGGGATTCACAAGGATGGGATTCTAGACCCACACTCCATCAGTATCTTTTCCAAAATCCCCCCACCATAGGAAAGGACGCTTTACATGAAGATGGGCTCATCTCAGCACCTGAAAAGGAGCCAAGAAAGGTAAGAGATGTGAATGAGCACAAACCTGCTATCCGGGATTGAGATGAAAAGCAAGTCCATGGGGAGTGAGGGCAGGTTCTGCTGACTTTGATTTCTACCCAGCCTTTATTGCTGTTATTGTACTGAGATGCCTCCTGTTATCTGATGGTCATTTTCAAAAAATGTTTATTGGAGTATAGTTGGCTCACAATGTTGTGTTGATTTCTACAAAGTAAATCAGTTATACATATACACATAGCCACTCTTCTTTAGATTCTTTTCCCATGTAGGTCATCACAGAGTATTGAGTAGAGTTCCTTGGGCTATACAGTAGGTCCTTACTGGTTATGTTTTATATACAGTAGTGTATATATGTCAGTCCCAGTCTCTCAATTCATCCCTCCGCCTTTCTACCCAGTAACCATAAGGTTGTTGTCTACATCTTTCACTCTATTTCCGTTTTGTAAATACGTTCATTTGTACCATTTTTTTAGGTTCCACATGTAAGTAATATCATGTGATATATGTCTGACTTTCTTCACTCAGTATCACAATCTCTGGGTTGATGGTGATTTTTATGGTTAAAAAAAGAACACAGCCAGCGTGGTTCAGTCTCAGTGATGGGACAGGTCCATTTAAACCGCAATCTGTCTAATGTTTTGCAAATTAAGAAGTGGACTAAGGCAAGTCTGCATTGGCTCCCCCTCCTCTTGCATCTTTCTCTTTCTTCCAGAGGGAGGCGGTGGGAGGGAGAGAAAGCAGATGAAATGCAGAGATAAAGGCTGTAAGTTTCCGCTGAGGCCATCGGCCTAGGCTGCAGGATAAAGGTGCAGTTACCACAGTGGAGTCGCCATTTTTTTCAAGTGCGAAGAGATGGAGAAACGTGCGCAGGAATTTTCTGGAACCCTGCTGCCGCTGTGCAGGGAAGTTCAGGCTATCAGATCATCTGAGAAGTTGTGGGCTACAGGCGCAAGTTAAAAATAATCATTTCACAGTTTTGACATCACTTTTTTTGGTTCTTCCCCATGGAGACTGGAGGTCATTTTCTTATTCTCTTTAGGAAGTACTTGGACTCTGTTCCCATTTAAAGTCAGGACGAAGGAGCTAATAATATTAGTTAACATTTAATGAGTGTTATTTTCTACTTTATAATAATAATCACAGCTAACATTTATTGAGTGATATGTTTTGTTTTGTTTTTGCTTGCAAAAAACAGCGAGCATTTATGGAGTGCTACATATTTTCCAAGCACTACTTTGAAAGCCTTATATGCATTATCTCATTTCTTGTTACAGCTCTTTGGAGCTGAAACTATTACCTCCATTTTACAGATGAGGAATTTGAAACAGAGAGGTTCAGTAGCTTGCCTAAGAACACACAGCTAGTTAAATGTTGGAGAGGGTGCAGGGAGGTAAGTTAATCAAGTATGTGTTAGTTAATCAAGTGTGTGTTAGTTAGGGGCATCCCTGATGGCTCAGACAGTAAGGAATCTGTTGGTATTTGTGTGGGTTAACTGTGTTACTTAACGGTGTTTGTGTGGGGACATGTATGCAACATAGATAAAAGTTTTAGTTTCTAGTAAAGTTAGATGAGGCTGGCTAAGGGTCCCTGGATGCTGTGGCTGCAGGGGAGATGTGGGGTTTGGTGTAATGGCCCAGTGCACCTTGTAAACAGTTTCATTCATCTCTGAAAAGGTTAAAGAGAAAAGTGGCCAGCATCCTGTGGGGGGCATGTGCTGGGGAATGGGTGTGGGTGTTTGTTTGTTTTTTTTTTCTATCCCTAGATCACCTTACTTTTTTCTTTGGGCAAAGAAGACTCAGCTCTAAATAGAGTTTATTGTCTGTTGTACATTTTGCATTTATTAATATTTACACTGACTTTGAAGGTGTTAAGGGAAGGCAGCTAAGGCATGTCCACACCCTGGCTCTGTCTGCTCTGCTTCAGAACCGCAAATCCTGAAAATAATTCCCACTTCTTCTTAACAGACCGGTGTTAGGACCCAGGAAGGATCCAGCAGCCGTGGGATATAAACAGAGGAGCAGAGCTGAACAAAGTTTGAGGAGAGAGCCTTACATCACTCACTCTCTCCACCCCGAGCGCCGTGCCGCCGCGCCGGGGGACAGACGGAGGTGTAAGCCTGAGTCACACCAGAACTTAGGCAGCGACGTGCTGGCCGGAGAGCCCCGGGAGCTCCAGACGCAATTCCTCCTGCTTCCAGGAAAAAAGGCAATGTCCAACTCCGGACCTGAATGGAGACAAATGACGGTTCTTGACAGAAAAAGAAAACCGTGAGGGACCCCCGATTGCCCCCTGAGCCTCGCCACTGCAATCCCAGCCCAGGATCGCTTCTCAGGAGTTTGGATCGAAGCTGTTTCTCCTCCCCTCATCCCGGGGCTGGTTGGTCGCTCCAATGTGTTTATTGATCACCGAAGACTCTCAAGTTTGGAGACAGGCAAGAAACACCTATTAACTCTCCACGACTCTACCTTCACTCTGCAGTTCACAAACTCTAGCTAAACAGATGGTGTTCTTCTTTCTGGAACCTGTGACAATGTCCCTTTCCCAAAGAAGTGAAAGTTAAAGGCAATTCTTTGTCACAGACCCTCAGGAATTCCACTTGGATCATATTTTCACCTCTGAAAAAACCATGAAGAAGCTGCTGCCTCTTTGCTGCTGGCACTCCTGGCTGCTGTTATTTTATTGTGATTTTCAGGTAATGTCCCCAGGCGGTGCTCGCCAAGACGGGAACAGATTTCTGCTGGGAGGTTCCTTGTGTCTTACAGTGTGATGTTTTGTGTGCAGGTGCACGGGGCCCATGCCAGGTCACAAGTCCATCCAGGTAAGGCAGCTTCCCTCATCTTCTGCTCACTACCTGTTCTCCCTGCCCAGGCCAGGGTCTGGAGGCAGTTTGCTTGTCTCTGAGGCTGTTGGGGAAGGAACCCTTCTTGGGCTCCGCTGGCCCCACCAGCTGTCCTGACACCTTGTCCCCTGGGTCACTCATCATCCTCCACCTCTGACTTGGAGAAGCAGGTCTCTGTGCCCCAAGCCATCTAGCTTCCTGAACACTTGTGATTCAAGAAACGGGATGTTCACAGGTGAAGCATCTTCTGCCTTGACTCAGGTCGTGCGTCTCCAGCGCAGATTCACTTGAGCTGCCTTAGAGCAGCTTTTGTCCCCATCCTTTTGTCCCTGCCCTCTTTTGTCCTCATCTCTCCTATGGGAGCTTGACTGCTCCAGCCCCTCCGATGAAACCCCTCGCCCACCCCCGGCTTTCCCTTTGCCATTGTGAGTCTTGTCTGGATGCATCACCATGAAGCTTTCCTTGGGGAGGACGGAAGAAGCGAGAAATTTTCCTTGCTCCTTCCCAGAGAAGGAGGCCTATGTGACCATGGTGGGAGTGCACTTACTGGCCCTTGTTCCCATTTGCTGCTTGGCTGGTACATGCATGGTGGAGGGGACCTCGCACTAACATCCCCAAGTCTTTGCCTGGGAGCCGTGAGAGCAACACTGACCTGGGGGTGAGCGTGCCTTTGGCCGTGATTATTGTCTAGAGCAGCCCTGCTGCCTCCACAACCCACCAGAGATGGTGCGCGCAGCATCCCCACGGTGTGAATCCAGGTCCCAGGAGATGGACCCCGGTCTGGTGGGAGCACCAGCATGGTGCTGGGTGAAGGTGGACGTGGGGTGGGGGTCTGTCCCCGTTGGAGTGACGCGGCCCTCACGGTGGGCGCTGGGGCATCCTGTCATCTCCCTGTCTTTACCTGCAGGTCTCACAGGGCTTGCCGCTTCTTCTTCTTCTTTTTTTTTTTCAAAAGTTTATCCTTAAATGTATAATAGGTCCCAAGACAACACTTCCTCCTAACTATAGGTGGCCACAGACATTATGGCAGGGAATCCAGATGTTTAAGCAGAAGTGGGACCAAGGATCGTCATTGCCTCAGGCACCAGGGCCGGCAGATTTTTCGCCAGATTTCTTTATTCCACCTGTGGCCAGGGCGTTTCCCTGGCAGCCTTCGCTTTTAGTTCCTCGGCTTTCTTCTGCCCCTCCTCCTGTTTGGCTTGGATGTCTTATCTTCCTCATCCATTCCTGGGCTTCTTCTTGGGCTGCTTCAGGGGCTTCTCCTTGTCACCTTTGCAGCTCAACATAGCACCTGCCGCCCCTTTCCCAGACCCTTCCAGGCTGTGCTGCTGTTTCTTTTTATCTGCACATTCAAGTTCAATCTTCTGTTGAAAAGAATGTGAAGGTGGTAAATTTTCGCCAGCTCCCCTTTCCTTGGCCAAAATGCTGAACGATTTGGGAATAAATCAATCATCTAGTGTCGTACTAGAGGGAGGCTGTGTGAGCCCTACCACTAACCCACGCCTCATAATGCACGCTGATTTCCCAGGGGAGATGAGGGGCGGGGTCTGGCCAGGAACATCAGGCAGAGTGAACAAAGCAGTCCTGAGACCCCAGCCCCGTCAGGGAGGAAAGAGAGCTGCAGGGAGGTTCCCACATTGTGCCTTTAGCCACATCTCCCCACATCCACTCACATCCTAGGCTCTCAGCTTCAAGGAGTGGCTTGAACCTGGCCTTGGTTTCATAGAGAGACTGTTCCTCTTACATCCTAATTTAGTGTAGAAGATGTTTTTCTGTTGGTCAACTAACTACCTTAGAGAAATTATACTAATACTGACAATCACAGACATGTTACTAAAAAGAAGCAATAGACAATGAAACCTGGGTGGGGAGAGTTCAAGTTCAAAACCCTGGATTTCTGATACATACATGTACACACACACACACACACACACACACACACACACACACCAGGCCTGGTTTTAAATAACTGGGATATGGTACAAACAGAACAGTCTTTGCACTCAAGTCGCAAAGAGTCTGATAGAGGAGATAGACAACAAATATAATAACAAACAAAAACTTTCAAATTATAGTGTGAGTGCCATGGGAAGACAAACAAGGGGGTTGGTAGAAAGAGTGGATGGTGGGTGATAAAAGGTGATCAGGGCAGGTCTCTCAGAGGGTGTGCCCCGTGGACCGAGGCTTGCAAGACAGAGCTGGTTATGCACAGCAAGAAAGCAAGCAGACTTCTGGGCAGGGGCGACAGCAGGGCGTCCTGCTGTGGATGAACTCGGTGTGTCATAGGCCAAACAGGAGGGGACCCAGTTGGCACGGGACTGGCAGGGACCAGTTTTCCTCTGTGTGGTGTAGATTTCTGTCCAGTGAAGTCAGTGGAACCCTGGAGACATATTCCGCACATTCAAGGGGTGAGGGCTTCCCTCTACTGACACAGAGAGTAAGTAACAGGGAAAGGATGGAATAGAAAAATCTGGAAGAAAAACTGGAAAGGAAAAATGAAAGCTTTTATTAATTTTCTTTCTGAATATTGATACCCCTCCCTCCCTCCCCCTCTCATCAACAAAACATTAAATATGGATGAAAAATTATTCCCGAAGAACTGATTTTTTAAAAAGGTATTTTATTGGCGTAGAGTTGATTTGCCGTGTCATGTTAATTTCTGCTGTACTTGAAAGTGATTCAGTTATATATACGTATATGTGTATATACATATATATTTTTACATACTCTTTTCCATTATGGTTTATCACAGAATATTGAGTATAGTTTCCTGTGGATCTTGTTGTTTACCCATTGTATATGTAATAGGTTGCATCTGCTAACCCCCAACTCCCAATCCATCCCTTCCCTCACTCCCCCCGCCTTGACAACCACAAGTCTGATCTCTATGTCTGTGACTCTGTTTCATAGGTAAGTCGATGTGTGTCATATTTTAGATTCCACATGTAAGCAATATCATATGGTATTTGTCTTTCTCTGTCTAACTTCATTTAGTATGAGAGTCTCTTGTTGCATCCATGTTGCTGCAAATGCCATTATTTCACTCTTTTTCATGACTGAGTAACATTCCACTGTTTACATATGCCACAACTTCTTTATCCATTCATATGTCAATAGACATTTAGGTTATTTCCATGTCTTGGCTATTGTAAGTACTGCTGCTGTGAAATAAGGGTGCATTCGTCTTTTTGAATTAGTTTTCTCTGGATAAATATCCAGGAGTGGTATTTCAGGATGGTATGTTAACTCTGTTTTTAGTTTTTGGAGGAACCTCATGCTATTCTCCATAGTGGCTGCACCAACTTACATTCCCACCAACAGTGTAGGAGGGTTCCTTTTTTTCCACACCCTCACCAGCATTTATTTAGTTGTAGACATTTTGATGATGGCCATTCTGACTGGTGTGAGTTTTGCAGTTTGGATTTGCATTTCTCTGATGTTTAGTATCTTTTCCTTTGCCTGTTGGCTCTGTGTATGTCTGAAGAACTGCTTTATAGTTGTGACCTAGGCTGGAAGTCTGTCTCTCTCAGTTTATTTTTTAGGGCTGGGGGATGTTTTGAAGACCCTGTATGAACCATGTTACCCCTCAGCTGTTGTCTTGTCTAAGTAGACATTTGGTCTGTTTAGGTTTCTTTGGTGAAAACCAGGGTGACTGTACAACCTGAAGATTCCATAGCACCTTCTTTTTGGGAAAATAGCTGAAGTGTCTATTTCACAAAAGAATGAGATCCTTTTCTTTTGACACTTTTAGGGTCATGGATTGTTTACTCTTTAGGTTGTAAAAGGAAATCTGTGTGTTCAATTCAGTTCCTTGATGTGTCTTATTCATGCCACATAATGTTTTAATTAAGAAAAAAACCTAAATTGTTGACATTACCATGTGGGGAGATTTCAAATTTAAAAAAATATGTATTTCTGACTTAAAAATATTTATATAGTATTTATATATTTGGCTGTTCTGTGTCTTAGTTGTGGCATG
This sequence comes from Oryx dammah, assembly GCF_014754425.2. Lineage (NCBI taxonomy): Eukaryota > Metazoa > Chordata > Mammalia > Artiodactyla > Bovidae > Oryx > Oryx dammah. The sequence goes on along the minus strand of NW_024070196.1, from coordinate 45,611,975 downwards.
CGGGATCTTTAGCTACGGCATGCAAACCCTTTGTTGTGGCCTGTGAGATCTAGTTCCCCAACCAGGAATTGAACCTGGACCCTCCGCATTTGGAGTGTAGAATCTTAGCCACTGGACCACCAGGGAAGTCCCTCTGACTTCTTTTTGAAAGTGGCAGATCTGGCAATATTGGGCATATCCTTCTACAGAGGTGGGATCATTGGCTTGGGAAGAAGTCACTTTCTTTGGACAGGACACTTATTTTCTTCCCTGCCCAGCCTCCACTGCCCTGAGACCTGGGAGTGAGAAACTCGGGGGCGGTCCAGGTGTTTGTTCCCAGCACCTTTTCTGATCACCTGTGCCTTCCAAGTTGGAAGCCACAGTGAACATAATCCCTGGCCTCCCTGCAGGTAACTCCTCATGCCCCTGGCCCTCATGGATATTTCAGTTTGCACCTCCTTCATGACTTACTGGACAAACTCAGTGTTGATAGTTACATCTGGGCCATTTGGTGGGTAGCATGCAGGCCTTCTCATGATCACAGACCCCCCTCACCCAATCACTGATACTTCCCATCACTGGGCACTGGCTGGCAGGCAGGTGGGGGGTGCATCTTTCTATGTGAGCAAGACATGATCCCTTGATTCTATGAGCCTTCCTGCCCAGGATGGACATGGCCATTTCTCAGTGGAGCTGATAGGGAAAGAAATTTATTACCCACAGGCTTCACTTTATGAAAATGAAGATTCTGAAGATATAACATCTATTCTTTGCTTAAAAGATGTTATTTCCTTTCCTATTTTTTCCCCCAGATGAATTGAATATCAAGTCAATGATGTCTTCTCCTCTTTAAAATTAATATCCCAGGCTGGTCCGAAGGTAGTGAGTTATCTCAATTGATTGTTCACAGTCAGTTACAGATCGAACTCCTCGTTCTACTCTTCCCCCCTTCTCACTACTGCACTTGACTAGTCTAAAAAAAAATAAAAAATAAAAAATAAAATTAATATCCCAGATTTTAGAAAAAAACAATCATGGTAGAAAGGAAGATGAATATTTTTGATTTTTGCATTTCATATTCTTACTGTTGAGGTCCTGGAATAGAACCACTCATTTCCCAGAGGACATCAAGTCCCTAACAGGTACAAGAGAGTTAGGTGTGCACACAGCTACCTCTCTTTGGCCCCTATTGTAGAACTAGCTGGGTTCTTGGCTTCCATTTTTGATGCATGTTACATAACCCTGAAGGGACAGCCTCACAGATGCAAACTGTAAAAAGAACCCGATGATCTGGACCTGGGCACATGTTTGGCATCCTGGCAGAAATTCAGATGTTAGATGGAGTGCTTCAGTTTCCTCTGAAAGTTTCATGTGAACATTATCTATGGTCATTTTAATTGTGAAAGCAAGACTTAAATGGTTGTTAAAATACAGGTCCTAACATTCAATTGCTTCCCTGGTGGCTCAGAGGTTAAAGCGTCTGCTTCCAATGCGGGAGACCCGGGTTCGATCCCTGAGTCGGAAAGATCCCCTGGAGAAGGCAATGGTAACCCACTCCAGTATTCTTGTCTGGAGAATCCCATGGACGGAGAAGCCTGGTAGGCTACAGTCCACGGGGTCGCAAAGAGTCAGATGTGACTGAGCGACTTCACTATAACAGTCAATAAAACAGAAATGAAAATCTCTATTCTTACACCCCATTTCTCAATTTTGTTACCCCAAACTAATCTTCTCAGTTTCTAGAGTACACAGCCAAGCAGCCTCTCTTTCTCTTTTCCCTGCCCTCTGAAACACTGTATTTTATACAAAATAGTTCACAATAAACATATTTTTCTCACTTTGATTTTTTTAACTTAACAATATGACTAAAGAATATTCTATGTCAGTACATGTAAATCAGCCTCATTATTTATCCTAGCTACACCCTAGATCATTATCTAGATGTTCCATATTTATTTAGCCAGCCCTTTGTAAATGAGCATGTAGGCTGTTTGTAGGTTTTTGTTACTATTTTAAAAATTCTGCAACAAATACCCTTGTACATAGGTCTTTGATCATATGCATGAGAATATGGTAGATCTTTAGAATAAATTTCTAGGAATTAAATTGCTAGGTCAAACATCATGTGAGCTTAAGATTTTGATAGATATTGCCCTCCAGAAAGGTGAACTCCCACCAGAAAAGGTGGTAGAACTTGCCCACTTCAGTATGTTGTTGTTCAGTCAGTAAGTCCTGTCTGACTCTTTGCGACCTCATGGACTGTAGCATACCAGGCTCCTCTGTCCTCCACTGTCTCCTGGAGTTTGCTCAGATTCATGTCCATTGAGTCAGTGATGCTGTCTAACCAACTCATCCTCTGCCACCCCCTTCTCCTTTTGCCTTCAGTCTTTCCCAGCATCAGGGTCTGTTCCAATGAGTTGGCTCTTTGCATCAAGTGGCCAAAGTATTGGAGCTTCAGCTTCAGTAACAGTCCTTCCTAATGAATATTCAGGGTTTATTTCCTTTAGGATTGAATGGTTTGATCTCCTTGCAGTCCAAGAGATACTTAAGTCTTCTAATAAGTGTAACTTCATTTGCCAGTCTGATAAGTGAATAGGCTAGCTCGCTGTAGTTTTAACATGATTTTTAAAATTATCAGCAAGGCTGAACTTCTTATATTTCTAAAAGCAATTTGTATTTCTTTTTCCTTGAACTGTCTATGTCTGTTTTGTGTATAGTAGTTATATATTTTAATCCCAAATTTGTAATTTATCCCTTCCTCTACTTCCCCCTTTGGTAATCATATGTTAATTTTCCATGTTTGTGAGTCTATTTTGTAAATTAATTAATTTGTATCATTTTTTTTTTTAGATTCCACATATAAGTGATATCATTTAGCATTTGTCTTTCTCTGCCTTGTTTACTTCACTTAGTAAGATAATCTCTAAGGTCCATCCATGTTGGTGCAAATGGCATTATCTCATCGTTTTTTATGGCTGAATTGTACTCCACTGTATATATATGTACCACTTCTTCTTTATCCATTCATCTGGTGATGGACACCTAAGTTGCTTCCATGTCTAGACTGTTCTAAATAGTGCTGACATGAACACTGGGGGTGCATGCATCTTTTTGTATTAGAGTTTTCTCTGGATGTATGCCCAGGAATGGGATTTCTGGGTCATACGGTGGTTCTATTTTCAGTTTTTTAAGGATCCTCCATACTGTTTTCCATAGTGACTGCACCAATTAATATTCCCACCAACAGTGTGGGAGGGTTCCATTTTCTCCACACTTTCCAGCGTTCATTATGTGTAGACTTTTTTATGATGGCTATTCTGGTTGGTGTGAGGTGGTACCTCACTGTATTTTTAATTTTTGATAATTAATGTAGTATTTTTGATAATTAGAGATGTTGAGCATATTTAGTAGATATTTTTTGATTTTTGAGTTTTCTTTATTAAGAATAGGTCAAGTCAACTGGTGTGTCCTACATTTCAGGTGGATTCTTTGCCAGCTGAGTTACCAGGGAAGCCCTTCATTTATTCAAGGGTTCTTTTACATCCTTCAGTATGATGTGATTGTTTTCTTCATGAGAATGTTGTGCAGCTCTTATTCTTTTGTTCTTAAATGTCTTCTCTTTACTGATTGCATTTATAAATTTAAACCTTTCTTCTTTTTTTTAGCATTATTATATGAATACAAGAGAGCTATTCACATTTGCATATTTAATTTGTATCAGCCTCCTTCCTAAATTCTTTTACCATTTGTAACAGTTTTTCACTTACTAAATTCTTTTCTTATTTGTAATAGTTTTCCATTTTCATTATCAGGCATACATCATTTGAAAATAATGATCATATTATCTCTTCTTAAAAAATATTTTTTACAATGAACAACACAAAGATTACTTTGGTAATTTTAACTTTTCTGGGACCTGGCAGACATTAAAGGCAGTTGATTATTATTTAGTCATCTGGATCTTTATTTCCATTTCTGGGAACTGTTCACAGAGAATTAATCCAAGAGAAGATTCAAGTTAGGAGAACAGTTGAGTGTGTGATGGTGCAGCCTCTCCAGGGACTATTACTCAAACTCCATTATGAGAGTTAGAGAGAAAAAAAAATAAATGAAATAATTCATATGATATTAAGTGAGAAGAGCAGAATAAAAAAGAGCATGTCTACACAATATGATGTCTACTCAAAGCACAAGGACCCTAAAGGAGACTTTTAAAGGATTGATTTTTAGTATGGAGGAAGCAGAGCAATAATAGAAAGATCAAGATCAACTCAAGAGATGTATATGGAGGATTGTATCTAAAACCAGTTGGCTGGGTGACTGCTGAGGTGGCATTGTATTGCTTGTCTTAACAAATGGCTAGAAGTACAATTATTTCATAGATTATTGTTATACTGAAATAGGACGTATTTGTAAAGAATCTCACGCGATGTCTGCACAATATAGCTGCTGGCTTCCTCCTCTTTTTCAGCCTTATTTTTTCTCTCTTGTCTGACTGCATCAGCTATCTCTCTTAAAGTGTAGGAACTAACGGTGGGATCAGGGATAATGGACATTCTTATCTTTTTCTCTGACACGTGTGGGCATGCTCCATGTGTTGTGCCATTAGGCAGAATGGCTTTTATTTTCTTTTGGCTAAAAGATATCTATTCCTTTTTTTATTTTTTTTTAATTTATTTATTTATTTATTTTTAATTTTTACTTTACAATTCTGTATTGGTTTTGGCATAGATTGACATGAATCCACCACAGGTGTACATGCGTTCCCAAACATGAACCCCCCTATCTATTCCTATTTAGTATGTTTTATCCTGTAAAAATATTCATTTGTTTTTAATTTATTGAGTTTTTGAAACCTGGGAGTATGTGCTGAATCTATTCAAATACCTTTTGAGTACCTCCACAGTCACTCTGATAATTAATCCTTCCCCCAATTCCTGATGTAGGTAGTAAGTAGCTCCTTATGTCCAGATCTTTCTTTCCTAATAGTGATGTAACATTTTTATTCTTTTTTCCCCTCAAGGGTTTGAGGTCCTGGCTTCTGCTTCCCATTACTGGCCATTGGAAAATGTGGACGGGATCCACGAACTTCAGGAGACAACTGGAGGTAGACAGGGGTGGGAACAGAAACTGGGGCCCCATGGGCATCTCTTAGGAATTAGGGGCAGTCCAGAGAGACAGTGAACAACAAACAGCATCAGCTGTGAAGCCAGGATGACAGAGATGAATAGACATTTGTGTTGCTTCCCCTTAATAATTGTTATTGCAAAGTAATTTCACTAGAACTTTTATATGTTTTTATGATTAAAAGACAACATTTATGTTTCAAAATATTAAGATGTGCATTTTCTCCAACAACCTTAAAACAAAAGCAGCTGTTTTCAGCTTTAACCTGATGGATCAACCTCTGTACGAGTCAGGATGTATGTTTTCTAGGTAGACACAAATGGCGTAATCTACACGCCTGCCAAAGCAGGGACCCATTTGAACCTAAGGCCAAAGGTTGTGCCAGTGAAGACTAATGCCCTGTTTGTGGGGTCACAATTTCATTTAGCAAAGGTAATCCCACCCACCCATCAGCTCTTCCATGCTTCACTGACAGCCCCCCTGTCATTGAACATAACCTAAGATGCTTCCAGTGGTCTGCAATTCCATGGAAAATAAAGTTTCTATCTGATTCAGTTCAGACTTTTACCAGAAGGAGAAACCCCAGACATCCCTGAGTACTTTTTCCATCCCAATAAGATTTTTTTAAAGTGTAAGTTTTGAGTAATTTGAGATGTTCTGACATCTTAATTTTTATTCCTCTTGATTATGTCCAATGATTGATTTGTACAGCAGGAGGTTTCTGTACAACCATGCTAGCACATGCTCAGATTGTCTGCACTGGTTCTTTGCAATAGATTAAAAAAAGAAAACCCACATTGCTGCTTATTAGGATTCGCACACCAGCACACTGATTTGTTCCTTATTCCCAGGATGTCATGTGCTGCCATAAATTGTCACCTCAGATTCTAAAATGTCTTTCTTAAACTTTGCAAATCAGGAAGTATTACAGTGGATGTCTCTGCTGCTGGCATCCTTAAAGGCACTCAAAGAGCAGGGCCCTCCAGAAGGATGCTGTCCTCCTTCCTGTGCAGGGCTACCCAAAGCCCTGCCTTCATCCGGCATTATCTCTTCCTTGCCTGCATGTTGGGCAGCAATGGTGGCCATGAGGAAAACTTACACTGAACCATTGAGGCTTCATATATTCTCCAAATAGTCTGTGCTATAGGGATGGACTGTTCCTGTGGCAGTTCATTTTGTGACTATCTCGGGTCAAAAGAAATGGCTTCCCCTTGTCATAATCTAATTTTCTCTTATCAGGGCTTTTATTTTAAAGCCTTTGAAAGGAGATCATTCCAAGTGGAAAATGCATTGTCAAAATAGCTCCATGTTTAGCACCTGGGTGCTAACATTTCCGTAATTACTTTAGACAAGGGTTCAAATAATGATCCGTATAGTTCTCTCCTCACCCTGTCAACTCATCTCATTGTCATAGGTTATCAGATACAATTACATTGTGGTTGGATTTTGTTCACCCAAAATATTAATTTCCCATAAAACTCAAACTATATTGGTGTTTGTCTCGAAACACTCGAATAATGAAGGTTTCACTGCCCTTTTCCACTGGGTCTATTCTTTATGTTATAGTGTTCTGCTGGCATATTTCAATTTGATTACAGGCTTCTTAAGGCAAAAGAAAAAGGAATAGAATCCATCAGCACATTTTACTGCTGGGGACGGTTGAATGGTGTTGGAAATTATTGCGTGGATGCACTGCTTTGTTATTTGTTGCTGAATTAAATCTCTGTTGTTTTGTCCATTTGTCGTCATAACATGCAGTTGTTTTCATGCTGTGCTTCTGTTTCATCAGTTCTTGTGACATCACAACCGTTAATCCTTTTTGTTAAGGCTACTTTGTGGCCGAGTTCAGTTTCATATCTCTCAACTAAGTATCCGGATGGGAGTTGGGGCCAGCCCATTGGAACCAAATACAACAGCCACAGCACCCGAGCTTTGGGACAGCGTGGGGCTGCTGGAGTTGCCATGATGTTGACTGAATAAGTAAGCGGGAGGTGGGGCTGGGAGAGAGAACCCGAGCTGCTTGTGGGATGAAAGCACACTTATGGACGTGTATTATGTTGAGAGATATGTCAATTCCATTTGTTTTTTGTGTCACTCATTCATTGTGCTTTTTTCTTTTGTTGTTTCACCCAGCATCACGAACCCACAACCTCACTGTGCTCCCTTCTCATAATTCTACCTTTGTTTATACCAATGACTCTGCCTACTCAAATTTCTCTGCAACCGTAGGTGAGCATGTGTTACTTCTGTGTTAAGTTTGGATCTGCAATGAACTGAAAGGCCAATCCGATCTGGTTCTATATGAATTCACTATATCTTGACTAGCAAATGAGTGACTATCTTCCCAAGAGCCAAAGATTCAGGGTATTTGATGGTAAGGACTTAAGACCGCGGCTTAATTCTAAAGGAAGTATCACAGACTGAAGGATAGTAGGGTAGGGTGTGTCTATGCACTTTCAAGCAACCAGGGTCTTCCAAACCGGCTGCTTATTTTCAGAACAATACAGACATAAGATGAGATAGTTTCCAAAAAATAAACCTTGTTTGGATTTTTTAATGGATTATATTCTTTTGGGAAGGAAAAATATGCCCTTGAAATGGAAAATTAAAGTCAATTTTAAAATACCTCATCAAAAATTTGATGTCTTGCAAACACTAAAATCAGCATTTCTTCTGTAGCTGGAATTTTTTTTTTTTTAAATCATTAGAAGCTGTTTTCTAAAAGACACACCCACAAGAGTCATGGTTAAATGATTATCTAATTTAATAACCTCCAAGGCCCACATGTTTCATATTTTTCTTAGGCAGCACAGAACAGGACAGATAGTAGCAATTGGGCAGCTTTCTGGTCAGTATGGAAAGTTGGCTCAGATGATTTAGGTCTTGCTCCTGACCTTTTAAAAAATATATGACCTGGTCGTTCTTTCAACTATGGGGTGTTTCACTTCCAAAATTAATTTTGCCAAGCAAATAGTCTGGTTTAGGGGTTTATACAGCCTCATTCAATCCTGCAACTTCAAGTTGCCCATTTTAACTATGTAATATATAGATTCCCCATCCTCAGCAATAAATGAGATAAATTTTAAAAAAATGAATTTAAAACAGTAAGGAAAGACATTGAAATCCTTCAGATTGGTATGTACATGCCAATGGTTGTTAGAGAATCTGACCTGGGGTAGTGGTCAAGTCAAAGGGCCCCTGGCACTTCTGTCCATCTTCAGCTGGACCACCAGCTCTGAGGGCAGGACGCAGCAGCCACAGGGCAGAGGAGGCATCTGGGTGGTTTTGGTCCCAGTCAACAATGTGTGACTCGTCACCCTTGGCTTTTATAGTCTTCCCTTATCTATTCTGTAAACCACTTACATCACACTGACACCATCAGAGAGGTCTGCTATCAGAATGGGACAAACAAAATGATGGTGGAGCTGGCGTCCCCGCCAGGACTACTGGCCCTGCGGTCCAGTCACTGGCAGGCTCTGCTGGGATGACTGAAGTGTGGCTCTGAGTTTCCCTCCTAGAGCCTGGAAAGGAATTCTCTTAAAATCATGGGTCCCCATGTGTCGGATCACGGGCTTTCAGTGAGAGAATTCAGAAGGAGAGAGAGTGCAGGTATAGTTTTACATTTGAAATTGAATCTCAGAGTTTCACCTGAAAAGTCTCGCGTGAAGATGACAGTGAGAAGGACTCCAAAGTTGAGGACAGTAGGAGATTCTAACCATATAGCTCCTGGTAACTCAAATACAGTATTTATAATGTGGTCATATTACAATGCGTATTATACACTGGGATGATATTAATTACTAGGATACAATATTAATAAGATAGAATATTATTTAATATTGACACTAATACATTACGTATAGTCTAGTTCACAGTTATGAAATGTTAAATACCATTAATATATAATAATATTAAATAATATCTGTAATGTCATTGAATAGAAATATTTAATTATAAACAGAAATAAAACAGCATATTTGATCAAAGTTGTTTGTAAGCCTGACACGTCTCCAGACTCTTCATCTCCTGCAATTATTAATCTACAATGTTTGCCATTCTTCTTACTTAGATATTGTAGAAGGAAAGGTCAACAAAGGCATTTACCTCAAGGAGGGAAAAGGAGTCACATTTCTCTATTACAGAAGGAACAAAACTTCCTGCATCAGTAATCCGGCACAGTGTGGCCCTGAGGGTGAGTGATGCGCTCCAGTCTTTTCTTCCTTTCTTTCAAGTTCATTTCACTGCCAGGTACCGTCTGTTCCTCTGGGCTGTGGCAGATGTGGAGACAAAGTCCAGCTGCACCGTGCGTGTGCATGTCACGGACGGACTTGAGGCGAGGGGTGGGGATGGGGATGCAGAGACTGGTCCTGGAGACGGAATTAACACACCATTTCGCAGAGGCATGAGAGCAAAGTATTTAATCTTGTAAAGCAAAAAGCAACAAACAACAACAACCAAACCCCCCAAGAAACAGACGAAAAAGAAGCCTCCATGAAAAGCAGACACGGTGATGTCGCCGTGGACTTTGGATGGGACCATCGAGTTTGTGGGCAGGAAATTGATGGTGTGGCTCACGGGGCGTTATTTATGGCTCCAGGATGTTGGCCATGGGTCTGGGCGGGGCATGCCTTTTAAGACTCGTGCCATGGGTTCGCTTCTTTTATATCCGTGGAGATTGGAGGGGGCAGTGGTGAGAGCTGTCCCAGCCAAAGGTTGTAGGCCTATGGTTAAAATAATACCATGGGTGAAACACATAGGTACAAAAGAGAAGTTAGGAATCTATTCCTTCTTCTTCCTTTTTTTTTTTTTTTTTCTCTATGAAAAGTAACCAGCTCTCTAGGTTCTGGGCTTCAGAAAATGAAGATTTGAGCCACATTTCAAAATGTTCTGGGAAACTGTTCTCTACCATCCCAATCAGTTTCGAGCCTCCAAGTTCCATTATCCTAAGTAACTGAAAATTTTTCTTTCTAGGGAAAAAAAAAGAGTTTAATGCAAGCGGGTCCGAAAGCCCTAAGTCTTTTTGGGCATCCAATGGGCTTATCAAAACTGCCCTGTGATGAATTCATTGGTTACATTCCAGGAAAGCAAACAAAGCTTAACAAGGTGATCACGTGTGGGAGGATACATTTTGGACTTTGCAGAACCCAGAGTTTTGAGAAAGGGATTTGGGGTCTAAAACTACAGCCAGGTTTACAAACCCACAGTTCAAGCTGTTCCTGAGTTCAAGCAGCCCTATAAACACAGCAGAGTTGTTTATTTCTCTAAATTTAAAACAGCCCCGCCTCAGCTACAAGGACTAAGGGAAACAAGAGGGCAGCCGGTGCCTGCCCCACCCTCTCCCTGCCTTGATCAGGACGGCCGAGGAGGAGGAGCAGGGTATGAATGTGTTTCTGTCTCGTTTGTCTCTGGGTCTGAGAGGCAACAGTCTCTCTTTGGAAGAAAGGTGTCTCCACAGCCCCAGCTACCAACTGGAATTGACTCAGGTGGGAGGGGAAGGTCCCAGGAATTCCAGTAACTGGGCACTGGATAACCAGCCTTTGAATGATGACAATGATGGGACCAGTGGTGACTATGATACTGACCAGCTACTGGAAATCAAACTATCGGAAAACTTTACCTGAATTCTGAGGTCGTAAACTAGAGGCCTCTGAGCTCACCCTGCCCTGTGGCTGTGCCTGGTTTTGCAGGCATGGAGTTAAAATTTTTGATTAGCTGCCAAAGTTGAAAAATAGGATGATTTCACATAAAAACACAAATTCCCGGTTTCTCTTGAGAAATCTCCCTCCCTTATTCCGATTTTGTGGGGCTGAATGGAGGGGCCTTCTTTTGTGTTGGACATTGCCCTTCAGCTCATCACTGACTTCTGACCCTGTGATCATTGGACCTGTTGGACATAGAGCATGTTAATGGTTTGGGCTCCAGGGCCAGGTGGCTTGGGTTTCAATGGCGTTCTAATCCTTTCTGTGGTGACCTTGGGCAACCACCTAACTTCTGAGTCCAAATTCCTTACCTGTAACACAGGTCAGTCAAAGCCAGATTTTAGTTCCCTGCTCATGGGGTTGTTCTGAAGACTGGCACGTGGCTGGTCCAACACTGAGAAGCCCTTGGGGTCCTGTCCTGTATGGATGCCTCCCAATGTGCCTCCTGTCCCCAGGATCTCGGTCCTCACTTCGTCTGCCTGCTCAGATGTGACCCTCTGACGGGCTGACGTGGTTGGACCAGTCGTCATAATCACCCACAATCATGCATCGTTTACTTGGTGTCAGTGTCCTTGGACTGCAAGGAGATCCAACCAGTCCATCCTAAAGGAAATCAGTCCTGAATATTCATTGGAAGGACTGATGCTGAAGCTGAAACTCCAGTACTTTGGCCACCTGATGAGAAGAACTGACTCACTGGAAAAGACCCTGATGCTGGGAAAGATTGAGGGCAGGAGGAGAAGGGGACAACAGAGGATGAGGTGATTGGATGGCATCACCAACTCGATGGACATGAGTTTGAGCAAGCTCGGGAGTTGGTGATGGACAGGGAAGCCTGGCGTGCTGCAGTGCATGGGGTCACAAAGAGTTGGACATGACTGAGCGACTGAACTGAACTAAACTGAGTCATCTAATCCCATTACATGTATTAACTCATTTCATCCTCAAAAAAATGAGACAGAGAAGAGCTCACGTGGTATATAGAGCTGTAAACTTTGGCTTCATGTTCCCACCCTGTTGATAGCTTCTCGTGTGTCCTGGTTAACTGGAGCCTTTGAAGGTGTTTTTTGGGTGGCCACTTTTCTAGAGTATGGCCAGATACGTGGTGAAGCCAGGAAATCTCAAGTCAACTTTGGCCCCCTGGGGCTATGCTAGCAGGGGTCTTAATGTGACAGATGCTGAGGGAGGTTGGGTATTTCTTGATCCACCTCACTCAGTTTGGACTTCAGACAGGACCACCAAACATGGGTGTCATCCTAAGGATCACTGTAAGCATTGCTCCATTTTATTGACCATATCCTTTGCTCTGGGGAGTTTCCCTGGGGCCTCAATGAGCTTACATTTCTAGGTTTAAGGAGAATAGGATTTGAACAGGAAAAGTCCATCCAACATTTTTCAAATCAAACTCCACATAGCTTTTGAAGTAGGTGAGATGATTTCAAGTGCACTTTTAGTGATTAAACAATTTTTTTTTTTTTTTGCTTTGCTGGGTCTTTGTTGTTGCTTGAAGTCTTTCTCTAGTTGCAGAGAGCAGTGGCTACTCTGTAGTTGCAGAGCTGGGACTATATATATATATATATATATATATATATATGTTTGGCTGTGCTGTGTGACTTGTGGGATCTTAGTTTCCTGACGAGAGATTGAACCCAGGCCATGGCAATGACAGCACAGAGTCCTAACCACTGGACCACCAGGGAATTCCCTCAACACTTAAACAAAGAGAGAAACACTTCCCACACCCAGTCAAGCAGGTCAATTATTTTCATATTTGTGATTTCCCAATTCTCTTGTGGTCTCTGTTCATATTTTTGGCTGATTTCATTTTTTTTTAAAGCACGTTGTAGGAGACAGGGTTGAGGTTTGAACTTTTCAAAAAAGGATAAAACATCTGAGCAATTTAGCTGTTCCTTCTCCGAGTTCTCAGCTAGAACGTAGGATCTTCCTTCTCTGCCAGCTGCTCACTCTGAGATTTCGAACCCATGACCTGCTTATCTTAGGGCTTTTCTCCACCCACTTGGCCAGTTTCTCTTGTTTCTCTGAGCTGACTGTGTGACCTGCCTTTTGGCAAATTGTGCCTCCTGGGAAATTTTCTCATGGGCATTGGGTGCAAATGGGAGAGAGGCTCTGGAGGATCCTTTGAGAGAGAAAGTCTGTTTGAACATTAACCAAAGGAAGCACAGTCTGTGTTCCTTCAATACTGAGGCAACTCTCCTCCAACTCCCACGACCAGCAGAAATCTGCATGAGGAGGGAGTCTTCCTGGAGTGTTCCAGCATCTTGTTTCACTCCCCTGTAAAGCTTATTTTAATTTTATTGTTTTATTGGCTTTGCTTGGTCTTTGTTGAGGCACGTGGGCTTTCTTTAGTTGCTTTGCACAGGCTTAGTTACCCCTCAGCATGTGGGATCTTAGTTCCCTGACCAGGGATTGAACGCACATCCCTTGCATTGGAAGGTAGATTCTTAACCAGTTGGAAAGTGGATTCTTAACCACTGGACCACCCGGGAAGTCCTCCCTATAGACCTTGAAGGCTCAGCTCCAGTGTGGCTCTTACAGAGATGAGTCCCACACCACCTGCATTCCTCTTTGCTCTCATAGGTCCCTGTATGTCCCCCTCTGTCCCTTGCATCTTTGGTGATGACCTGTTCATTATGTGTCCTCCTTCTTGGACATTTAGCTCTGCAAGGGCAGGGACTCGTCTGTCTTGGTCACTGCTATATTTTCAGGGATGAATATCAGCACGATAGATGCTTGATCCCTATCAACTGAACAGATACATCTAGTCTGTCTTTCTGATGCTTAAATGCCTTTGAATGCTTCCCCAGCACATATCTGATGGGCCATCATTTGCATATCACCTGTGATGAATCCTTCTCCATCCTGAATGGGCCAGTCCCGTTTTTGCACCCCTCTGACTTTTAGAAACTTCTTTCTGATATTGGACTAAATTCATTTTGAATAATTACCTCTAATTCCACTTCACCTCTCAATCATCTTGGATGCCTGCCAGAAAGACCTTCTTCCTGTTTTACTTGTTAATTTTTCCTCCCTCTGGAAATGTACCCTTCTTTTTTTCCCTCTTATGCATTAGAGCTTCCTCTGCTTATAAACACCAAGAAACCTGCTACAACTCCATAGCAGCAGCTGGAAAATCTCAGCATCCACATTCTCTTCTCAGCATCGACAGGACTTTTTAGACCCTTTCCATTAGGTTACTAACTTCAACTTTGCATTAAGTCACTAACTTCAATGCCATCAACAAAATGGTAAGCTATTCTGAATGGTGTTTCAGGACAAAAATTTCCAGAAGGGCCTGACGGTTGGGCACAGATCCAACTTCTGTCTTCCTTAGATGATTGGGAGTTTTAGGGATGTTTGAAAGCCTGATGGAGCTTCAGAGAGAAGTATTCATTCACCACGTCCATTTCACAGATGGGGAGACTGAGGTCCAGAGAAGGCACAAGATAGCCTAGAGCCACAGGGTGATTTAGTGCCGAGTTTCTTGAAGTATTGTTGCTAGACCGTCAGCAGAAGAGTCCAGTCCAGTGCAGAGACTGTTAAATATGGAACTTCTCAGTGTCCAGCCCAGGACCCACTGAATCCAAATCTCTGTGGACAGGGCCTGGAGATCTGAATTTTAACCCAGGGTGATTTTCACGGGCCAAATCTCAGAACTGCTGAAGGCTGACTCTAGCCCACAAATGTGTTTTGTTTGCTGGCATTATGTTGGTTCTCACAAATTTTCTATTTTAACAAGTTTTCGGAATTGTTTTTTGGCAGAATGTATGTGCATGCTAAGTTGTTTTAGTCATGTCCAACTCTTTGCAACTCTATGGACTGTAGCCTGCTAGGTTCTTCTGTCCATGGGATTCTCCAGGCAGGAATACTGGAGTGGGTTGTCACACCCTCCTTCAGGGAATCTTTCCAACCCAGGGATCAAATCTGCATCTCTTAACATCTCCTGCATTGGCAGGCAAGTTCTTTACTACTGGTACCACCTGGGAAGCTTTCGGCAGAATGGGTGGGTTCAAAAAGCCTGCCTAACTGTTTGCAGAAACAGAGCTTCTCTCATGGCGCTTTAAATGTTTTTTTAAATTAATACTCAACTCCCCTGAAAGATAAAATTTCATTAAAAAGTCTCTACTTCTGTCTTCTCTTAAAAAATCAGTAAATCCTAGTGTTACCCACCCACCTGGCATCAGTTGGTTAGAGCTAAGGTGACTACCCAATGGTCTCCAGATTTCCTGAGTCCCTTGGACTCTCACAGCTTCCCTGGTAGCTCAGCTGGTAAAGAATCTGCCTGCAGTGCAGGAGACACTGATTCATGATTCCTGGGTCAGGAAGAGATTCCCTGGAGAACGGATAGTCTTCCCACTCCAGTATTCTTGGGTTTCCCTGGTGGCTCAGCTGGTAAAGAATCCACCTCTAATGTGGGAGACCTGGGTTCAGTCCCTGGGTTGGGAAGATCTCCTAGAGAAGGGAATGGCTACCCACTCCAGTATTCTGGCCTGGAGAATTCCATGGACTGTATATAGTCCATGGGGTCGCAAAGAGTCAGACATGACGGAGCAACCTTCACTTTCACTTTGGACTGTCAGCGCTCTGCTTGATGAGACTGAAGGGAAGTGGCCACTCACCTGTGGTTTTCTTAAAATAATATTGAGGAGAGAAATGGTGAGAGTGAATGAGAGTCCTAGAGCACCAGATATTTCTAGAAGAAATTAGACAGCCTTCTGGCGAGGCAGGAAGCGTAGGCATGAGTAGCATTTCATATGCAGGGCTTGATCTGACAAAGAGTGTGTCTGCAAGTTGAAAAATACGGCCTGAGCTGCCTACGGGAAACATGCTGGCTCTCTTATGGAGCCAGTGCCCCTGCAAAGACAGGCTTTTGAGCTATGGCCTCTGCCGTGCACATTAAAGTCAGAGAAACACTATCCCTCTGGGTCTCAATCACCTTTTTCTCTGCATTTCATTGATCACTTCTACCATTGCAGACTCAACTATGACTGAAGAGGCAGTTCCTCATCTTTCACCCAGTGTCTCTTCTGTTAACCAGGTTCTTCACCACTATGACATTTAGCTTTTTTCCTCTCCAAATTTTGCTCTTCATTATATCATTTCTCCCGCCCTATTTTGGTTATTACTTCCTTGTAATCATGGAGCTGAGGGGAAAAAAAATTTAAGGATACAGTGTGGAAGCTTCAGCATCTTCACCACTTCTCTATGTCAAGTGAGAATCAAGATATTTTCAGGAAAGACAATGAATTTGGGGCCATAGAGTTGATGCCTTGTAACATTTCTACTTTAAGAGTAAGGTCTCTTGCATTCACTTAACCATGTATATACAGCCTCATACTTTGCTCCTCAATTGTTCTATGATTTTTAGGATGAATAAGAAAGTCTTAGGAGCCATTCTCTGTGTTTTTTAGCACCTGGGTCTCTGCACTCTTGAGAACAGGTGAGAATAGATCACTTGAAAGTTTTACTGAAGAAATTTACACAGCCAGACATAATTCTATCCTTACAGTCCTAATGTGGACCAAAAAAAAAAAAAAGGCATGTCATCCCCTTAACTCAGTTTATATAAAATAGACTATGAAGGCAGCAAGGCAGGATGTATTTATGCCAAGGAAGTCCAAGGGTGGGTTATTTACTTTAATTGGTTGAGGTTGAATGATGCAATTATCTAAATTTCCAGTCAAGCTAGAATGTTTTTAAGACAGTTTTTAAGATTCTTAAATTTTTCTCACTTTTAAATTGCTTTTATGATTTTTTTTTTCTTTACTGTATACACGTAGCACCTGAACTATAAAACTTGGGCTTCCTGGTGGCTCAGCTGGTAAAGAATCTCCTTGCCATGTGGGAGACCTGGGTTCAATCCCTAGGTTGGAAGATCCCCTGGAGACCTCCTGGAGAAAGGAACGGCTACCCACTCTAGTATTCTAGCGTGGATTAATGGAGAATTCCATGGACTCTATAGTCCATGGGGTTGCAAAGAGTCAGACACGACTGAGTGACTTTCCTTCACTTACTAGATTCAATTGAAAAGTAAACTTATCATCCCCAAGAACTGAAACCCAATCATCATTTTCTTAAGTAGAAGATTCCTGTGTTGTTGAATTCCATGTGGGTACCATTGCCCACCAGAGGCTCTGAATTCGAGATGTGGCATTTCTTTGTTAAAACAGGGATTAGCAATTGTTACTTACATACAAAGGGACTTTGTTCTCATCATAATCAGAACTGAAAGATGACTGAGAAGGGATTAGCATCTCATACTGTGATTCCTGTTGTATAAAGGTGTGAAAGTGTTAGTTGCTCAATGGTGGCTGATTCTTTGCGACCCCATGGACTGTAGCCCACTAGGCTCTTCTGCCCATGGAATTCTCCAGGCAAGAATACTGGAGTGGATTGCCATGCCCTTCTCCAGAGGATCTTTCCAACCCAGGATCAAACCCAGGTCTCCTGCCTTGCAGGCAGATTCTTTACCATCTGAGCCACCAGGAAGCCCATATAAAGGCGTGCTGATATGCTAATATTCTCTTGGAGAATCTGTCCAAGACCAGAGTGACTGAAACTATCAACTCTTAGAAAGATGTAGGGAGAAATCATCATATCGCCCTGTACTCTGCTGAAATGGGGAGGTACAGATTACACTTTAGGGTCTTAAAAATCAGAGTTAGGAATCTGACTTGATGGCAGAAGCTTGCTGGTTGACTGCCACGAGGTGTCTGGGTCTTTTCCCGGCTTAGCCAGAAAGCCCAAACCTCCCCATCAGTGTCTCCCAGCCTGTGCTCCTTTAGAAGCTCTCAGCAGGCAGCCACTCCATAGAGATGCTCTGTTATCAGAACCCTGGACGTTCCTCTCCTCCTGCACAGTGGCCACACCACATGGAAAACCCGCTTAGAAGCCTACAGTTGGTAGATTCCCTTGATGTCTTCTATTTTTTCTACAAATAAAGAAACCAAGGCCCCAGTTCTGGAGGCTCTCTTGACCAAAAACTGGGAGAACATCCAACTCCCATGCCTGAGATACGCTGTAATAAAACTGGACTTTGAACCAGCCAGATCAGATTAAAGGCCTTCCCAACCGAGCAAAATCTCTTTTATTTTCTCTTATGAGATCCTTTTTATTTTGAGATAATTGTAGATGAACAGGCAGTTGTAAAAAATAATACACAGTGATCCCATGTACTCTTTATCCATTTTGATGAAGTTGAGTGGTTACGTTGAGGAACTTGAGATGGAGACTGTCCTGATTGTCTGTGTGGGGCAGAAACATCACAGGAATCCTTATAAAGAGAGAGGGCAGAGGGGCAGAGTTAGAGATGTGGAGGTGGTTTAAAGATGGCGGAGGGGCTATCTTCTTTACCCATTCATCTGTTGATGGACTTTTAGGCCCATCTATGTCCTGTCTATTGGGAATAGTGCTGCAACGAACTCTTGCATGCATCCTTTTCAGTTACAGACTTGTCCAGATATAGACCCAGGAGTAGAATTGCTGGACCCCATGGCAACTCGATATTTAGTTTTTTGAGGAACCTCCATACTGTTCTCCATAGTGGCTGTACCAGTATACATTCCCACCAACAGTGGAGGAGGGTTCCCTTTTCTCACACCCTCTCCCGCATTTGCTATTTGTAGCCTTTTTAGTGGTAGCCATTCTGACTGGTGTGAGATGGTGCCTCATCGTAGTTTTGATTTGCATTTCTCTGATAATCAGCAATGTTGAGCAGCTTTTCTTGTGCCTGTTGGGATGGCCTTGGTTTTGATGCCCTCAACTCCCCACTCCAGAACGTTCTTGAGCCTGCTCTGCTGGCTCTGGGTGGTTCTCATGGAAACCTGCTATCAGGTGGCTGACAGGTGTGGATGAGCTCATTTCATGCTATCACATTGTAGGTGGATGTGTGTCTCACACAGGCTGAGAGCCACCTCTGTCTTGAACCAAGTCCTCTTGGAAACAGAA
This sequence comes from Oryx dammah, assembly GCF_014754425.2. Lineage (NCBI taxonomy): Eukaryota > Metazoa > Chordata > Mammalia > Artiodactyla > Bovidae > Oryx > Oryx dammah. The sequence goes on along the minus strand of NW_024070196.1, from coordinate 45,593,205 downwards.
AAGAAGAGAGCATCTCCTTGCTCCCTCTTCCCTGGTGGCTCAGATGGTAAAGAATCTGCCTGCAATGTGGGAGACCCAGGTTCAATCCCTGGGTCAGGAAGATCCCCTGGAGAAGGGCATGGCTACTCACTCCAGTATTCCTGCCTGGAGAATCCCCATGGGCAGAGGAGCCTGGCGGGCTACAGTCCATGTGGTTGCAAAGAGCTGGACCTGACTGAGTGCCTAACACTCACTTTGCTCCCTCTGCTCACCCTGCAGCAGCTTCCCCAGCACCCCGCCCCCCGCCCCCAGATCTGTCACCCAAGGTGGTGGTCAGCAAGGAGAGAGGAAGCCACGTGCACGTCCTTGTGGTGGTCTTTGGTGGACTTCAGGGTCAGGAAGGGGACTCATTCTCTGCGGACAGTCATAGTCAACTGAGAGTTTGTAAGCAATGGGAATTCAACTCAGCTAGGTTCGGGGGATTTATTGATAGGCTCCAAGTAAGACTGAGTTCTGGTTATTGACTGATGCATAAGAAGCACTCCCAAACTTAACAAGTGAAACATAATTTAGCATCACCTCTCACAGTTCTTGGGCTTGGTAGGGCTCTCGCATGGCTATAGCCGTGGCAGCCAGGACTGGGTCCCTGAGCTGGTTTCTCAAGACCACTTTCTTCACTCACATCTCTGGCACCTCCGGCTCCTCTATGTGGTTTCTTTCTCTACCAGCAGAGCCTGGACTTGTTCCGTGCTCCAAGAAGCCAAAAGCGGAAGTTTCCGGACAATTAATGGCTGTCTCTGGAACCTGGCCAGGCCCACTTCTGTCATTTCCTCTTGGTCAGATCAGCCAGAGGGCAGGTGGAGAAACTGGCCTACGTCTTGGTGGAGAATGGGAAGGTCGCATGGCATGAAAACAGATGGGCTGGGAGATGGGGTGGCTTCTTTGGGAAAATTCAGTCAACCACGACGAACTGGGTCCGGGTGCTTAGATGACGTCACTGGAAGCTCCTGTCTCCATCACTTTGGCTCTGTTCTCAGAGGGCTTTCCAGGTGTGATAGCAATGTTGACTCAGAGCCTCCAAGAGTCCCTTTTATCAGCTGATGCGTGGCCATCCCTGAACCAGTCACTGTGATTCGGACTGCTCCAGCCCGCGTGAGCCTGGGGCTGTGTAATCAGTCCCACTTGACCTAGAGGACACAGAGGTTCGGGGGGGAGTGGTGATTCTCCCCAAGAATGCTGTGCTGGGTGAGGAAGGATGGATATCCAGGCTGCTACATCACCTGCGGGTCTCCTTGCCCTCCCCGCTGGCCACTGCTCTGGTCCACCTTGAGTTACGAACACGCAGGACGTGGTGCCGAGTCTGCGGGTCTGGTCCTCTACCTGGAGAGATTCCCTACCCATTCCTACCTGCTGCTTCTGCCCCACTCACCACAGACACAGAGGTGATAATGCACAGCAAGACTTCCACATCTGTAGGCGTTTTTCTCCTCCATGGAATTCTTGAGAATCTTTGTTGTCTAATTCAGTAAGTGAGCTGTCTCCCAAAGAACATCATCTCCAAAAAAGGATAGAGAGATGACAGGCACGGATTCCAGAGCCCGACTGCCTGGTTCCAATGCTGACTCTATCACTCGCTATGTGGCCTTAGACAAGTTGCTTTACCTCCCTGAGCTTCAGTTTTCTCATCTGTAAAATGGGGACCATACTAACCCCTACTTCACAGGGTTGTTGGGAGGATTAAAAGAGTTAACTCATGTAAAATTCTTGGGACATTTTATTTTGCACGAAGTAAGTTCTTAAACAGTAGAAAAAAGTAAAGAAAAAAGAAAATAGTAAGTTCTACTGTTTAAGAACTTACTTTTCTTTCTAAAGTGTTCTTTATATAGTAAGGACATTTATTTCTTGCTTGTTAAATGTTTTACAAATATTTTTTTCCTGGGCTGTCATTTGTCTTTTGACTTTGTCATGGCTTTAAGTTTTTTGGCTTGCAGAATTTTATAATATTTATGCATTCAAATGTATCCATCTTTTCTTGGGACAGCTGGAATTTCTTCTGTTTGTTTGTTTTATCAAGAAAGAACTTTCCTCTCTTTACTTTTGGGATGGATGAGGATTTAATGCTCATAAGAAGAAAAGTGTTGAATCAATTTGTCAATACTGCACTTCTTTTTCCTTTAGACTTTTTCTTCTTTGTATTGACAATTTCAAGTGCAAGAAGCAAAGTTCCTGAAAATACTAATATTAAAGGACTCATTGTGAATCTTTGAAGACTCCATGAGGACGTAAATTGATGTTTAAATACAAGCTGTTCCTCAGACAGAAATGATTATTTCTTATAGAAACCATCATCTGCTTCGATCTTCCCTTATCTAAGGCCAAATTGAATGTTTTATGTTTAATTTTTCTTCCTGGACAGAAAGACATTCCGCCAAGACAGGATTGAGCGAAAGGAATTTTTCAATGCAGCAAAGTGTTTGGGAAAAAAATGGACTTTTGTGAATCCCACTGGGGATCGTTTCATAACAGAAGTTTCACAATGTGCTGTGTTCGTGTCCCTGTGAAATTAGTTGTTTCTGAGTGGATAGGCAAAGCAAAGAGGCTTGGGGTTTTGTTTTCGGACTCTATGCCCCTGCAGTGGATGGCAGACAGAAGACCTGGGGGATCCCGGGCCTGGGACTCCCCTCCACCTGGTGCCTTTGCAAAGGCAAAGAAGAACAGTGTCTGGAACAGCCCAGATGCTCTCTGGACAACCTACCAAAGTCCTGTCATTTAGTTGCAGTGACCCGTGTCCCAGGACACTTTTGAGGACTTTTTTCTTTCCTCAATAGCCCTGAGAACATACTCCTGGCGACCTGAAACTGCTCTGTAGTCTCTCTGAGCCTCATCCATTATTTCAAGTTTCATCTTTTTTAAAAAAAATTATGATATTGTTTTACGAATTTTTTAGAGACACATAGTATTATGATGTACATATTACTTTACTAGCTTTTAAAACGTATTTATTTATTTATTTTTGGCTGTGCTGGGTCTTCGTTGCCGCACGTGGGCTTTCTCTAGTTGTGGCAAAGTGGAGTTACTCTCTAGTTGTGGTGTGTGGGCTTCTCATTGAGGTGGCTTCTCTTGTGGAGCTCATGCTCTAGGGTGCATGGGCTTTAGTACTTGTGGTGTGAGCTTAGTTGCTCTGTGGTATGTGGTGTCTTCCTGGACCAGAGATCAAACCTGTGTCCCCTGCATTGGCAGGTGGATTCTTAACCACTGAACCACCAGGGAGTTCCAATCTTGGGCCTGTTTTGATCAGCCCTGAGTACCTCCTCTCACAGCATCTTTGAAGCCTGGACTAGGTTGAGGGGGCCAAGGCTGCCTGATTTATTTCCAGCTATTACAAGCTGTGCCCGGCAGGTTGCATGCATTCTCTCTCTCACACACTCACACAGTTTACTCACAAACAAAGAAAGGGTAAATGTTACTGGAGTTGGAGAAGCAGAGTGGGGGTGATTGGGCTCCAAAGGGCAATAACAGGAGCCTCTAGCTGGTCTGGCCTTTGTCGGCCCTCCCTGGGGAGCCTGCCCCTCTCCCCTTCTCCCTCTTCCCTTGTCTGCAAGGTGATCCTGGGTCAGGTCTTCACCATTAAGAGCTGGACTTGGCTGTCTTGGCTGCCAGGGCCTCCATGGGCCCTGCTTTGTTGGAAATGAACAATTATAGGTTTCATAACCTTTCAAAGTGGGCTTCCTCTTTGACTAAAAATGCTCTACTGGGAATCTATTGTAAAGGCATATAATCTGAGATGTGCAGAGAGGTTTAGTTTCCAGTTCGGTTTGGGAAGTTAAAAGTTGGAGAAAACTTAAAGACTTAGTCATGGGGAGATTGCTGTTTAAAAAAAATCTACAGGACTTCCCTGGTGGTACAGTGGATGAGAATCCTCCTGTCAATGCAGGGGACATGAGTTCGATCCCTGGTCTGGGAAGGTTCCACATGCCGAGGGGCAACTAAGCCTGTGTGCTGCAACTACTGAAGTCTGCGAGTTTAGAGCTGGTGCTCTCCAATAAGAGAAGCCATTGAAATGAGAAGTCTGCACACCACAACAAAGAGTAGCCCCCATGTGCCGCAACTAGAGAAAGCCCTCGAACAGCAGTAAAGACCCAGTGCAACTAAAAATAAAATAAACATATAAAAAATTTACAGTTCTTGCTTACTTATTTGTTGCTTTGCTTATTGGGTGCACCAAGCAGTTTGCAGGCTCTTAGCTCCCCAATCAGTGATTGAACCTGTGCCCTCTGCAGTGAGAGCAGAGAGTCCTAAGCACTAGGTCTCCAGGGAATTCCCTACAGTAACTATTTAGAATGTCATGTTGTGATATGACAAAACAAAGATGACATCAAGGCACATTTATGAACATTGGAAGGAGTCTATGATACCACAAGTTTAAAAATGTGGCTTATAAACCAGTATGAATGAATTGGTTCCTTTCTTTGTAAAGTGTTTATGGAAGAGGTTTTGGAAGGATCTGCCTTAATAGATGATGTCTGTGCATCAGATTTTTTGAATCTAATCAGAGTCAGTCTCTAGTTTAGGGACCTTGGGCAAACCAACCTTAGTTTCTTCATCTGCATAATGGGGGTGGTAACCTCATTTTGTAATATTAAAATTTTAAGAGGTATATGCTCAGTGTTTAGTCCTGTCTGACTCTTTACAAACTGGTGGGCTCTAGCCCACCAGGCTTCTCCATCCATGGGATTTTCCAGGCAAGAATACTGGAGTGAGTTGCCATTTCCTTCTCCATATTTAAGAGGAGAGCATTTGTTTAAAACCCTTAGAAAAGTGTCTGGTACCCAGTGAGCTCTTAATAAATATTACCTGTTATTATTGTCTGTATTTTCTGCATTGAACATACATTGTCTCTAGAATGAGAAAAAAATTACCTTTTGAATGAACATCAAAAAGCAGGGAGACCGACCTGCTTCTGTGAGGTTAAGTCCCATTCACTTTTCATTAATAATAACCGCACCTCTTTCCTGTCCTCAGGGGTCTCCTTTTCTTTTTTCTGGAAGACACAAGGAGAACAGTCCACATCAATCCCTTCTGCCTATGGAGGACAGGTCATTTCCAACGGGTTCAAAGTCTGCTCCAGCGGCGGCAAGGGTTCCGTGGAGCTATACACGCATAACAAATCCGTGACGTGGGAGGCCAGCTTCAGCCCCCCAGGTAAGGGCGCCACTGGCCTGAAAGATGCTCCTGGGAGGTCGGGGAGGGGGGAAGGCGGGAGGAGGCCCGGTGTCCCGCCCCCTCCACCTCCTGATAGGAAGCGGATGAACCCAATGGATGTAGAGCTGCGGGACGCTCTCCTTGGGGCACGTGAGCCCATTCCTAGTCCAAGGGGCTGCTTGGGAAGACTTACCGGAAAGGGTGAGATAGCATCCTTTGCTTAGATGTCTGCCTGGTTAAGGGCCACGATTCTGCAGCCAGGCGCTTGGATTCTGTCTGACTGCAGGCAGTGTTACTGCGTCATGTTAGTGCATGGGAGCCTCAGTTTCCGTGCAGTGAAGATATTAATGATACTTCGCTCACAGGCTAGAATACAGCTGTCGGCCCAGTGCTTATTGTTTCTCCTTTTCCTGTCTTCCCCTTCTTTCTCCTGCATCTTCCTTTTGCCTTCTCCTCCTCCTCTTCTACTCCTTTTCTTCCCTTCTTCTCTGGCCCTCCTCCTTCTTTTTAGTGGTGCAAACTTGCAAATGTTTCGACTTTGATGTGAAAAAGCCTTTGGAAAAGAGGGGCTGATGATTGAGGGAAAGAAAGGATGCTGGAGGAGAGGTGAGGGCACCAGGCAGGGAGGGGCCCCGGGATTCAGGAAGGACGCTCCAGGACCTGGGAAGGGGAGGTGGAGGGACGGGGAGCTGGGTGTGTGCAGATGTGCCTGAGATCCTAGGTGGGTGTTGGAAGGCCACATGGTTCTGTTCCACAGATTCCTGTTTTCTCTGGGGGCACAGTGCGATCCTAGCTGACCAGGCAGGAGGGCAAAGGTGTGGGGCAGGCACCTGGGGGAAGCTGGAGGTCCGTGAACTAAGATGGAGAGAGGTGACCAGGGGCTCAGAGCATCTTCAGGTGGCATGGAGGGGGCATCCAGTCCAGACTGCAGACTAAGAAGGGAATCTCGCAGGTGGAAGGCAAACTGAGAGTCTAGAATGATCTCCTCCAGGAGAAAGTGATGACATTCCTGACCTAGTTAAGGAAAACTCATTTTCTGGACCACTTCAAGGAAGGCTGCGTGTCTCCATTTTTTTTTTTTTTTTTTAAACATGGAGCCAAGCAGCCTGGGTCAGGTCTTGCTCTCTGTACCTCTGTACCCTCTCTGCCAGCTGTGTGGACCCGAGTGCCTTACTCACCCACCCTGTGTCTCAGCGTCCTCAACTGTATTGTCAGCACAGTGGCAGTATTAGGTCAAAGGGTGACTGTCAGAGTGAAGTGAATTAACACACAAGGAACCTGGAAGAGACCGGTGCCCAGGGAATACCAAATGCATTTGCCTGATTCTGCTGGTACTATAAGCTGGGGTCAGGCTTGTACCTCTGGAAAGGGGGCAAATTCAGCGCATGCGGACTTTGCGAGAACTCTGCGTGTCTGCCCTCTCTGATCCTCAGGGCCAGAAATCGTCTCTGCCTCGCCTCTCCTTCCTGACGCGCATGTCCTGCACCTTGTTCAGAGCTCTTATCATGTTCTAACTGCTATCAGTCTCTTATGTAACAGTCTGCTCTCCCTGCCCCTTTGGGGCTGACACAGTATCAGGTACTGAGAAGGTTTCTTGGTATGTTTTAAGGTCAAATCTATTGAACCCTGATTGTTCATCTACCCAGAGAAATGGGGAGAATTGTAAATATTTCTGCCTGACATTGTGCTCTTATTTGTTCCTTGAAGGTATTTTCACATTCAAGGACAATGATACTTTTCTAAAAATTATGAAATGAGAAACATTTTTATTTTTTATTATTAAAAAAATGTATGTATCTATTTACTTTTGTCTGTGCTGGGTCTTTGGTGCTGCGTGGGGGCTTTTCTCTAGTTGCGGTGAACAGGGATGTTGCTAGCCAAAATCTGGGACTTCTCTACCCACCAAAGCTGAATAAAAAAACAATATGAAAACAGAGTTTGAAAGAAATAGAAAGGTGGCTTTAATTCTCAGCCAGCAGAGAGAGTAACACAGTAGGCTTATACCTTAAGAATTGTGGCCCCCCTCCATGAGGAGTCTAGGGGTTTATATAAGGCAAGGGCTCACAGTCAGGAGTCAGTGATGAGGAACAAGGTGGTAGGATCTTGACTTCTTCCTCTTGCATTGTTTCAAAGACAGTCATAAGCTGGCTTCAGTAACCCAGTCATTGAGTCTGGCAGTTGGGCGGCTCTGTGGCCTTCTTTATGATATGTAACTGCACGGGGAAGGGTGTTGTAAGGATAAACACCAGATACGGGATGGATTTAGCATAGGCAAAGGGAAAAATGTGAATTGTAGCTTCTGCAGAATTAGGAGGCAGAAAAACAAACTTTGATACAGACATGCAGAGTTAAGAGCAACTGAAGTAAAAAAAAAAAAAAAAAAACTAGGAATATTCAGGCCTGCTTACTGTTCTCTGTATCTTCTTTGTTCTCAAGAAAGGGAAAGACAAAAACTCATTCTCTGTTTTCCTTTTCATTGCAACAGGGGCTACTCTCTAGTTACAGTGCGTGAGCTTCTCACTGCGGTGGCTTCTCTTGTTGCAGAGCACAGGCTCCAGGGCTCGTGGGCTTCAATAGTTGCAGCATGGGGGTTCAGTAGTTTTGACCCAAGAGCTTTAGAATGCAGGCTCAATAGTCGTGGAGCATGGGCTCAGCTGCCCCATGCCATGTCGTATCTTCCCAGGCCAGAGATGGAACCCATGTCCCCTGCATTGGCAGGTAGGATCTTTAATCACTCACTGGACCACCTGGGAAGTCCTGACAGTGATACTTTGGACCTATCTGGGATCCATGCTCTCTGGAGACTGAAGGTTAGAAAGTTGACCAATCCTGAGCGAGAAGCCTGGGGTAACTGCTTACACATCCTATAAAGGGCCCCTTTCAGCACAGGTCACTGGGTGCATCTGAACACCCACTACACAATGAAATGAGGCCCTCTGTGGGGCCAGCTGTTGTCAAAGTCCGGCGAAATTTCTTCTTGTGGGTCAATGTGGTTCTCATGCCAGAGCCATGAGTCACCACCAAGGCTCCTGATGGAGGGTCTGGCGGAGCCAGGAGTGGTCTCTCCTCCCCCACGCTGCCATCACACGCTCAAGGTCAGGGCGGAGTTGGGTACCGGTGGCCTGAGGGCTGAATCAGGCTCTCAGGTTTGTCTCACTCACCTGCCTGGGGGTGGTCTAGGCTGGATTAAAAAATATTTTTGAACAAGTTAATTTTTTATAAATAAGCTCTCCTTTTTAAAAAGTTTACTTTTTTAATTATTATTTTTTTGACATGTACAGACTGGACCATTAGTTATTATTTCATTTAACTTAAAATGGCAAAGGATATCTTTGAATAGGCTTCTGGGCTTTGGGGAGTGAGAGTAACTTCTTTCCTGAGCTTCTAAGACTGAGGGGAGTCAGATGTGTATTATGACCCAGGTGTGTGTGTGCTAGTTGCTCAGTTGTGTCCGACTCTTTGTAACCCCATGGACTGTAGGCCACCAGGCTTCTCTGTCCATGGAATTCTCCTGGCAAGAATACTGAAGAAGGGTTGCTATTCCCTTCTTCAGAGGATCTTCCCAACCCAGGGATCGAATCCCGGTCTCCTGAACTGCAGGCAAATTCTTTACCATCTGAGCCCCCGGGGAAGTCCATATTTTGACTTCAGTTCAGTTCAGTTCACTCAGTCGTGTCCGACTCTTTGCGACCCCATGAATCGCAGCACGCCAGGCCTCCTTGTCCATCACCAACTCCCGGAGTTCACTCAGACTCACGTCCATCGAGTCCGTGATGCCACCCAGCCATCTCATCCTCGGTCGTCCCCTTCTCCTCCTGCCCCCAATCCCTCCCAGCATCAGAGTCTTTTCCAATGAGTCAACTCTTCGCATGAGGTGGCCAAAGTACTGGAGTTTCAGCTTTAGCATCATTCCTTCCAAAGAAATCCCAGGGCTGATCTCCTTCAGAATGGACTGATTGGATCTCCTTGCAGTCCAAGGGAACTCTCAAGAGTCTTCTCCAACACCACAGTTCAAAAGCATCAATTCTTCGGTGCTCAGCCTTCTTCACAGTCCAACTCTCACATCCATACACGACCACAGGAAAAACCATAGCCTTGACTAGACGGACCTTAGTCAACAAAGTAATGTCTCTGCTTTTGAATATGCTATCTAGCTTGGTCATAACTTTTCTTCCAAGGACTAAGCATCTTTTAATTTCATGGCTGCAGTCACCATCTGCAGTGATTTTGGAGCCCCCCAAAATAAAGTCTGACACTGTTTCCACTGTTTCCCCATCTATTTCCCATGAAATGATGGGACTGGATGCCATGATCTTCGTTTTCTGAACATTGAGCTTTAAGCCAACTTTTTCACTCTCCTCTTTCAGTTTCATCATGAGGCTTTTTAGTTCCTCTTCACTTTCTGCCATAACGGTGGTGTCATCTGCATATCTGAGGTTATTGATATTTCTCCCAGCAATCTTGATTCCAGCTTGTGCTTCTTCCAGTCCAGCATTTCTCATGATGTACTCTGCATATAAGTTAAATAAGCAGGGTGACAATATACAGCCTTGACGTACTCCTTTTCCTATTTGGAACCAGTCTGTTGTTCCATGTCCAGTTCTAACTGTTGCTTCCTGACCTGCATACAGATTTCTCAAGAGGTAGGTCAGGTGGTCTGGTATTCCCATCTCTTCCAGAATTTCCCACAGTTTATTGTGATCCACACAGTCAAAGGCTTTGGCATAGTCAATAAAGCAGAAATAGATGTTTTTCTGGAACTCTCTTGCTTTTTCCATGATCCAGCAGATGTTGGCAATTTGATCTCTGGTTCCTCTGCCTTTTCTAAATCCAGCTTGAACGTCTGGAAGTTCATGGTTCACGTATTGTTGAAGCCTGGCTTGGAGAATTTTGAGCATTACTTTACTAGCATGTGAGATGAGTGCAATTGTGTGGTAGTTTGAGCATTCTTTGGCATTGCCTTTCTTTGGGATTGGAATGAAAACTGACCTTTTCCAGTCCTGTGGCCACTGCTGAGTTTTCCACATTTGCTGGCATATTGAGTGCAGCACTTTCACAGCATCATCTTTCAGGATTTAGGACTCAACCAATGACTTACTGTTATAAGGGAGAGAAATGTTTGTAAAACTAGGATGACCACCGAGTGTTGAGGTAGAACCCACGTATTCAGAAGGGTGTGTTTGCTCTTTCTCAGGCCACTATTGGACTCACGTCCTGTTTACATGGAAGTCCGAGGAGGGCCTGAAAGTCTACGTCAACGGGACCCTGAGGACATCAGACCCAAGTGGAAAAGCGTCTCCTGCCTACGGGGAGTCCAATGACAACCTCGTGCTGGGGTCTAAGGACCAGACCAAGAGCTACGAGAACAGAGCTTTTGACGAGTTCATTATCTGGGAAAGGGCTCTGACACCGGATGAGATCGCCATGTACTTCACAGCTGCCATTGGTCAGTGAGAGGGGAGGGGCTGTGAGCCAGATGTGACGTCAGCTCTGGGGGGCGGGGACCTTCCTACCTACTGCCCCTTTACCAGCAGCAGATAGCTCTCTGCTCTCTCCTGCTGGGCTGTTGGTACTGCAGGCTGACTGCGTCCTGATCAGTTTTTTCTAAAACTCCTTCTCCCTAAGATGGAGGAATTCATAATTTACCAGAAACACACTGAGGCGAATATTCTCATGCTGGTCACCAGGGAATTTTTGAAGTTTGTGATAGATGGTTATGGAAAGTTTTGGGAAGCAAGTGTTCCCGGTCCATTTGATCCACAAATGTTTGCCACATGCCTTCCGCGTGTCATACTCACCCATGGACCCTCAGAGAGCCCCTCTGCCTACCTCCCTTCCTGCTCAGCACAGAGTGGTGGTTCAGACCAGGGACCTGGGAGACTGGCAGACCTGGTTTCAAAGTCTCGCTCAACCACGATGAGCCGTGGGACTTGGGAAGTCACTTTGTTAAAAAATTGAGGTAAAATTCATGTGATGTGAATGTCACCATTTTACAGCACACGATTCAGTGGTACTTACTATGTCCACATGTTGTGCGACCATCCTCCCCAGAGAAACCCCGCCCCCATGAGCTGTCCTCCCCATTTCCCCCTCCCCTGCCCCTGGCAATCACTGACTTTCTTTCGTTCTCTCTGGATTTACCTATCCTGGATATTCCATATACATGGAATCATATAATATGTGAACTTTGGTGGCTCAAGTGATGTCGCTAGGGAATCTGTCTTGGACTTTGCCTTCTTTTGTTTTCTTGTGGTGCCAGGATGGCTGCCATCCCTCCAGGAGCACATTCCTACCCCCCCAATCCCCCCGGAAACCTTAGCAGGAAACAAGGAACTTCTTTTTTCTGTCATCTACTACAACCCGGCTGGCCATCACTGTTGTTGGCCCACACTGACCACGAACCGATTACTGTGGGTGGGGATGTGGAATATTCCGATTGGCTTAAGCCTGGGTCACAGTCCACCCCACTGAAATGGCAGTGAGGTCAGGGCTCCCCCAACCAGTCCCCCTCCAGAGGACAGTCAGGGCGCTGATCTCGGAGCCACTGTGTAAGCAAAACCAGCCTATATCCACAGCAGCCTCTGATGTCTCCATCTTTCACCGAGAAAACAGAATCCATTCCCTTTCACAGAGGTGCCACAAGACAAAATATACCATCCTTTAGGAGGAAAAAGGATATCAATCGACAGCAGTTTATTGCCTAAGATTCCAAGATTTGTCACCTAGAGACCAAGATAGCATCTGTACTTGTGTTATTGAGAGTCTCAAACGACTCCTGCCTCCCCAGGAGCTTACTGTTTTAGCATCACTGGAAAGAGGCTTTAATGTTCCTGGCCCTTTTAGCTGTCACAGCAAAACCTGTCACCAGGACATCTCTGGGCTCAGGGATGTGGCCTGTCAGTCTCCCCATCCCCACCTCCACCCCAGCTCTCCAGGCCCTGCTGCCACAGTGCAGTGTGTCAGGAAGTCCCTGCAACTGAATCACGTGTGTGTGTTCACCCTCAGTCTTCACATTTGGGGAGGGCTCTGTGCGATTTTGGGAGACTGGAGAAGTGCTCTTTTAATACTTGTGTATCCTGGGGGCTTCAGGCCCTACCTTTACTGAACCAGAACTGGACTCCTAATCCCACATCTCTTGGGGATTTGGTTCTGAAGACAGAGGCCATGATGTAAATCCTGTATTAAAAAGTGTCCCTCAAAGACCCCTGAAGACCTGGTGTGGGGCTCCTGGACCATTACTTAGTCCAGCTCAGCTGGGTTCAGGGCAGCTGTGCTCAGACAGACAACTGAAATCCAGGCTGAAATCCAGCTGCCATGGTGCTGTGCCCACAGGACAGGGTAGAACCTGTTCTTTGCATAAAGATCTGTCTGCACATGAAGCTGTGAGCTAGGCTGCAGGTGCCCAAAGAGGGAGCATTTCCCTGGGTGAACTGTCTGGAGGGGGCCCTTCTCCTAATCCCTTAGCTCGTGACAAACAGGCAGAAAACAGTAAATCATGGCATGCGTCTTGTTTCTTTTTGACTGTGCTGGGTCTTCATTGCTGTGCATGGAATCTCACTGGTCAGTGAGTGGAGGCTACTCTTCCTTGCGGTGTGCAGGCTTCTCATTGTGGTGGTTTCTCTTGTTGCAGAGCAGGGGCTCTGGGCGAGAGGGCTTCAGGAGTTGCAGCTCGAGCACTTAGTGGCCCTGTGGCATGGGGGATCTTCCCAGACCAGGGGTTGAACCTGTATCACTTGCATTGCAAGGTGGATTCTTAACCACTGGACCACCACAGAAGTCCCATGGCTACATCTTTGGTTTTGGATGTCTTTCTGATTGTGGTCATTCATAACTGACCACATGGGTTCTTGAATAGAATCCTCTGGATGGGAGGGGCTCAAGAAGATGGTCTCCCCACCACTTGACTGGGTTCCAGTGTCATCTCGCTGGAAGGGAAGGGGCCAGGTTTCCTATCTGTCCTAGCCCAGTGATTCACAACCCTCTGTATTTTATGTCTAACTAGTCCACAGGGCAATGGAAATCCATTTCTTTTGCTTCTTTATTTATTTGAAATTGGTGCAAGCTTGTATGAAATCATCTTTTTATATGATATTTTGCCTGAAGGGTGTTTCCAAGCAATTTAGACTATAAATGGAAAAATAATTTGATCTGTGAAAATCCATACCATCTCCCCATTTGGCTGATTTATTAGACCTTTATCTTTCCAGAAGCATTCCTACTCACAGTGTTCTCAGGCTCTCTTAGTTTGTGTCTGAAACTGGTAGATTTTTGTAAAAGAAAAAAAGCAAAAAAACAACAACAACAAAAAACAGGCCTTCCTGAGGATGAATGAAGTGACCACGTTTCAGTCCTTAATTAAGTATTATTATTATTTTTTTTTCTAGGAGAGCAGCTTTCGCTGTCTTCAACATCACCCAGCTTCTCCGTGACACCCACAGTAAACACCATGGTGAGCAGATGCATTTAGTTTTGCCCCCCATCTTGGTGATGTCTATTTGCGTGGATTATGTGCCAGGAGAGTGGGAATCCCATTAGACCAACTGGCTCTGTCTTGGTAGCCAGCGTTAGCACTAATTCTTGACGCTCAATGTGACTGAAGGGAAGACCCTCGGCTCCCCCTGACCGGTAGCCTCAGGTGCCCACATGGAGTTAACAAGACTTACAAGGATCACCCAACATGAGGCTGTTTCTTGGTGCACTTGGCACCATGACTGGAGAGTGAGAAGGAGGTGGCCTGGACACTTAGCTTGTCTCTGCATCATCTTCTTCTGATGTTTGAGGAAAGGATCCATTCCTTTATAAAGTGTTCCCTTCTGATATGAGCATTTGTAATCAAGAAACTTTCCTTCCATGAGAACTTTAATGTAACAGTGAGGGAATAGACTCTAGAACCACCTGTTTGGGTTCAAATCCCAGTTCTCTCATTTATTTCTGCATAATATGCTTAGTTTCATCTATCAATCACGTGTGTATTTCATGAGGTGGTTGTAAAGATGAAACGTTAATATATGTTAAATGGTCACAAGAGCATATAGGAAGTGCTATCATCATGATTATTATGGTGTGAGAAGCATGAGGCCCAAAGGACAGACTGAACTTCTGTAGACATCTTGGCTTTAGTCCTTAACAGAACTCATGTCACTGATTTCTTTCAGGTGCCCACCGATGCCTACCATCCCATCATAACCAACTTGACAGAGGAGAGGAAAAACTTCTGGAGTCCTGGAATTGTTTTGAGTTACCTTCAAAATATGTCCCTCAGCTTACCCAATAAATCCCTCTCAGAGGAGACAGCATTCAACCTCACCAAGGTAAAGGCTATGTGATTTCTGTGCCCAGTTGATCAGGGATGGCAAACTGCCAGACCATGGCTGACAAGTGTGTCTTGTTTGACCTACATGGAGCTGAAAAAATCAGAAACTTTTATATAGAAGTCTGGATTTCAGAATTCTTATGAACAGCCAGATGGCATGGACTGCACACTGTGTAGTCAGCTCTACACAACTCGGTGGAGTTTCCTTCAGATGAGACTCGACTCTTCATCTCCTTTTCCCAGTGTCCAGCCAGGCTGTCCTGTCTCTCCATCTACCTGGCCCCTTCTCATGCCTAGTGGCTTCAGTCATGTCCGATTCTGTGACCCTATGGACTGCAACCCACCAGGTTCCTCTGTCCGTGGGATTCTCCAAGCAAGAATTCTGGAGTGGGTTGCCAATACCCTCCTCCAGGGGATCTTCCTGACCCAGCGATCGAACCCGGGTCTCCTGCATTGCAGGAAAATTCTTTACTGTTTGAGCCACCAGGGAAGCCCCACTTGACCCCTGTAGGCATCTGAATTTGCAACTCTGGCTCTAAACTCTGCTACCTCCCTTGGCAACAGCTAGAATGCAGAGTTGGGTCTTTGGCAGATTTAGCCATGGGGTCCTAGTGTGACCCCAACGCTGTGACATATCTCAATGGGAATTTCCAGAGTTATTGAAAACACTTAGTGAATGCATCGTGTATGGCACTAGAACCAAGGTACTTTACATTCTCCTTAAGATCTTTCCAGGTCAAGGTAGAGGGGGATGCTGGGCTTGTATGGGCCTGATAACTTCAATCTCAGCACAGGGCTCTTGGCTGCTGATATCCAGAGAAAAGGAATGTGAGACTGTTACACTTCAAAAGTGTAGATAAGGGTGAAGAGCAGGATGTATAGGGTCTGATTGCTGGGCTGAACATCCCTCTGCTGGTTACTTACTGTGCACCCTTGGTCAAGTTACTTTATATCTCTGCCTCACTTTGCTCATCTGAGATACGGGGAGATAATAGTAGTACTTACTTTATTGGGTTCTTAGAAGGTTCCTATGTGCATAGTATGACTCTGGCACTTTTTAAGACTTCTCAGTCCTTCCTGGCTTCCTTGCTGAAGACAAACCCAAAGAAGCAGCCAAAGAAGCACGGGAAAGCGTGTGTTCAGTAAACAAGACGTCTTGATTTGCTAGGAGGCATTTGTCCCAGTAGCTCTCCTGCCCAGGTGAGAGAAGCAAGAGTAAGCCTTCTCAGATTTTGTTCATTCATTCATAGAATGTGGTAAGTTCTGGGGATCCATGATGACCAAGAGCTACTTCCTGCTTCCAAGAGGCTCAGGACTGAGAGGGTGAAGATGGACCATGGAGTCTGAAAAGTTTCCTGAGCTGCAGCCGCTCAGTGACTCTGGAGTCAGCCAAGCCTGGGTTTAACGCTTAGATCTATGCTGTTTTCAAGCCTCAGTTTCCCAGTCTGTGACATAGGGATACTTCGATGACCCAAGTCTGTCTCTGTTAGAATGGTTTTGGTTGCAAGTAAGCAGTAATATGACCAAGTATTTTAAAATAGGGGCATTTAATTGCTTCACTCCAGGTTTGATTACTTCAGTCTTTCGTTCACAGCAGGGATCTAGGTGGCAGAACTGCAGTTCCCTTGGCATTCTATTCTATTTCCAAGTGACTGAAATGGCTCCAAACACTACACCTCACTGACAAATACCAGGAGGAAAAGGAAAGGCAGGGGGCACTTCTGTCTTTTCAGGGCAGGAAATTCTTTCCTGTGGTTCCCCTTGCAGCTCCCCTGACATGACCACGCCTAGACCAATCACTGGCCAAGGGAACGGAACTGGCTCTGTGGCTCAGACAATCATATGGAGAAATGGGCGGGGCCAAGACAGCCCTGTATAAGCATTTCCAGGCTTCCTGCAGGGAGCACTTCTGGGTTCTTCAGTTGAGCTCAGTGGGTGGGAGTGAGGCTATCCAGAGGGAGGGTCGAGGCCCTTCTGTAGTCTTGCAGGGATGTCTATATGGGAACATAAAATTCCATGCAAGTCTACACAGGAAACTGTGTTAAAGCTGGGTGATTTACTCTTTCAACTCCCCTGTTTCCCCTCAGATACATTGGATAGCGTCAGAGGCAGCAAAATAAAATGCTTTCAGGAGCCAGATGAACAAAGTAAATGTATATTAGGTCAGACAGGCAATAAGGAGGAGTAGAGACTGTGGCTCACTGGGAAGTACCCACCCATGGGGAGTTCAGTTCAGTAGCTCAGATTTGTCCGACTGTGACCCCATGAATCGCAGCCCGCCAGGTCTCCTTGTCCATCACCAACTCCCGGAGTTCACTCAGACTCACGTCCATCGAGTCCATGATGCCATCCAGCCATCTCATCCTCTGTCGTCCCCTTCTCCTCCTGCCCCCAATCCCTCCCAGGATCAGAGTCTTTTCCAATGAGTCAACTCTTCGCATGAGGTGGCCAAAGTACTGGAGTTTCAGCTTTAGCATCATTTCTTCCAAAGAAATCCCAGGGCTAATCTCCTTCAGAATGGACTGGTTGGATCTCCTTGCAGTCCAAGGGAACTCTCAAGAGTCTTTTGCAACACCACAGTTCAAAAGCATCAATTCTTCGGTGCTCAGCCTTCTTCACAGTCCAACTCTCACATCCATACATGACCACAGGAAAAACCATAGCCTTGACTAGACGGACCTTAGTCGGCAAAGTAATGTCTCTGCTTTTGAATATATTATCTAGGTTGGTCATAACTTTTCTTCCAAGGAGTAAGCGTCTTTTAATTTCATGGCTGCAATCACCATCTGCAGTGATTTTGGAGCCCCCCAAAATAAAGTCTGACACTGTTTCCACTGTTTCCCCATCTATTTCCCATGAAGTGATGGGACCGGATGCCATGATCTTTGTCTTCTGAATGTTGAGCTTTAAGCCAACTTTTTCACTCTCCTCTTTCACTTTCATCAAGAGGCTTTTTAGCTCCTCTTCACTTTCTGCCATAAGGGTGATGTCATCTGCATATCTGAGGTTATTGATATTTCTCCTGGCAATCTTGATTCCAGCTTATGTTTCTTCCAGTCCAGCATTTCTCATGATGTACTCAGTTCAGTTCAGTCGCTCAGTCGTGTCCGACTCTGCGACACCATGAATTGCAGCACGCCAGGTCTCCCTGTCCATCACCAACTCCCGGAGTTCACTCAGACTCACGTCCATTGAGTCCGTGATGCCATCCAGCCATCTCATCCTCTGTCGTCCCCTTCTTCTCCTGCCCCCAATCCCTCCCAGCATCAGAGTCTTTTCCAATGAGTCAACTCTTCGCATGAGGTGGCCAAAGTATTGGAGCTCAGCCTTAGCATCATTCCTTCCAAAGAAATCCCAGGGTTGATCTCCTTCAGAATGGATCTCCTTGCAGTCCAAGGGACCCTCAAGAGTCTTCTCCAACACCACAGTTCAAAAGCATCAATTCTTTGGCACTCAGCCTTCTTCACAGTCCAACTCTCACATCCATACATGACCGACTAGATGGACCTTAGTCGGCAAAGTAATGTCTCTGCTTTTGAATATACTATCCAAGTTGGTCATAACTTTTCTTCCAAGGACTAAGCATCTTTTAATTTCATGGCTGCAATCACCGTCTGCAGTGATTTTGGAACCCAAAAAAATAAAGTCTGACACTGTTTCCACATCTATTTCCCATGAAATGATGGGACCGGATGCCATGATCTTCGTTTTCTGAATGTTGAGCTTTAAGCCAACTTTTTCGCTCTCCTCTTTCACTTTCATCAAGAGGCTTTTTAGCTCCTCTTCACTTTCTGCCATAAGGGTGATGTCATCTGCATATCTGAGGTTATTGATATTTCTCCCGGCAATTTTGATTCCAGCTTGTGTTTCTTCCAGTCCAGCGTTTCTCATGATGTACTCTGCATAGAAGTTAAATAAGCAGGGTGACAATATACAGCCTTGACGTACTCCTTTTCCTATTTGGAACCAGTCGGAGCCTTCTGATTTTAACCATTATGTTTATCTCTTCTGATTTTGCAAGCAAAGCAAAACCCCAGAATTTTAAAATGGACTCTCACCCATTAAAAGAAAAAATTGGGCAGCTAACAAATTTAAAAGCAGTTGTGTACAAACCAAATAAAAGACATTTATAAATTGGATGCAGCCTGAGGGTCATCAGTTTGAAATCTCTGGTGGGGGCCGTGTGGGGATGGATACTTGACTCTGAGTGTCCTTTAGAGGAATCATGTGGATTTACCCCAAACCCCACCAATTTGGATTGGATGAGAAATAAAAATCTTTGGCATCCATTATCCAATTTTCCACGATGTCCTGGCTTCTCACCACCAATAGCTGAACAAGAAAGTGAAGAGGAATTTCTTATGCTGCATAATAAGGTGGCCATTAGCCACACAAGGCTCTTGAACACTTGAACTGTGGCCAGTTCAAATCAAAGTGTAAAATACACCCCGGAGCTCTAAAATTTAGTGTAACAGAAGAATGTAAAATATCAAACTGGTGATTTTTATATTGATTGCACGTTGAAGTGATATTTTAGCTATATTTGGCTAAGTAAAATATATTATTAAAAAGTAATTTCACCTATTTTCTTTTAACTTTTAAAAATGTGGCCACTAGAAAATCTAAAACAAAAATTTGGCTTGCATTATATTTCTATTCAAATGAACTGCTCTAGATCAGGAGTCAGCAACCTAAATACTTGCCACTGACTAATGAGTGTCACCTGGAGCAAATAAGATACCATCTATCAAAGTGCTTTGTAAATATAATCTGATGCACTGATGAGAGCTATTTTCGTTTACTGCTGTATATATGCAAAACCCAGCCTGTGGTTGATGGAGATGAGAAAATGAAAGGTCTTATGATTTTGAGGCTTAAGAATATATGCTAAGCAGTGTCATCCTGTCTGCCTTTAGACTTTCTTAAACACCGTGGGAGAGGTTCTTCGGTTGCCCAGCTGGACTGCTGTATCAGAGGTAAGAGAAAAGAACATTTTGGTCTTCAGAAGTACCTTGGGAACCATTTTGTCTTCCTTGAAGTGGCATAAATATGGCCCAGTTCACATCTATAAGAGAAATGATGCATCTCTCAGTCATGAGATCTGGGATATTAGAGCCCATTTCGACAGGATATGTGATTAATTTTCAATGCTCTGTTTTCTCTATGGATCAGAGCTCTGCAAACATCAGTACATGGTGCAGTCCTCAACACAGAGCAGGGAAATGGTTGGATTTCTTCATGAGGGTTGTATGCTTGTTTATCATTTGAGTAGGTTTTTTTTTTTTACCATCACATTGTCCTTGAATGGTAATAAAACATATTTGATTAAAGATCACTGTATTAAATGAGAAAAATCAAACGTGATAATATACACTTCATGATTATGAGTGATTATATGTAGAAATCAAAGCAGCTTCTCCTTTTCTCTGTATTCTAAAGAATTAGGAGAATAAAATGCTTTTTCTTTTCTTTTTAAAAATAACTTTCTTGATTTTACTTACCCGTATTGGATTCATGTCAATGTATGGCAAAACCAATACAGAATTGTAAAGTAAAATAAAAAATAAATAAATTTAAAAAAAAAGAAATAAAACATGTGAATATGTTTGGAGTAGTTAGAAAATGCAGATAATAAATACGTATAAAATAAAAATCACCTGAAATTCTCAGACTGAGTGATGATGATTGTTCATATTCTTATATATGTGTGAAAGTGAAGTCGCTCAGTTGTGTCCAACTCTTTGCGACCCCATGGACTGTAGCCTACCAGGCTCCTCCATCCATGGGATTTTCCAGGCAAGAGTACAGGAGTGTATTGCCATTTCCTTCTTCAGGGGATCTTCCTGACCCAGGGATCGAACCCGGGTCTCCTGCATTGTAGGCAGACGCTTTTACTGTCTGAGCTACCAGGGAAGTCATATATATTTATGTGTGTGTGTGTGTGTTTCTTACAATCTAGTTTTCAGTTCTCTTATATGCATATAATAGAAATTTCTCTCTCTATTTCTCTCTTTTTTGGCCACAACATGTGGTTTGTGGGATTTTAGTTCCCTGACCAGAGATTGAACCTGCACCCTCAGTAGTGAGAGCACAGAGTCTTAACCATTGGACTGCCAGGGAATTACATATAATTATATATAATTCTTATATGCATATATTCTGTAAATATGCTATCTGAACTTACTAGTTTCTCTTTAATTAGAATCTTTCCTAATGATAGTAAGTATTCTTCAGCAATGCTGTATAAGTCAGGCTAGGTTAGGCTATGTCACCGTTACAAATAGACTGTACATCCCAGTGGCTCCATGCAGTGGACATTTAGTTCTCATCCATGCCAAATATGATGTGAGTCTGGGGAGCCTCTTCTCTGCCCAGTGACCTGATTCCTGGCTCTGCCCATTTTCTGAGGCTACTGTTTCAACATGTGACTTCCTGGGTTGCCCAGCAGGGGTGGAGAAGCGGGGAGGAGGAGAACTCTTGACTGTCTTGCCTGGAAGGGCTCCAAGCACACTGTTATTTAAAGTACTCCTTCTCCTGAACTCCTATAGTGTTTAAAATGTATCTGCCAGTTTGTGGCAGAATGGCCTCTTCTTCTCATTATGAGTGAGATTGCTCCAAGATTTACACCTGAACTTTTTATTTGAACAGCTTCAGATAGAATGGGAAGAGACTTCACAGTGGCAAGGGAAGAGAAAAACAGTCATGAGCTTAAGATCAATATAATATTCCCTAGAAACAAATTCTGTTTTAAAAGACACAGTCCTCCAAAGTTGATGATTTCCGGGGGGACAAAACTGCCACCTAGCAAGCCCCCAGGAGATGGCCAAGGAGGACCTGAGCAAACATACTTTCAGCATCATTTTACATGAACTTTTTCTGAATGCTCTGCCACAAAATGTGAATAATCATGAAACTATTCAGATTCAGGCAGGCTCTGCTGTGTGTTAAAGGGAAGGTATGAATCAGCCACTACCCAACAGAACTGCATGCCAGAAACACAGATTTTCATGTGCTTAACTGTGCTTGGCTGATTGAAGTCAGGCCATGGGCCTGAAAGAATATGTCTAAAATTGGCCTCCATGTTCTATTTCCAGCTCATTAGACTCTTATGGAGCATATGTTTGTGAGAGAACGCCTGGGACACTTAGCAACAGATGGATGCTTTTTTCAGAAGGGCGGGAAGGAGAGAGGGGTGTGATGGCAGAGATTCACACACCACACCCTCAGGGGAACTGAGATGCCCCCTCCCTGCTAGACATGTGTCTGAGGATAAGGGGCAATCAGCCCAGTCTGAGCAGGCTGCAGAGATACAGGGTGTCATGGAGGGACTCCCTGCCTCCTTGGGGGCAGCGCCCACTAGGATTGCCTCTGCTTTGGGGACTCAGAGTGGAGAGGACCTTGGAAAAAGGAAGATACACACCAGGCTTGTCAAGGAGGCCAGGGATGACTTGGGTGCTGGCACTTTCAAAGTACCCTCCCCTTTGTGGAGATTAGGACAGAACTGCTATCTTCATCCTGGAGGGTGTTGGGAGCAATGAGCCCCCTCCTCATGAAGCAGAAGAGGATGGAGTAGGGGGCACAGATCAGAGAGATGCCAAGGTCCCCAGTGAGTTCAGAGTGGACCCAGGACCAGGTCCGGTCACTCTGTGTCTGAGTGTGGAAGCCTTGGAGCTGATGCTCTGCTGACTGGGGTCAGCCTCAGCCAGTATTCACGTTGTGTGAGCTCTGCTGGGGCGGGTGACCTCAGCGGTCCCCTCCACGCCTGTGAAATGGGTCAGCGGTGTGACTGTTTCTCCTCTCACCTGGTTGTCGTGAGGCCAGAGCTTGGCTGGAAACATCACTCAGCCGATGCTGGGTGTCCTCCTCTGCAGGAATGTTGACAGTGAACTTGAAGCTTGATCTTGTGCGTTTGTGCGTTTGATGCCTCCAACTCATGCACGTGCTGAGTGAGCTCCATCTTCACGTCTCCTTCCTGTCATGATGTTGTTTCAGGACAGCGCTGTGGTGCCGGGCTTGATAGACACCATCGACACCGTCATGAGCCACATAACTTACAACCTGCAGGCCAGCAAGCCCCAGGTTGCCATCGTGGGTTCCTCGTCCATGGCAGGTAGCTCGGCAGTGGGGGTGTGGGTGAGGCTGGCTGTGCAGCAAGCGAGGGCGGGTGGAAGCGGGGGTGCAGGCAATGCCACCTGCTTGTTGAATTCTGCTGCACTCCTGCATTTTCTTGCGTGCACCCAGGTACGCACAAACCTCACATGCCGTCCGTGGAGATGCACCTCTTCCTTGTCCTAAACTACGTTGCCTGATGTGCAGTGACATTTTGGAGGAAGACAGAGTTAGGTCGGAGCAACTGTGCTCAGCTGGGATGTGCACATAGGACCACGGGAGCCTTTGAGACTGACTTAAGGGCCAGATTCATCTCGGTGACAACTGTCTCAGTGCAGGGCAGGAGATGAGCGGCAGCAGCCCCCAGAGTGTCTGTGGGGGACCAGGTTCCCTAGGGTCAGCTGCAGGTTTCTCCAAGATATTGGTCACATGGTCCCCTACAAGTGGACATCATGGTTCTTGATATTTTCAGAGTCTGTCTAGGGAGCATGTGTGCATGCTAAGTTGCTCAATCATGTCCGACTCTCTGTGACCCCATGGACTATAGCCCACCCGACTCCACTGTCCATGGGCGTTTCCAGGCAAGAATACTGGAGTGGGTTGCCGTTTACTCCTCCACAGGATCTTCCTGACCTAGGGATCTGACCTGCATCTCCCGTGTTGACAGGCGGGTTTTTTTTTACCACTAGCACCACCTGGGAAGCTTGGTACCCTAATATTTTATCACCAGAGCCACAGTTCTGGAAAGGAAGCTTCATTCACTCACTTGGGTTGGTTTTAATGGGAGTTTGTCAGCCAAGGCAGGTCCCTCCATGCGCTGATGCTTTTAGCCTCACTTAGAAGATGAGTGTCATGGGCATTTCACTTTCCTGTGTCTTGTGGGGTCCCCGGTGTGGAGGAGGAGCCCTGCAGCACGGGGGTCTCCCTGCCAGATTGGATGCGGTCAGTGCTGAGGCATCTTAAGCTAAGGGGCTACCCTGAGGGCAGAGGGGTCACCTCAGGCCAGGAGCCCCATCCACCCCCACACACAGCGAGTGGCAACCAGACAGGTCTGCCACATGGTCACAATTACTGCTCTGGACACTCATTTTTTAGGTTCTTGTTTCCCAAAGGTAATTACACTCCCCAGGAGAGCTCATTCTGTCAAAAGAAAGCAAAAGCAGATGGGATTTTACAGCCCAGTTTCCTGCCCTGGAGTTGACTGACTACAGCTTCATCTCTCTGGCTTGTTTTAGACTTTTCAGTGGCCAAAGTGCTCCCCAAGACCCTGAATTCCTCCCACTACCGCTTCCCAGCCCGGGGGCAGAACTACATCGAGATTCCCCACGAGGCTTTCCACAGCCAAGGTGAGTGCAGCTTGGGACCCTTGCAGAGGGACTCAGCCTGTGAGCTGTGACCAGGCCGAGGGGCTGCCCCGGCCCTCCTCCCTGTGCCAATAGGGCCAGGTTTCCGTGGTGGGAACACAGTGCGTCATTGACGCTCCTCAGATGTCTTCATCATGCCAGCTCCTGGGATGTCTTCATCATGCCAACTGCAGTCCAGCCTTCTGCACTGGGACGGAGGAGGCAGGCTGGCAATCTGCATTCTACGCTTGCTCACTGGAGGATTCCTAGCGGATCATGAGCTGATGTGGCCACCTCCCCTCCCTGCTGGGGTGGCCTCAGGCTGGGTGGCTGGGTGAGGGATTTTGTCTGCTCAGGAGCCTGGGGTTCTCCTCCTGGGCAGTTGAAGTCAAGGTTAGTGATGGGACAGCAGCCAAGGTGATCTCAATTACTCTCTAGGGGGGCCCGGGTGGCTCTGGCCATTTTTGCTATCATGACTGTCCCCCTGCCCCTTGAAAGATGACTGTGTCTCTTGGTGTGTCATTCTGTCCCAAGGACCTTGGGCAGTCAAAGGAGTTGTGGATTCTCGGCACCTGTCCATCTGGCCAGAGGCCCACGCTTCCCATTCTGCCTTCAAGACTGAGGACCAGTCTGGGTGGTGGTCCCCCCTCCAGCTCGGGGCCCTCACTCCCCAGCCCTTGGGAGCTGACCTCTGCTCCCTGTACCCTCTGGTTTGCTTTGTGAAGGGTGCTCAGGGATGTCGGGGTGTCCTGCTCTCAGGGGACTGTTCTCCCACACTCGGAGTGGACTGTAGAAGGGAGAGGTCCAGGGGCAATGCCAAGGTTGACCTAACGCATACCACTGCACGTGGGGTCTCATCTCATGTGGCTGCTTTTACTATTAGAAATCCCCAGGTTTTCAGAATCAGCGAGATCGCAGCCTCATGTGGTCTGCCCACATGGAAACTTCTCAAACTTGGCAGTAGAACTAACTGGTCACAAGCACCAACACCGTGGCTGAAATTCCTGGGCTCGAATTCCAGTTCAGCGACTCAACTGGGCAAGTTACTGAACCTGCCCGGCCTCCATTTCCTCATCTGTGACTTAGGGGACAGTCTTAGTATCTGCCCCAATCTTTTGTGGTGAGAATTAGAAGAGACAGCTCTTACGCCAGTACTTGGCCCATAGTAAATGTGACGTGGATTGTTAATATACATTCCTGAAGTTTCAGCACACTCAACAGATATCCTGAAGAACTCAGGAAGCATTGGGGGACTGGCTCCTCCCAACCTCCTATTAAGCTAGTGGAGGGAGGTAACAGAATGGATGATTCCTGTTTCCAAGTTGGAATAGCACAGAGAGGTGGGACCCAGCAGAAGGAGTGACAGGTGTCTGGGTGACTTGTCAATCCTGCATCCACTGCCTCACTGGAGTGCTGAGATTGCTGTAAATACTGCAAACACAGATAGCCCATAACATTCACTCATGGCTGCAGCGCTATCGCCTGGTACAGCCAACCACAGCTCAACCGGGCTCTGCCTTCGGAGGGGCGTGGTATTCCTGGAATGTCTACCCACCCACCCATCCACTCTCTGCCAAGAGTTGTAGCATCCACGTGCCCAGAGATGGCTCAGGGGCGGAGCAGGGAGTGGTTGCCGTGGTTGCATTCACAGTTGAAGGGTGGAGTGGAATCTCTGCTCGAACTCTGTCCTCATGGTCAGTTCTGCCCCTGAATGTCCCTCCCCTTGCCCTTGAGGAGCTGCTGGGTTCCCGGGTCTGAGATCGACACTGTGTGTTGCTAGGCAAGCACTTTTGATGGGGGCTTTGTGTTTCTCTTGTTTATCACTGGGGATGCTGACGGATGTCTGGTCGTCTGCTCTTTCCCCAGCCTGGACCACCATCGTGGGGCTTCTCTACCATTCGGTGCACTATTACTTGAGCAACATCCAGCCGGCCAACACCAAGTGAGTTTCTGGGGGCCAGGTAACATGGCGTGGGGAGGGGGTGCCTGTTTGCTGGGTAGCAGAGCACTGGGACACCCTCACCTCCCTGCCACCAGAGGCTCATGCAGTAATGTGTCCGCGAACTCGTGCTGCCAGTGCCTGGTGTTTCTCTGTTAGAGCAAAGGAAGAGGACGCAGGGACGCCTGCAATGGGGATTCAGCAAGCCTCAGGGGCATGGGCTGATAGTGCAGTGGTCAGGAGCACTGGCTGAGTGACCATTCCGCCTGGAACTGCGTGACCTTGGACAAGTCAGTTGACCCCTCTGAGCCTCAGTTTCCACTTCTGTAGAATGGGAAATGAGCAGCACATGCCTACATCAGTCAAGACTGTATTGGATATATCAGCTTAGGCAGAAGGGAACTGAGGGCTCATGGCACTAAGAAGGGCAGGAGTAGTCAGCTTCAAGTATGGCTGGATCCATGGACCCAGAAGATACTGCTATGACCTGGTCTCTCCTTTCCCTGCCTCTGCTCTCCCCCATGTCAACTCATTTCCTGGCAAGCCCCTTCATAGAGGTATGGCTGGCTCCCATAGATTCAGACCCATGTGGGTTTGGGTCCTGAGATCTCAAGAAGGAAAGTAATTGTCTTTTATGAATGAAAAGTCAGTTTCATTCAAAATCTAGAAGAGACTGTGATTGGCCAACTTGGGTCACATGCCCATCCTGGCCCCCAGGCATGGTGGGAGAAGATCCTGCTCTCTCATTGGCCATGTCTGTTCACATGACCTTCTAGGATTTGGGGGTGGAGCAGCTAAAAAGGGGACGACAGAGGATGAGATGGCTGGATGGCCTTACTGACTCGATGAACATGAATCTGAGTGAACTCCGGGAGTTGGTGATGGACAGGGAGGCCTGGCGTGCTGCGATTCATGGGGTCGCAAAGAGTGGGACACGACTGAGCGACTGAACTGAACTGAACTGCACTGAGCAGCTGTACTCAGACCACAGGGAGGGCCTGGTTCCCTCAGGAAAGATTAGGCATGGGGCCTGTTCCTCCCTTTCAAGGGGTCCCTTGGAGGGGACAGGGAAGTAGAGCCTAGGGCCGGGGCAGAGAAATTGCCAGTGAGGTATGAGCCCAAGGGGCCCATTTCTACAGTTAATGTTTGGAAGGCAAAGCCATTTCTGTTGGCCGCAGATCCGCCCTAGACGGGGGCCCTGCAGAGGGCAGCAGACAGGCTCTGGTCCATCTCTCTTCCCGGTGTCTGGCACAGCGCCCGGTCCAGAGTGGAGGCTCTGAAAAGGCGCCTGGAGACAGGGCTGTGCATCTCAGAGGGAGCCGCACAGCGCCTCCACCCCTGGCCCTGACGAGGCCCCGCTTCCCTCCCCTGCCAGGACCACGCCTGGGAAAGCTGATTGTATGAGAAAGCGTGTTCCTGCAAGCTCACTATCTCTGCTGATGGGAAGGCGCTGCGGGGGCGGGTTTCGGACGCTGGTGCGGCTGCTGGGTATTTGGAGTCCTGTGTGATGGAAAGCAGGCAGCTATTTTTAGCCGCTTACAGATAAACGAGAAATGATAAATACTTTCTAATGATGCAAATAGTCCTGTTATCATGGGCTCTCTCAGAAGAAGCCTCTTCTCCCACCTGATACCAGGGACCAGCTCTTGCTACAAAACCCTGGGCTAGGCCTGCGGGAAGCAGGCAGTCGTGGTTTAGCTGACTTGGAGCGAAGCCTTGCTCTGGGCGTGATTGGTGGGGAGAGCCTGCACATTGTCAGATCACTTTTAACCTGGCACCATGGGCGTGCTTTCCAGAATTCTTCAGGAAAGTCACAAAGGAAGCAACCTGCTTTCCTTGAAAATATGCCCTCTAGACTATTTGGGGGAAATTTCTCCAAACCCAAGATTATGAATGAATAGTGGACCCAGCCTTAGCCCCAATTTATGTATTTACCTCTCACTGCTGGAGGTTCAGACTGAAACAGACTTTTCAGTGAAATCCATAAAAATGTGTATTTCTGGGGATGGCCAAATCCTTCTGTGGTTTGGAGTAAGGGTGTGGGGAGGACCGTGTTTATACCACATCTGCAGCGCCCCTCATCCTTGGGAAAGGGGACAAAGGCAGGACTGAGGGTTACAGATGGCAGTGGGTACTTTGATTCACTGTGACCAGAAACACACTCTCTCTGGGTGTTGGCAAAGTTTTGCATAAAGGTCCAGATGGTTAATATTTTTGGCTTTACCTCCTATACTGTTTCTGTCACATCTGCTGTGTAAAGGCAGCCCTGGACAATACATAAAGAAACGGGTGGCTGAGTGCCAGTAAATCTTATTTATAAGGCCAGGCAGTGCCTATGGTTTGCACAGCTCTAGTGGGCACTGTTATATCGGTGCTGGTGGCAGTGACAGGGACAAGGCTAAGTATGCCCTGCTGTGGGGAGTCGAACCCCATGCTTAAAGTTTGACCACCAGGTGTGATTGTCCTCCATTCTAAGCAGGGGTCTTCAAGCTCCTGGATCTAATGCCTGCTGATCTGAGGTGGAGCTGATGTAATAATAAAGTGCACAATAAATGTAATGCACTTGAATTATTCCAAGACTGTCCCTCAACCCCACCCCTTGTTCATGGAAAAATTGTCTTCCACAAAACTGTTCCCTGGTGCCAAAAATATTGGGGACCACTGATCCTAAGGGCTCCAACCCTCCCATCCCTCTCCTCTTGCTGCCCAGGGGTCTCCAGGCAGAACTCCCTGGAGCCTAAGGACCCAGGGCGCCATGATCTGCTCTCACACCCTCTGCAAGTTGTGGGCTGAGAGACTCACACAGGCAAAGAGCCCCCCAACTCACAGCCCTCTACCCACTGAAACATTAATACCATGGACCTCTGAGCTCTGCCAGCAGTGAATGCAAGCATTCAGTTATTTTCCCAAAGACTTCTGTGAGTTCTGAGTTAATGGTTTAAGAAAAGCTTGGTGCCCTTGAACATGATATGTAAGCTCTTCCTTTGTCATTGCATAAGATGCTTGGCTGTTCTCCCATTTTCTGCCTTTAAGATGATTATGAAATTCCATGCACAATTGGAAGCAGATTAATACAATTGCCTTGATAGTGTTCTGGTGTTCCCACTTGCTTGAACAGCTGACATCATTCCACTTCAGTTTTGTGTTATCACCCTTACACATTTATGTTTTTCGGGTGTGAGGTTGAAAGGATGCAGTGAAATCATGACATCCTTTAAACCTGCCTGGGGTGTGGAGTCAGCACATGAGATTGATGGGATAGGAGGGCGACAGGGATGGATGGGCTCTTCCCCCAACCCTTCGTTTTTTGACCACTCTGGGCCCCTCTGATGTCTTCTCTGGGGCAATGACTGACCATCCACAGGTCCTGGATTGGGGCGTCCTTTGTCCCTGCATGGGCCTGGACACAAGAGATCCTCTGAAGTCCCTGTCTCTGGTCCCATAGTGATGAGAAATGTTCAATTCTTACTGATTCTCATCCGTCATGTGGGCAGCTGGGACAGCTGTTCCTTCAAACCAGCGATCCGAGCTGGATAGGGTGCAGAGTCACCTGATCCTCCTCCATAGATGGGCCTGGGACTCAGAAGGGATGGGACTCAGAAGGGATGGGACTCCTTGACTGAAGGGCTGGGACTCGGGCCTCTGGATTTCAGCCTCTCAGTGATGGACTCACTTGTGCTTCAGAAGGATATGTTCCAGGGGGTAGACTTAACTTTAATGTCTGCATTTCTTTTTATTCTTAATGCTACGTGTTTTCATTTCTTTTTTGGCCATGCTGTGAGGCATGTGGGAGCTCCCCGGCCAGGAACTGAACCCTTGCACCCTGCATTGGAAGCATGGAGTCTTAACTGCTGGTCCTCCAGGGAATTCCCCTGTCTTCACGTCTTTGTAAAGCCAAGCCATCCAGGCAGAAGGAATGACAGGGTCAGAATCACCGTGTAGCAGCCCATGGTATAGCCACTGATTCGGGCAGTCATCCTCAATGCTGACACCCCTGGGCGAGGGGTTGTGTGGAGACAGGGTTCTTCCCTGTTGCTCCACAGAATACCTGTTAATCACTATGTGAGAAGGTCCTGGAGAGCAGAGACCACTTTAGTCAAGGGGTCATGCTCAGTCTCACAGACATCGGGGCAGGCTGACGTCCTGCATCCCCTGATGGGAAGCAGTGGCAAGAGTCATCCTGCCCCCAGATGCTCGGCCTGATGCTCCCCATGAAGAAACAGTCAAGGGCTATTTTGTAAAACCTTGATTTGGACTGTCACGTGTCCATGCAGTGAAAGCAGTAACAGGAGCAGGGCCTGTTCAAGGTCAGAGGGGACTGGGGGGACATGGTGACTAAGTGGATGCTGCCCCTTCCTTGACAGGAAAGCAGAGCTCTGACAGACACCCTGGGGACACTGAGGATGCTGGACTGTAGACTGGGCACCAGATCACGGGTTGAAGCTGGGTCAGATTTCTGAGCGTGGTGATGGTTAGGGTGGTTATGTAGGAGGCAGTCTTTATTTTTAGAAGATACACTTAAAGTATTTAGAGTTGGAGTATCATGATGTACTTTCTGATGATTCAGCAAAAAGAAGGGGTATGTGTGTGTGTGTGTGTGTGTGTGTGTGTGTGTGTGTGTGTGTGAGAGAGAGAGAGAGAGAGAGATGCCAGACAAAGCAGAAATGGCAGAATGGTGGGAGCTGGGAATCCAGGTGCACTGTTTCTAGCATTTTCTGTTGGCATGACTCTTGCAATGCAAGGTTTGCAGAGGAGGGTCCTGGTTGGGGCAGAGATTCTGGTTCTTGCCATTCTCTCTTGAGAGACCCCACTGAACTACTTTATTATATTTTGGCTGTGCTGAGTTTTTGTTGCTCTCTGGGCATTTTCTCTAGTTGCAGTGCATGGGCTTCTCGAGGCAGTGGCTTCTCTTGTTGGGGAGCATGAGCTCAAGGGCATGGGAGCGCAATAGTTGCTTGCAGCTATTGCAGACACAGGATCGAACCTGTGTCTCCAGCATTGGCAGGCAGATTCTTTATCACTGAAACACCAGGGAACTACTTCTTGATACCAAGAACTTAGTGACTTTTAGAGCTTACCTGGGCACCACGGAGGTCATGTCCATCATCCTGGTGGATGCTCTCTTTTTCTGTCAGTCAGAGGCTTCTCATACCGCTGGAGAATTCTCCCAAGTCTCTCCAAGGCTCTGCCCCACATCTCCATGTGCAGCACCTTTCAGATCTTTCAGGAGGTTTAAGTTTCCTCTGCTTAGCATCTCTTGTCCCCTCACTGCCACCTCAAGCATCAGTGAGAATGCAGCTCTGATAGAAAGGAGGGAGATGGACTCCAAAGTGAGCAGGACACCATGTTTGAGCAGGAACTTGCTAGAAAAGGAGTTCATTTACTAGGAGATATTTCCAGTTTTACTTTTTGTATTAAATCTCCCTGTACAACCTGGTTTACCTGTTGCTGTTGTTCAGTCACTCAGTCGTGTCCGACTCTTTGCGACCCTATGGACTGCAGCACGCCAAGCTTCCCTGTCCTTCGCCATCTCCTGGAGTTTGCTCAGACTCATGTCCATTGATTCAGTGATGCCATCCAACCATCTCATCCTCTCACCCACTTCTCCTCCTGTCCTTGATCTTTCCCAGCATCAAGGTCTTTTCCAATGAATTGGCTCTTAGCATCAGGTGGCCAAAGTATTGGAGCTTCTGCTTCAGCCCCAGTCCTCCCAATGAATATTCAGGGTTGCTTTCCTTTAGGATTGACTGGTTTGATCTTCTTGCTCTCCATGGGACTCTCAAGAGTCTTCTCTAGCACCACAGTCCAAAAGCATCAGTTCTTTGGTGCTCAGCCTTCTGGTTCGCCTGTGGGGCCCTCATACCTGGAGTGGTCTTTTAATGAGACTACTTTTTCTTGTTCCACGCATGCTGATTTCTCTTGCTTGAGGACCAGAACTCATCTCTCCATATGCTTGGGTGTTCTGCTTGCAAATTTCAAAGTTCCCAGATCTGCCCTAGAGATCCTGAAATCTTCCATCCTCTTTATGCTTTCTTTCTTTTTTTTAATTTTTAAATTTTTGCAATGTTACGTTGGTTTCTGTGGTACAACAACTCGAGTCAGTCATACATATGTCCCCTCCGTGTTGAGTCTCCCTCCCCTTCTGCATCCCATCCCACAGAGCACCAGCCTGGGCTCCCTGTGTTATACAGCAACTTCTCACCAGTTATCCATCTTACACAGGACAATGTATATATGTTGATGCTACTTTCTCCATTCATCCCACTCTCTCTGTCCCCCATGGTGTCCATGTCCACAAATCCATTCTCTACATCTGTGTCTCCATTCCTTCCTGCAAATAGGCTCTTCAATATCATTTTTCTAGATTCCATATATATGTGTTAATACATGATATTTGTTTTTCTCTTTCTGACTTACTTTGCTCTGTATAACGGGCTCTAGTTTGATCCACTTCACTAGAACTGACTCAAATTCATTCTTTTTTATGGCTGAATAATATTCCACTGTATATATGTACCATATCTTCTTTATCCATTCATCTGTTAATGGACATCTAGGTTGCTTCCATGTCCTGGCTATTGTAAACGGTATGCAATGAACACTGGGGTACATGTGTCTTTTGGAATTGTGGTCTCCTCAGGGCATATGCCAGTAGTGGGATTCCTGGGCTGCGTGGTAGATTTATTCCTAGTTTTTTAAGGAATCTCCATACTGTTCCCCATAATGGCCATTTCCATTTCCATTCCACCAACAGTGTAGGAGAGTTCCTTTTTCTCCACATCCTCTCCAACATTTATTTTTTGTAGATTTTCTGATGATGGCCATTCTGACTGGTGTGAGATGATACCTCATTATAGTTTTAGTTTGCATTTCTCTGCTAATTAGGGATGTTGACAGTCTTTTCATGTGTGTTTTGGCCATCTGTATGTCTTCTCTGGAGGGATGTCTATTTAGGTCTTCTGCCCATCTTTTGATTGGCCTTTTTGCTTTTCTGATATTGAGCTGTGTGAGCTGCTTATATATATTCTGGAGATTAATCCTCTGTCAGTTGTTTCTTTTGCAGTTGTTTTCTCCCATTCTGAGGCTTGTCTGAACCTTGTTTATTGTTTCTTTTGTTGTGCAAGATTCCTCCTGACCCACCTCCTAGAGTCATGGAAATAAAAACAAAATAAACAAATGGGACCTCTCCATGCGTAATCTAAGGCACAGATGACCAGCAGAGGGGTCGTGGCTCAAATGTGCTGAAATATGTGAGGGTGTAGGGCTGGACTTTGGCCTGTGTCAATCAGGTCCCCAGGGGGACCAGATGGGTAATTTGGGGGAAGTTAGAAGGAGAGGCCATTTGCCAGGCTGTGCTCAGGGTGTGCTCCCTACTATAAAGGATAGAGTAATAACAGGAGGGCTTCCCAGGTGGCTCAGTAAAGGGGGTAAAGAATCTGCCTGCCAATGCAGGAGACTCAGGTTTGATCCTCGGGTTGAGAAGATCCTCTAGGGGAGGACATGGCAACGCACTCCAGTATTCTTGCCCAGAGAATCCCATGGACATAAGAGCCTGGCGGGTTACTGTCCATGGGGTCACAAAAGAGTCCACATGACTTAATGGCTAAACGACAACAGAATAACAGGAAGTGTTCTCAGAAGGAGGGAGTGGGGTGTGATGCTGCCACCCTGGGCTGATGGGGTCTGGAGAACACAGCTCCTAGGGCAAAGATGCAAGGGTGTGGGGAGGGGCACCATGCCCTTTTCGTGACCCCGCAAAAATAGTGCTGTCTGGGTCTCACTCTCTTCTCCGACTGGCTCTGATTTCCTGTGGGTGCTGCCACTGGCTGAACGTCCCAAAGCAGAGGGCAGGGCCTGTACAGGGGAATACAACCATGTGGCCCCTACTCCCGGGACTGTGTTCTTTGCCATTTCTCCCCTTGCATCTAGAATGAGCCTGTTTTCTTATCCAGAAAGGCCCCCAAGCCCTGGTACAGTCAATTCCAAAGTGACAGATATTCCAATCTCCAGGTGTTACTGCTCCCCAGATAACAGGTTAAAATAAAAGAAAATCAAGCCTGGATCAGATTTATGAAGACATGGGAAAAACCTTATTAAAACTGGAGGTACCAGAGAGGTTAAATGAAGTCATAAAAAACCCTCTTTTTATTATGAAAAAAAATCGAACATCTGTAAAAACAAAAGAGACGGTCATCACCGGGTTACAACCAGGACCACCCACAGCCGTTTGGGCTTCCTCTGCCCAACCCACTCCCTCACCCTGGCCCCACCAATTATTTTGAGGCAAATCTCTGACATCATGTAGTTTCATCTGTAAATATTTAGTCTCTATTTTTAAAAGACAAAGACTTTTAAAAATACAGAATAAACTCCATGCCATTATCCCATCTAAAAAGTAAACAGTAATTTCTTAGTCCATCTGATGTCTTGTCATTGTCAACTTGGGTGGTGGTGTTGGGATGGTGGGCTGCTTCTGGCTCAGCCACCATGGACCCCGACCTGGGCCTCTCTGCAGGGCAAACCCAGCCAGAAGGAAAGGCCTCCCTGGCTGCATGAGAAGTGAGTCACTGGAGACCGTCAGTGTAAACCCATCCGTATTGGGAAATCGTACTTTTCCAGATTAAAAATGCTCCTAAGGGCACACTGTAGACTGTTGAGTCTGATATCAGTTCCTGTCCTTAAAGGCAGTGTCTAGTAGGCTGCATTTGGCCGAATCCACGTGTTCTGGGGCCAAATCCAGGAATCCACTCAGGACTTGCACTGTGTTTGTGGAGAGAAGATTCTCCATGGGTTTTCCATTTTTTACATGTTTTTCTTAAGATTTTGATCTAAGTCATCATGGTCTGTCTGTGAGAAGATTAATTCACTGAACACATTAGTTGAGAACCTACTGTGTGTCAGGCTTGGTTCTAAGGGCTTAGAGAGCTGTGAACAGAATGGGTAAGAAGCCAGCCCCCGGTGGAGCTTACATCCTAGTGGGAGATGGCAGCTGACCTGATGAACTGTTCGAAAATGGACGTGGATGGGGAGAGGGGAGATGGGACACATACCGATGAGTTTGTAGGGTCTTGTGCTCATGGTTGTGATTTTGCTGTTGGCGAATATATAGTCCTAATTTTTGCTAGACAAATAATTTCTATTATGTTTGGTGGAATTACATACATGCTGACTTCACACAGAGAAGCATGGACTGTGAGGTGTTGGCAAGCATTTCACCGTATCTCAGTGGATACTGCACTGAGCTCAAAACATCTCAGCTCCCTGAAATCCCAAGCGGAGAGGCGGTCTACCTGGGCAGCCTCATTGTTCTGCAAGAGAGCAGGCCTCTGTGTCACCGAGGACCGCATCTTTCTATCTTTGGGTCTGAACTGGTCCCTGGTGACAGCCAGCCAGTCTTAACTTTCCATACCAGTGGCTGAACTCCCTGGCTTTTTAGTGGGGACAATATCACCTCCAGAAGGTGAAAATTGGTTTTGAGGGCAAGGAGTCTGAGAATTACAGTGGCTATGGCTCTGCAAAGTTACCTAAAGCATATTGAAGTACATAAGCAGATTTCCTCTATGTCTGTGGTACTGCGATTTCACAGGATGGGCAGGTGTTGATGGAGTAATGGTGGGGTGTTTGGAAAAATGGGTCTAATAGGACTCTTTCTGCTGCTGCTAAGTCGCTTCAGTTGTGTCCGACTCTGTGTGACCCCATAGACGGCAGCCCACCAGGCTCCTCCGTCACTGGGATTCTCCAGGCAAGAACACTGGAGTGGGTTGCCATTTCCTTCTCCAATGCATGAAAGTGAAAAGTCAAAGTGAAATCGCTCAGTCGTGTCCGACTCTTCTCGATCCCATGGACTGCAGCCTACCAGGCTCCTCCATCCATGTGAATTTCCAGGCAAAAGTACTGGAGTGGGGTGCCATTGCCTTCTCTGAGGACTCTTTAGGGGGCCATAATGAAAAACAATGGCTGAGAACCACGAGCTAGAGTGAGACTTGCTTTTCAGTGTCTTTCACTTTTTTAAACCTGTGTGACTTATTCCATATGTGTCTGGTAGCTTGGGGCTTGCACAGTGATGTCTTTCCAGAGAAGAATAATCAGAAAGCAAATCAATCATGTTCTCTGAGTTTCCAGCAGCTCCTCAGCTTTCCAACCTTGGTGATATTCACAAACACAAGGAATCCATGCCTCTGTTTTGCTACAGGGAATATTTTCTGTTGGAAATACCCTTCAGTTCAGTTCAGTTCAGTCGCTCAGTCGTGTCCGACTCTTTGCGACCCCATGAATCGCAGCACGCCAGGCCTCCCTGTCCATCACCGACTCCCAGAGTTCGCTCAGACTCACGTCCATTGAGTCCCTGATGCCATCCAGCCATCTCATCCTCTGTCGTCCCCTTCTCCTCCTGCCTCCAATCCCTCCCAGCATCAGAGTCTTTTCCAGTGAGTCAACTCTTCGCATGAGGTGGCCAAAGTACTGGAGTTTCAGCTTTAGCATCATTTCTTCCAAAGAAATCCCAGGGCTAATCTCCTTCAGAATGGACTGGTTGGATCTCCTTGCAGTCCAAGGGACTCTCAAGAGTCTTCTCCAACACCACAGTTCAAAAGCATCAATTCTTCGGCGCTCAGCCTTCTTCACATGACCACAGGAAAAACCATAGCCTTGACTAGATGGACCTTAGTCGGCAAAGTAATGTCTCTGCTTTTGAATATACTGTCTAGGTTGGTCATAACTTTTCTTCCAAGGAGTAAGCGTCTTTTAATTTCATGGCTGCAGTCACCATCTGCAGTGATTTTGGAGCCCCCCAAAATAAAGTCTGACACTTTTCCTACTGTTTCCCCATCTATTTCCCATGAAGTGTTGGGACCAGATGCCATGATCTTCATTTTCTGAATGTTGAGCTTTAAGCCAACTTTTTCGTTCTCCTCTTTCACTTTCATCAAGAGGCTTTTTAGCTCCACTTCACTTTCTGCCATAAGGGTGATGTCATCTGCATATCTGAGGTGATTGATATTTCTCCTGGAAATCTTGATTCCAGCTTGTGTTTCTTCCAGTCCAGCGTTTCTCATGATGTACTCTGCATATAAGTTAAAGAAGCAGGGTGACAATATACTGCCTTGACGTACTTCTTTTCCTATTTGGAACCAGTCTGTTGTTTCATGTCCAGTTCTAACTGTTGCTTCTTGACCTGCATACAGATTTCTCAAGAGGCAGGTTAGGTGGTCTGGTATTCCCATCTCTTTCAGAATTTTCCACAGTTTATTGTGATCCACACAGTCAAAGGCTCTGGCATAGTCAATAAAGCAGAAATAGATGTTTTTCTGGAACTCTCTTGCTTTTTCCATGATCCAGCGGATGTTGGCAATTTGATCTCTGGTTCCTCTGCCTTTTCTAAAACCAGCTTGGACATCAGGGAATTCACGGTTCACGTATTGCTGAAGCCTGGCTTGGAGAATTTTGAGCATTACTTTACTAGCATGTGAGATGATTGCAATTGTGTGGTAGTTTGAGCATTCTTTGGCATTGCCTTTCTTTGGAATTGGAATGAAAACTGACCTTTTCCAGTCCTGTGGCCACTGCTGAGTTTTCCAAACTTGCTGGCATATTGAGTGCAGCACTTTCACAGCATCATCTTTCAGGATTTGAAACAGCTCAACTGGAATTCCATCACCTCCACTAGCTTTGTTCATAGTGGTGCTTTCTAAGGCCCACTTGACTTCACATTCCAAGATGTCTGGCTCTAGATTAGTGATCACATCATCATGATTATCTGGGTCATGAAGATCTTTTTTGTACAGTTCTTCTGTGTATTCTTGCCACCTCTTCTTAATATCTTCTGCTTCTGTTAGGTCCATACCATTTCTGTCCTTTATCGAGCCCATCTTTGCATGAAATATTCCCTTGGTATCTCTAATTTTCTTGAAGAGATCTCTAGTCTTTCCCATTCTGTTGTTTTCCTCTATTTCTTTGCATTGATCGCTGAAGAAGGCTTTCTTATCTCTTCTTGCTATTCTCTGGAACTCTGGATTCAGATGCTTATATCTTTCCTTTTCTCCTTTGCTTTTCGCCTCTCTTCTTTTCACAGCTATTTGTAAGGCCTCCCCAGACAGCCATTTTGCTTTTTTTGCATTTCTTTTCCATGGGGATGGTCTTGACCCCTGTCTCCTGTACAATGTCATGAACCTCATTCCATAGTTCATCAGGCACTCTATCTATCTCAATGAAACCAAGCCATGCCTATGGGGCAACCCAAGATGGGCGGGTCATGGTGGAGAGGCCTGACAGAATGTGGTCCATTGGAGAAGGGAATGGCAAGCCACTTCAGTATTTTTGCCTTGAGAACCCCATGAACAGTATGAAAAGGCAAAATGATATGATACCAAAAGAGGAACTCCCCAGGTCATTAGGTGCCCAATATGCTACTAGAGATCAGTGGAGAAATAACTCCAGAAAGAATGAAGGGATGGAGCCAAAGCAAAAACAATAGTTGTGGATGTGACTGGTGATAGAAGCAAGATCTGATGCTGTAAAGAGCAATATTGCATAGGAACCTGGGATGTCAGGTCCATGAATCAAGGCAAATTGGAAGTGGTCAAACAAGAGATGGCAAGGGTGAACGTCGACACTTTAGGAATCAGCGAACTAAAATGGACCGGAATGGGTGAATTTAACTCAGATGACCATTACATCTACTACTGCGGGCAGGAATCCCTCAGAAGAAATGGAGTAGCCATCATGGTCAACAAAAGAGTTCGAAATGTAGTACTTGGATGCAACCTCAAAAGCGACAGAATGA
This sequence comes from Oryx dammah, assembly GCF_014754425.2. Classification (NCBI taxonomy): domain Eukaryota; kingdom Metazoa; phylum Chordata; class Mammalia; order Artiodactyla; family Bovidae; genus Oryx; species Oryx dammah. The sequence goes on along the minus strand of NW_024070196.1, from coordinate 45,554,539 downwards.
TCTCTGTTCGTCTCCAAGGCAAACCATTCAATATCACAGTTATCCAAGTCTATGCCCCAACCAGTAATGCTGAAGAAACTGAAGTTGAACGGTTTTATGAAGATCTACAAGATCTTTTAGAACTAACACCCAAAAAAGATGTCCTTTTCATTACAGGGGACTGGAATGCAAAAGTAGGAAGTCAAGAAACACCTGGAGTAACAGGCAAATTTGGCCTTGGAATGCGGAATAAAGCAGGGCAAAGACTAATAGAGTTTTGCCAAGAAAATGCACTGGTCATAGCAAACACCCTCTTCCAACAACACAAGAGAAGACTTTACACATGGACATCACCAGATGGTCAACAAAATGAGATTGATTATATTCTTTGCAGTCAAAGATGGAGAAGCTCTATACAGTCAACAAAACAAGACTGGGAGCTGACTGTGGCTCAGATCATGAACTCCTTATTGCCAAATTCAGACTTAAATTGAAGAAAGTAGGGAAAACCACTAGACCATTCAGGTATGACCTAAATCAAATCCCTTATGATTATACAGTGGAAATACCCTTAGGCAGGGTATTTCCATGAAGGCAGGGCTAGGGTTTTAAATCTTTTTTTTTTTTTAATTTTGGACTATGCTTGGTCTTCTTTGCGGCATGCAGGCTGTTTGTGGAGGCACGTGGACTTCTTTAGTTGTGGTGTGCAGGCTCAGCAGTTGTAGATTCTTAACCACTGGACCACTAGGGAGGTCCCAGGGGTTTTAAATCTTTACAACAATATTTTTAAAAAACATCTCACATTGACAATTCCAGGAATAGTTCTGTGTGCTGCTGGGGACCTGCTCTTTTTTAGGGACTGATGTTAGGGGCTTGTTCAAAGAGCTGGGTCCCATGGTGATGATGGTGGTGTTCGGGGGAGATGCGTGGGTCTCATTGGCTCTAGTCCTGGTCACCAGCTTTGAGTCTAGTTAACAGGTAAAACTAGTTGAGGGAGGAAGTAGATTGTACACCCAGCTCCCAGGGATCTGCTTGATGTTATGAAGATGATTCTGTGAGTATAAACACAGGGAAGGGACAGAATCCCCATGCAAAAGTCCAGATTAGGAAAGAAACCAGCAGATGACTGGGTGACCTGAGTCGGGGCTGAATGACTTCATGTCGCAGGCATCCTAGTGAAATGTCTGAAATTCAGAGCAAGGCAACAGACATTTGCTGATTACTGACCATATATCAGGCAGGGCGAGGGTGAGGGCTAGATAAGCAGTCACCAAAAACACAGTGTTCAGAGTGGTGTTCATTCTTGGCGTCATTCGTGTGCTACAAGTGGCAAACCCTGAATGTGAACACCTTCTTAGATCTTGCACCCCAAGTTCCTTGTTTCCCTCATCCTAGTCCTGGCCCTGAATGTCATTTCAGCTTCATAACGCCATGAGACAAGTACTATGTCTGTCAGCCAAGATTCTTTTGATTGGGCATAAGCAACAGAAACCCAGGCATAAGCTGTTTTAAACAAAAGGGGAGTTTGTTGTATCACATAAGCTGAAAGGTGCATGGACAGCTGGCTTCAGAAGCAGCTTGATCCAGTGTCCAGCTGCTATCTCTCAGCTTTTCCTGGGTGTGGACCTCCTTCCCAGTCAGTCTCTCTGTTCATGATTATAAGCCACTGCTGGAACCTCTGGAGAAGGAAATGGCAACCCACTCCAGTGTTCTTGCCTGGAGAATCCCAGGGACGGGGGAGCCTGGTGGGCTGCCATCTATGTGGTCGCGCAGAATTGAACACGACTGAAGCGACTTAGCAGCAGCAGCAGCAGCTGGAACCTCATGGTTCCAGACTGACATCTAACAAAGAGAAGTGGGGATCTCTGACCCAGCATTTCCATCTGAATCTTGTTACTTCTCTTCGGATCTTAGTGGCATCTGAACAATCAATATGGTCTGAGGAATGCAGTGCACTGATTCACTCAAATTGTGATAGCGGGGTTTACTCTTGAGTTAAGGATGGAGGTCCCTCCAAAGCGTATGGGCTACAAGTCAGGAAGGGGTGGTCACTTGGAGGGAAGCTGAGGTGCCTTTATCAGGAGAGGGATAAAGGGCTACTGGGTGACAAGACAACAGGTGTCCATCACATTACTGTTTGCCACAGTGGTTTATAATTTGGGCATGGCAAATTCCAACAGATAAGTCACTTGTCCCAGGTCAAGTGAATGTATGGCTGAGATTTAATCTCATTGTTTTGATCTTCCTGTTCTTCCCCACTTCCTGGATTACCACTTCCTTCTACTAGACTACAGACTCTGTGAGGTCAAGGGCTCCATCTCACCTTTGGTACCGACACCAAGTCTTGGAGCAGAATGTGCTATTTGATAGAAATCAAAACTCCACCCCCAAAAGATTTCAGTCTCAAAAGTCTCAGGCTTAACATGAAATTTTAAACTCAAGGTTTTTTTTTTTTTTTAATTTCTGTTTTGTAATGATTTTTCATTTGTTCCCAAGGATTGCTGAGGCAGCAAATTACAAAAACTGCTTGCTCTCTGCGACCAGCTATCTGATCTCCCTGGAGGTCTCCCCGACGCCGAAGCTCTCCCAGAATTTATCGGGCTCCCCTCTTATCACTGTCCACCTCCGGCACCATTTGGTGAGTTAGAGTGAATTTGTCCTCATTTCTGCTCTTTGATTTCCTTTTGCAGCAAGGAATATTTGATCGTCTGTATGATTGTAGAAAGAATCTTGGATGGATTGGTGCTGGCCAGAATTAGGATTTTGGCATCCATTTTTGTGATTATTTTTGAACAGCAGTGGAAAGTCCCCTGGATAGCTCTGGGGTTGGACACACAGTATTAATTTTGTGTAAAAAGGCCTCTGAGATCAGACGTTGCTTTCATAGATGTATGCACAGCAACTGTGGCTATTTCTGTTTTACAATAAATGTTGTCTTTGGAGGAGGGGATACCTTGGCTCATTCTCACTTAGTTGATAGCCATTAGCAAGACAGAGAGCTTGGTTCTTTCTGGGAAACACTTTAGCATTTTGAAGAGACGTTTCTATGCTTTCAGTTTTGAGCTATTTGTTTTGCCCCGTTGTAACTGTGATTATCTCCACCTTCACTCTATCTTTGTGATAAGAATGACAGGTGTATCAGGGACACGGAAGTGCACCTGTCCTTTAAAAAGTGTGACTTTCCTTGTGCCAGGATCGTGCACTATGGTTGAAGCTTGACGTTTTCAAGGAATTTATTAAAGAATGCAATATATGTATTAAATTTTTATTGAAGTTTAGTTGATTTATAATGTTGTATCCATTTCTGCTGTATAGCAAAGTGATTCAGTATACAGTCTTTTCCATATTCTCTTCCCTGATGGTTTATGATAGATGTTGAACGGATGTTGAACTGTACATTAGGACCTTGTTTATCCATTCTATGTGTATTAAGAACTCAATCCACTTTTGATCCTTTGAAGTCCTACAAAGACCGTTCCCGCCAGGATCTTCTATTTTGTTCCATTTTATACTGTTCCATCCCATTCTGCCAACATTATCTGAAGACCTACTGTGTGCCGACCCCTGTGTCTGTCTACCTGTGTTTTTATCACCTCCTCAATGAGACAGCATTGAGGGAAGCTGATGAGTCAGGACAAGCTGCTCTCACTGCAGCTCCTGCCTCTCCCTGCCACCCCCCAGCCATGGTTCCCCACGAAGGTCAGGCCCCTTCTCGGTTCCCTCAGAACCCAGTTCTGCCCATTTGTCCACACTTTCCGGCCAGTGTCTGTCTGCACTTGTGCTTTCCCAGGCAGATAGACACCACCAGACAGCTGTTGCTCCATTCCCTCTTTCATCCTGACCATCTTGCTGATTGGGATTGGAATGAAAACAGACCTTTTCCAGTCCTGTGGCCACTGCTGAGTTTTCCAAATTTGCTGGCATATTGAGTCCAGCACTTTTACAGCATCATCTTTAGGATCTGAAATAGCTTAGCTGGAATTCTAGCGCCTCCACTAGCTTTGTTCATAGTGATGCTTCCTAAGGCCCACTTGACTGAGCACCCCAGGATGTCTGACTCTAGGTGACTGATCACACCATCGTAGTTATCTGGGTCACTAAGATCTTTTTTGAATAGTTATTCTGTATATTCTTGCCACCTCTTCTTAATATCTTCTGCTTCTGTTAGGTCCATACTGTGTTTTATTGTGCCCGTCTTTGCATGAAATGTTCCCTTGGTATCTCTAACTTTCTTGAAGCGACCTCTAGTCTTTCCCATTCTCTTGTTGCCAGAGAATGTTTTAAACTACTGCACAATTGCACTCATCTCACACGCCAGCAAAGTAATGCTCAAAATTCTCCAGGCTAGGCTTCAGCAGTACATGAACCAAGAACTTCCAGATGTTCAAACTAGATTTAGAAAAGGCAGAGGAACCAGAGACCAAATTGCCAACATCTGTTAGATAATAGAAAAAGCAAGAGAATTACAGAAAAACGTCTACTTCTGCTTCATTGACTATGCTAAAGCCTTTGGCTGTGTGGGTCACAACACATTGTGGAAAATTCTTAGAGATGGGAATACCAGACCACCTTACCTGCCTCCTGAGAAATCTGTATGCAGGTCAAGAAGCAATAGTTAGAACTGGACGTGGAACAATGGACTGCTTCCAAATTGCGAAAGGGGTACGTCAAGGTTGTATATTGTCACTGTGCTTATTTAATTTATATGCAGAGTACCTCATGCGAAATGCCGGACTGGATGAAGCACAAGTTGAAATCAAGATTTCCAGGAGAAATATCAATAACCTCAGATATGCAGATGACACCACCCTTATGGCAGAAAGAGAAGAGGAACTAAAGAGTCTCTTGATGAGAGTGAAGGAGGAAAGTGAAAAAGGTGACTTGAAACTCAACATTCAAAAAACTAAGATCATGGCATCCGGTCCCATCACTTCATGGCAAATAGATGGTAAACAATGGAAACAGTGACATACTTTATTTTCCTGGGCTCCAAACTCACTGCAGATAGTGATTGCAGCCATGAAATCAAAAGACACTTGCTCCTTTGAAAAAAAGCTAGACCGCATATTAAAAAGCAGAGACATTATTTTGCCAACAAAGGTCCGTCTAGTCAAAGCTATGGTTTTTCCAGTAGTCATGTATGGATGTGAGAGCTGGACCATAAAGGAAGCTGAGCACCGAAGAATTGATGCTTTTGAACTGTGGTGTTGGAAAAGACTCTTGAGAGTCTCTTGGACTGCAAGGAGATCCAACCAGTCCATCCTAAAGGAAATCAGTCCTGAATATTCATTGGAAGGACTGATGCTGAAGATGAAGCTCTAATACTTTGGCCACCTGATGTGAAGAACTGACTCATTGGAAAAGCCCGTGATGCTGGGAAAGATTGAAGGCAGGAGAAGGGGATGACAGAGGATGAGATGGTTAGATGACATCACCGAGTCAATGGACGTGAGCTTGAGTGAATTCCAGGAGCTCGTGAAGGACAAAGAAGCCTGGTGTGCTACAGTCTGTGGCATCTCAAAGAGTCAGACACCACTGAGTGACTGAGCTGAACTGACTGATCTCGCTGACTCCTCGCTGCCTCTCTCATCACTCCTTCCTCCTCTGCTCCATGGCCAACCTTCTTCAGGAACCTTCCCTCCATCCCTGGCCACCGACCCACCCAACTGCAACCTGCTCCTTCCCCCTTCTCTCGTCCTCTTCATCCACCTGCAAACAGTCTTTACCTGAAAATGTTCCCCCACCCTGTCTCTCTCCTCTCTCTTTTTGAAAATCACAAAACATTAAAAAAAAAATGTGGTAAAATACACATAAAATTCACCATCTTGACCATTTTTAAGTGCACAGTTCAGTGGTGTTAAGCACGTTTCACATTGGTGCGCATCCTTTACCACCGTCCCTCCCCAGAACTCTCCTGATTTCAAGAAACCAAAAGTCTGTCCTCATTAAACGCGAATTCCCCCTCCTCATCCTCAGTCCCTGCTCGGCACACACCCTTTTCCTTTCCATCTCTGTGGCTTTGACTACTCTGGGCCCTTCGTGTAAGTAGAATCAGAGAGGATTTGTCTCTTCATGTCTGGCTTATTTCACTGAGCATCAAGTCCTCAAGGTTCATCTGTGTGATAGCAAAAGTCAGAACAGAATGTCCTCCTTTTTTTGTTTGTTTTTTCTTTTTCTTTTATGGCCTCACTGTGAAGCATTCGGAATCCTAGTTCCCAGACCAGGGATCAAAACTGTGCCCCCTGCAGAAGAGCAGAAATTTAACCATTTGGACTGCCAGGGAAGCCCCAGAATGTCCTTCTTTTTAAGGCCGAATCCTAGTGTATGGTGTGGGTGGACCACGCTTTGTTCATCCACACATCCATCAGTGAACACTTGGGCTGTTCCCACATTTAGGCTATTGTGCGTAATGCTGCCATGAACATGTGTGTGGGCAAGCATTTCTCCCAGACCCTACTTTCAGTCCTTTTGGGTATGTCCTTGCAGAAGTGGCTTCGCTGGATCCCATGTTTCAGTGGTCTTATTCAACACCCACCTCCCCCTTCTCTTCTTCAACCTAGGTTGATTTTTACCATTTCCACTTTCTATACACATTTTCACACTGCAAAGATGGTCTCACATGTCTTCAGAGGAGCTTCCCAGGTGGTGCTAGTGGTAAATAACCCATCTGCCAATACAGGAGACATATAAGACTCGGGTTCCATCCCTGGGTTGGGAAGATTCCTCCAGCACTCATGCCTGGAGAATCCCCATGGACAGAGGAGCCTGGTGGGCTATCATCCATGGGGCAGCAGAGAGTCAGACACGACTGAAGCGAGTTAGTCTGCACGCAGCGCATCTCCAGAGTCCTCTGCTCGCCTGCGCTCTGTCAAAGCCCACCCCACCCCCTGCAGCCCCTGAGGCTCCCACTTCCGGGTCTGCAGGACATGTCCCCCCCTTTCTCTGGTATCAGCCCCTCCTCCACTGCACCACCTGCTCCAACTCCGTCTGCAGGAACGTTTACCTCTCTGAATTCATGGGGTTGCCTTGATTTCAGACACCACTTCCGGACTGATGTTCCTGGTGACGCAAAACCCACCTCTCCCCCTGGCCTCACTCCTATTCTCCAGCAGGTTTCTCCACCCCAGGGGTGCAGGTGGGCACGTTACCCCCCAGCCTGCATGTCCTCTGTGTCTGACCTCCTGTCACTGTATCGCCTTCTCTCTGCTCAGAGTTTGGCGCCCTGGTGCCCTCCTGGCTCCTGGTCTCTGGGTGGGGCCAGCTGTGACCCTGTTTTCTGAGCATCCCTCACCTTCTCCCTCCCGCTGCCCCGCCCCTGGTTTGGAGTCTCACTGCTGGTTTGGTTCTGCCTGAGCTAGAAGCTTCCTGACTGTTCTTCCTGCTTTATTCTTCCCGAGTTCCCAAGCTTATCTTCCAGAAACACGTGCCAGGTGGTCTTACTCAGCTATTTAAAATCTTTCAGTGACTCAGGTTTCCCTGAAGACGCATTTCAACTTCGGGCCGCGCGGTCAGTCTTGAGTGGACCTTTCCAGTGTAACTTTCTGCTTGAACCTCTGTCCAGAGGAACAGAAACACTCACTCTCCTGTGAAGTCTGGGCCTGGTGGCCTCTGCCTTTGTGTGTGCCTCTCCTGTTATCTGGAAGGCCTTCCACATCTCTGGGGTCTAGTCCCACCCGTGTCAAGGTCACTGGAGTCATTACTGCCTCCTCCATGAAGCCCTCTCTGATCTCCCCAGGGAAGAACCCCGTCTCCCGCTTTAACGGCTTTGCTCTGCACTAGTGCCGCCTCCGAGGATCGCATCTTACTATTTATGCAAACTGACCATCTCTTCTTTTTTGACATTTGTGTGTAAGAAGTTTACTCAAGAGGGACTGCAAGCTTGACTTATATGGGAAAGGAAGGAAGGCTGAGTAGAAGGAGAAGGCTGCCTGTGATGCAGTCTCAACAAAGACTGAAGGTGACCCCGTGATGAGCTCTGAAGCTGGGATGGCCCTTCAGAATGGTCCCCTTGAAAGTTAGGGGCTCTCACCTTTAGTCCAGTACATGACTGAGGGCTGTTTAGGAAGGGAGTGACCTTGGACAGGAAGCTCTTACCTACTAAAAGCAATTCTGGCAGTTGAGGACTCTCAGTAGCTGAACTCACAGCAGTTGTGGGTGTACAAAAAGTATATGTAAAAGGGCAGGGTAGCTAGAGAGGAGTGGGAATCAAAATAAGCGTTCAAACTGACCATCTCTTAAACCAGCCTGTGCAATTGCGGGCAAGCTGTCCTGGACCCCATTTGGAACCATCGATTCCTTCCTCTTGATGCCTGGCATTGAGCTTTGGCTCAGAAAATATTTGTTGAACGAGTGCTGAGCTCAGAGGCAGCAGCACCATGTAAGTAGCTCTGTCCTGATTTGTGTTATTTGTGTGTATTTGTGTGGCTCCTCTTTCGATGGAGAGGATGCTCACCCGGGCCAGAGGCTCTTCCCCAGCTGCCATCCAGAGGAGGCAGCTAACTAGGCAACATGAGCTCGGCGGGCTCGCCTGTTTTGGAAATTTGGTTCTAGTGTGAAACAGAGGCATTTTTAGTGCTTCTGGTGTTGGCGGTTTTATGATGTGGCATGGAGGTATTGCAAGTCTCTAATCCAAGTGCATAAAAGCAGAGAAGGCTTGCTCTGAATGATTCTGGAAGCAATGTGTGTTTGAGGTTGAAGTGGCCCTAGGAAAGGGGGCTGTGAGTCTTGGCAGATGTCAGGGGGCATGCTGAGCTGGGGCTGCAGGTACTGGGGAGTTGGGGGCTTGGGGACAAGGTCCTGAAGCTGAGATAGGAGGCTGAGCAGGCAGGGGAGATGGGGACAGAGGACTAAATGCAGGGCTTCTTGGTGTCCAGACCCCCAGAGAGTTCACAGGGCGTGGATGTCCATGTGCACACACACACATCCCCAGGACGCACACTGCCACACAAATAATATGTGCACAACCAGATCCAGCACACATACAGACACACACACACACAGTACACCCACCTAAACACACATATATGCACACACTCTGATGTAGCACACATACAGACACACATGCACACACAACCCCCAGGACTCCTCCAAACTCCCCTCCCATCCAGGCTGCCACATAACACTGAGCAGAGTTCCCTGTGCTATACAGAAGGTCCCTGTTGGTTATCCATTTTAAATACAGCGGTGTGTACATGTCCATCCCAAACTCCCTAACTGTCCCTTTCTTCCGTCCTTCTCCACCCCCTTGTCCCCAGCAACTGTAAGTTCATTCTCTAAGTCTGTGAGTCTGTTTCTGTTTCGTAAATGAGTTCATTTGTACAGTTTCTTTTTAGCTTTCCCATATAAGGGATTTCATGCAATATTTGCCCTTCTCTGTCTGACTTACTCCACACAGTATGACAATCTCTAGGTCTATCCATGTTGCTACAAATGGCATTATTTCATTCTCTTTAATGTCATGCCACTTGATTCTTTACATTAAAACAATGTTCTCACTAGTTTTTCTTTTTTTAGGAAACCAACTGAAGTCAGTTACAAGTACAGTGAAATAAATTAGAATCCACTGCCCTGATATCAAGGGGCTTTGCTTGGAGACCCCAGTGCTCATTAAGTGTTCTGTGTTGCCTGTGGGTGGGGACCTGGGTCAGGTAGACCATGATGGCCAGTGTGGCCTGGGCTCCTGCTCCACACCTTGTTCAGAGTTGATATGTTGGGCGTGCCTGGTACCCAGAGTGTGTATCATCAAAGCCCATGCTCAAACCATCACAGTGCCTTCTTACTTCACATTCCTTGCTCCCCAAATCACCAAACAGACCAGATTCTGACCCATCCTTTGGCTGATGCCAGTTGTGCTGATTTGCAGGTCTCTGCTTACGGGTTCCTGCGGCTCCTCTGAGTGTCCTGTCTTGCATGGGGAACCTGCAGGGCTGTGACCCTTCCCAGCTCAGAGCATGTAGCCAGGCAGCTGGCAGCGGGGTACAGACTGTTGTGATAGACAGTCCAATTGAAGGGGATGGGAATGGGGAGCAGATGTACACCACCCTCGAGAAGTTACTGAGGGCACTTCCTTGCTGTAGTCAATTCTGGGGCAAGTGCCAGAGTCCCCTGCCTAAAAGATGCTTCAGAAATGGCAGAGCTCTGGCCAGTTAGAATTGTGCTTAGCTGCTAGTCAGAACCTTTATTTGAGAATCAGGACGGAACGGTCATCTTTCCTTGGTCAATGAAGATGTGTGCCTGCATGCTCAGTCGCTCAGTCGTGTCCAACTCTGTGACCCCATGGACTGTAGCCCACCAGGCTCCTCTGTCCATGGGATCTCCCAGGCAAGAATACTAGAATGAGTTACCATTTCCTTCTGCAGGGAATCTTCCCAACTCAGGGATCGAACCCGCATCTCTTGCGTCTCCAAAGAGGATGAGACCTTTGTTACCCTCAGAAAGAAGCAGACTGAGAGAAGCAGATTCTTTGGAAACTTTGAGAATTAAAAAACCAAAAGTCAGTATCTTGAAGCACTAAGTGCTGTCAGTTTCAGTGGCTGTTATCTAAAATTCACCCATCTATTGGCCTTCGCTCCATCTGACTGTCAGTCCCAATGACAGGCCATCCATCCGTCAGGCTTGTCATAAAGTTTGGAAGGGATGGAGCCCAATATTGGTGATGTTCCAGTAGCAGGACTCTGGGAAGTGGTCAAAATGGAGGGTCTGTCCCTCTGTGTATCTGATACCATCTCCCGGAGGACCAGTGACGGGGCTGTGGACAGAGCCAGACTGTGCTGGGTCTGCCTGCCTCTGACCCGAGGCTGCCGTGTGCCTCTCAATGGGAGTTGCTGCGGCCACCATGGGGGAGGAGACCCAGGCAGGATGGGGACCACAGTGACCAGCCCAGATACTGGGGAAGGTGTGGCTGCCATTGCAATTCACAGTGTGAGCCTCATGTGGAAGGGGCTGGTATTGCCCACCCGAAGTTATTTCAGAGTCAGAGAGGTGAGTAGTCTAGGGAGTAGTAAGAAAATCTGCATCACAAAACTATCACAGGTATAATTTGTCCTCCGAGAAGATGTTTATTCATTGGCTCATACACTAACTCAACAAATACAGCTGTGTGCTCCCCAATGGGGTGCTAGCCTCCCTGCCTCTGTTTCATCCTTAGTAAGCCAGGATAATGACACCCACCTAGGAAGTAGTTTGGAGAAGGCAATGGCACCCCACTCCAGTACTTTTGCCTGGAAAATCCCATGGACGGAGGAGCCTGGTGGGCTGCAGTCCATGGGGTCACTAGGGTCGGGCAGGACTGAGCGACTTCACTTTCACTTTTCACTTTCATGCATTGGAGAAGGAAATGGCAACCCACTCCAGTGTTTTTGCCTGGAGAATCCCAGGGACGGGGGAGCCTGGCGGGCTGCCGTCTATGGGGTCGCTCAGAGTCGGACACGACTGAAGCGACTTAGCAGCGGCAGGAAGTAGTTAGTGCGTGTTCAGTTCATAGTCTGCAACAGGAGCAGACTCTGGCTTTGGCTGACTTTAGTGAAGAGAGAGTTTTCCAGAAGGGCACTTTTAGCTCGCAGGACTGGAGGAGCTCCGCCCAAGGGTGGTCTGGGCTGGTCAGGGACCCTGTGCTGGTGCTGAGTGAGGGTCGCCTCTCTGTGCATGTCCCCTCGTCACCATGGGAGGCCCCAGGAGAGAGCAGGAGGGAGGGTGTGTAAGTTGGTCTGCCTGGACCATGAGCCTGTCCTGGGCCAGAGGGTGGCAGGCAAGTGGGTGCAGTTCCCCCAGGATCACCTGTGAGGGCTTGTGCACCTTGACTACTGTAGCATCTAAACAATGGAGTGCAGCTCCCCAAGCTGTGGACTGTGAGAGCAGAAGCCCTGATGAATTCTAGCACCTGGACTTCTATCTGACTCTCAGGATGCCCAGGTGCTTGTGGACTAGGGCTCTGAAGGGAGCCCTGGACTCCGCCCTGGGGGGAGCTGGGACCCATGTGCCCTTGGGATTCCGTACCCTCTCAAGCCGTCTGGCTGCCTGGGCTGAGCCGTGCAGTGTGCGAACATGGCTCTGGGACACCGGGGCCTTTGGTCCTGAGGATGGGAGCGTGCGATGCGGCTTCCTCGGCGGTAATGCCACAACGTCCGATGTTCTGAAAAGAAGCCATACATCTGGATGTAAAATTGCATCTCTGGATTTGTATTGTTGGCAGCTCATTCAAATTTGCTTTAAACATTTTCAACCAAAATGCATACATCTGTGGGTTGAATTGGGTCAGCTGATCACCAGTTAACAACCTCTGTGATTTTTTCTTTAGATTTTTATTTGAAATGATTTTAGACTTAAGGAAAAAAGGAAAAATTGCAAAATAAGACAGAGTTCCCATATACCCAGCTCATCCTAATGTTAATATTTTAAGGTACAATTCTTTTTTAAAAAAAATATTGATTTTATTTTTGGCTGGGCTGGGTCTTCGTAGCTGCACTTGGGCTTTCTTTAGTTGTGGCAAGTGGGGGCTATTCTCTGTAGAGGTGCGAAGGCTTCTCATTGTGGTGGCTTCTCTTGGTCCAGATCACAGGCTGTAGGCACCCGGGCATCAGTAGTTTCAACACTCAGGCTCAGTAGTTGTGGCCCGAAGGTTCTAGAGCAGGGGCTTGGTAGTTGCAGCTGGAAGGTTCTAGAGCATGGGCTCAGTAGTTGCAGTTCAGGGAAAGTTGCTCCAGCGCTTGTGGAATATTTCCAGATCAGGAACCAAACCTGTATCCCCTACATAGGCAGGCAGGTTCCTATCCACTGTACCACCAGGGCAGTCCTAAAGTACAATTCTTAAAACCAGGAAATTAGCAGTGATATTAGGTAGTCTACAGTTGTGCTTTGGATCATGTCAGCTTTTCCACTTAGGACCTCACCTGTCTCCTCCTCACCTCCCAGTGTGTCGTGGTTCCTTAGTTTCTTGGTCTTTCAGCACCTGGACACTTGAAGAGTCCAGGATGGTCACTTTGAAGAGCATCCCTCAGTTTGGGATTACCTGATGTTTTTCTCACAATGGGTTGAGTTTAGGTGTCTTGGACAAGAGCACCATACAAGTGGAGTTTTGCCTTCCTTGTTGCATCACATCAGCCTGTGTGAGTTTCCTGTGGCTGCGGTAACAAAATAGCCCAGCTTGGGGGTGGGGCAGGGAGCAGTTAGGTTAGACAGTAGACATTTATGGTCTCATGTCTTGGAGGCTGGAAATTGGAGATCAGGGTCTCAAGCAGGGTTGGTTCCTCCTAACGCCTCTTACCTTGGCTTGTCGATGGCTATCTACTCTCTGGGTCTTCATGTGATCTCCTGTGTTCCAGTCTGTATCCTGATCTCCTCTTCTTATAAGAACACCAGTCATATGGGATTACAGCCCACCCTAATGATCTCATTTATCTTTATTACCCCTTTAAGGCCTCATCTCTACACACAGCCACATCCTGTGGTCCTCTGGCCTAGGTCTCCAACACAGGGATTTTGGGGGCACAGTTCAGCTCAAACACAGACATTAAAGATGGTATTCATTATCACCAGTGATGCTCACTTTGATTGCTTGGTTGAGGGAGGTGTTTTCCTAGTTTATCCACTTTGAAGTTATCATTTTCCCTTTGCAAATCATAATCTCTTGTCACAGCTGTCTTATATCTCATGATACTTTCTCCATGAATTTTAAGATCCAGTGATGGTTACTACCTGCAAAAGTTATTACTGTAGTGTTTGCCAAAGGTTTATTTTCTATGTCCATCATTCTTTCTACATTTATTAATTGGAATTTTAATACAAGGGCACCTCATTCAATTATTTATTCATATCAATATATTTTAGATACTTATTTTTGCTCAATAAGCTATAATCCAATACTATCATTACTTATTTTGTTGTTTACATTGTCCCAGCTTTGACCTTTGGAGCCTTTTCCAGTTGACTTCTGTGTCCTTTTGATATGTCCTCATCATTTTTGAGTCTTTCCTAACTTTCTAGCACTAGAGATTTTCTAGGCTCATGGAACCCACCATTTCTCCATGGAGCCCTGGTTCATTTTATTGGAGAGTAGTGTTTGGAAACCAGGATCTGGGTGCCCAGTGTGCTCATTTCCGTTGTTGTTCAGTTACTAAGTCATATCCAACTCTTTGCAAGCTCATGGACTGCAACACACCAGGCTTTCCTGTCCTTCACTTTCTCCCAGTGTTTGCTCAGATTCCTGTACACTGAGTCAGTGATACTATCTAACCATTTAATCCTCTGCCACCCTCTTCTCCTTTTGCCTTCAATCTTTCCCAACATCAGGGTCTTTTCCAGTGAGTCGGCTCTTCACATCACATGGCTGAAAGATTGGAGCTTCAGCTTTAACATCAGTCCTTCTTCCAGTGAGTATTCAGGGTTGATTTCTTTTAGGATTGACTGACTGGTTTGATCTCCTTTCTGTCCAAGGAACTCTCAAGAATCTTCTCCAACACCATAATTCAAAGGCATCAGTTCTTTGATGCTCCCTCTTTATGGTCCAACTCTCATATCCGTAGATGACTACTGGAAAAGCCATAGCCTTTGTCAGCAAAGTGATGTTTTTGTTTTTTAATATGCTCTCGAGGTTTGTCATAGCGTTTCTTCCAAGGAGCAAGTGTCTTTTAATTTTGTGGCAGCAGTCACTGTCTGAAGAGATTTTAGAGCCCAAGAAGATAATATTTGCCACTGTTGTCACTTTTTATCCATCTATTTGCCATGAACTGATGAGTCTGGATGCTATGATCTTAGGTTTTTAACTGTTGAGTTTTAGGCCAGCTTTTCCACTCTCCTCTTTCACCCTCATCAAGAGGCTATTTAGTTCCTCTTCACTTTCTACCGTTAGAGTGGTATCATCTGCATATCTGAGATTGTTGATATTTCTCCTGGCAATCTAGATTCCAGCTTGTGATTCATCCAGCTTGGTATTTTGCATGATGTACTCTGCATATGTTTCTGCTGGAGTGTTATTGCTTCTTGATCCTCTGAACAGAATTTGGAAATGTATGTATGTATTTAAACAAGCAAACACATGCATCATATTATGTATTTATATTAATCCATCTGTATGTTTTTCTAGATTCCATATTGAGCCTTTTCTCACATCCTTCATTCTCCAAAACTGGCTGTCATGATTCTCAGTGTTTTTACTGGTTTGTGTAAGCCCCTCACACATACACAGTAGTTCTGGGATTGCTAACCCACCCACTGTGGGAAACAAATGTACCAAGTAGAGGACGGTATTTGTTTCTATTCTCTCTGTCATTTGCTTACACTATACAGTGAAATTCTCTTTTATAAAGTTACCTAGGTAGGTTTCTTTCTTGCCTGTCCCTTCAAGTGATTTAATCATTTGTGATACAGTTAGATTCATCTGTGGTTGTTTGTATTCTGTGATGGTTGTGCCCTGTTCTGGCTGATTTTAGCTATTGGTTTATTTGGGAAGTATGTGGAATGTTACCATAGTCCTAAGGGCTAGGTCTCCATAAGCAGGTGCACTCGGAGGAGTGGCGCCCTCCTCTGCCCTACTCCTCCTCTGCTCCTGCCACTCCATTCCCACCCACACCCTCGAGGCAAGCAGTTCTCTAAGTTTCTGGTTTCTCCTTCCTGTGTTCCATTTGTGCTGAACAA
Organism: Oryx dammah; assembly: GCF_014754425.2. Lineage (NCBI taxonomy): Eukaryota > Metazoa > Chordata > Mammalia > Artiodactyla > Bovidae > Oryx > Oryx dammah. The sequence goes on along the minus strand of NW_024070196.1, from coordinate 45,538,930 downwards.
ACAGGTGCATGTGTGTTTTCTCATATTTCCTTCTTCATTCCATGAAGGATAGCATGCCATAAAAACTCTTTTTAAAAAAAATTATTTTATATTGAAGTATATTGTTTTACAATGCTGTGTTAGCTTCAGGTATGCAGCAAAGTGACATATACATATATATATATATAATCAGTTCAGTTCAGTTGCTCAGTCATGTCCGACTCTGCAACCCCATGAATCGCAGCACGCCAGGCCTCCCTGTCCATCACCAACTCCCGGAGTTCACTCAAACTCACGTCCATCGAGTCGGTGATGCCATCCAGCCATCTCATCCTTGGTCGTCCCCTTCTCCTCCTGCCCCCAATCCCTCCCAGCATCAGAGTCTTTTCCAGTGAGTCACCTCTTCGCATGAGGTGGCCAAAGTACTGGAGTTTCAGCTTTAGCATCATTCCTTCCAAAGAAATCCCAGAGCTGATCTCCTTTAGAATGGACTGATCACCAGTCACATCCACAACTGTGTATTGTTTTTGCTTTGGCTCCATCCCTTCATTCTTTCTGGAGTTATTTCTCCACTGATCTCCAGTAGCATATTGGGCACCTACTCACCCGGGGAGTTCCTCTTTCAGTATCCTATCATTTTGCCTTTTCATACTGTTCATGGGGTTCTCAAGGCAAGAATACTGAAGTGGTTTGCCATTCCCTTCTCCAGTGGACCACATTCTGTCAGACCTCTCCACCATGACCCCCTCATCTTAGGTGGCCCCACAGGCATGGCTTGCTTTCATTGAGTTAGACAAAGCTGTGGTCTGTGTGATTAAATTGACTAGTTTATGGTTTCAGTGTGTCTGCCCTCTGATGCCCTCCTGCAACACCTACCGTCTTACTTGGGTTTCTTTTACCTTGGACATGGGGTATCTCCTCACGGCTGCTCCAGCAAAGCACAGCTGCTGCTCCTTACCTTGGAGCAGGGACTCCTCACTGCCGCCCCTCCTGACCTAGAGCGTGGAGTAGCTCCTCTAGGCCCTCCTGCGCCCGCGCAGCCACTGCTCCTTGGACATGGGGTAGCTCCTCCCAGCCACCGCCCCTGGCCTTGGGCGAGGGACCTTGTGGGCTACAGTCCATGGGGTCATAAAGAGTCGGACACGACTGAGCAACTAACAGATTAACAGACAGATATGGGGAAAGAAATCTGAAAAAGAATATGTGTGTGTGCATATATATAGACATATACATATATATATACACACATATATCAGTTCAATCGCTCGGTCGTGTCCAACTCTTTGCAACCCCATGGACTGAGAAGCTTGGCATGCTGTAGTCCATGGGGTTGCAAAGAGTTGGACATGACTGAGCGATTGAACTGATATATGTGTGTACATATATATGTATTTGTCTATATATATGCACACACACATATTCTTTTTCAGATTTTTTTCCCCATATCTGTCTGTTAATCTGTTAGTTGCTCAGTCGTGTCCGACTCTTTATGACCCCATGGACTGTAGCCCACAAGGTTCCTCTGTCCATGGAATTTTCCAGGAAGAATACTTATATTAAGTATAGTTTCTTATGCTATACAGTAGGTCCTTGTTGGTTATTTTATATATAATAGTGTGTTTATTATATTATATATATATTATAATATATTATATTATAATAGTGTGTTAATCCCAACCCCCTAATATAAAAACTCTGTTGAACTTTACAATTTTTACAAAAGATCCATTCGTTTACTTTTGGCTGCATAGTCTTCCTTGCTGTGTGAGTGCTTTCTTTAGTTGTGGCGAGTAGGGGCTACCCTTCGTTGCTATGTTTGGGCTTCTCATCGCAGTGGCTTCTTTTATTGCATAGCGCAGGCTCCAGGACATGCTGGCTTTAGTAGTTGTGACACAAAGGCTTAGCTGCTCTGCGGCATGTGGAATCTTAGTTCCCGGGCCAGGGATCAAACCTGTGTTCCCTGCATTGGCAGGAAGATTCTTAACCACTAGATCGCTTTTTCACTTCACAGTTTACCCTGGAAATTACTCTAAACCAGTTCATGGAGATTGCCCACATCTTTTTTTTTCCTTTCCATTGCGTAGTACTCTGTTGTGTGGCTTTATTCAACCGTCCTGTGGTTATCAACTCCTGTCTTGCATATGGGCATTTGAGTTGTTTCCAGTATTTTGTAAGCGGTTTGTTAGAGTAAAAGGTCTTGTGCATCCTCCTGTTGTGAGAGGTACCGCCTCTATTCTAGGCTCTTGGGAAAGTGTGTGTCTACTTGCAAATAGACCCCAGGCTGCTCCCTCCTCCCCTGTCACGGCCTCTGTCTGTTCTGGGGCAGTGGAGTGACAAGTAACAGAGACAATGGGAAGAGCTGAGTCTCTACACAGGAAGTCACTTTGAGAATGGATGCTGCCGGCCAGATTCCTTCTTCCTGGCTGCTCTGGTGATCTGCATGTCTGTGTTTAATTAATTTCTGAAAATGCAGCATTATGAGCTGTCAACCACAGGTGATATAGGATAGGTCTCACAGATTAAATATCTCACTCCGGTTATCACCCACATGACCCAGATGAATAGCAGTGCGGGGAGCAGCAGAGCCTGGAACTAGCCGCCCCATAGAGACAGAGCGTTCCTGGCCTCCAGCACAGAGGCTCCGGAAGGTGTGGGTGGGAAGCAGGTGCAGACAGCTCTGCCTGAGCTGTGCTGTGTGACCCGGGGCCTGGCTGGAGGGAGATGGGGGTTGGCTTCAAGGGGTGTTCTCTGTATGATGCAGGGAACCCAAAGCCAGGGCTTTGTGACAACCTAGAGGGGTGGGATGGGGAAGGAGGTGGGAGGGGGGTTTGAGAGGGAGGGGACATATGTGTACCCAATGCCGATTCATGTAGATGTATGGCCAAATCCATCACGATATTGTAAAGTAATTATGCTCTAATTAAAAAACCAACAAAAAGCCACTGGCCTTCAGGTGTGGCTGGAGAAGCAACACCAGATACAGCTGAGTGTTGCTGTGCTTTTTGAAAACTTTTTTTTTTTTCTTTAAGAACACCACCCTTCCAGACTCTAGCAGCTACGGAGAGATGTTTGGATAAGCATCCCTTTATTCTAGAAGGCTCTGGGCAGGGGCTCCCGATGACACTGTCTCTCCCTGGTTCTTGACACCTTCTTGTCGCTGGAGTGGTTCAGAAAGTGGTGTGCATTAAAGGAGTGAGGTGGTGGGGGACTCAGTCCTCCAAAAATACATGTTCTCTTTCTTGGTGGAGCTTGAATTCCAGCTTCTGCTGGACTTGCTGCAGCTGCTGGACATTTTGTAGAGGTTTACTTTTTTTTTTTCCTTCTCTGAAATCAGGAAGGTGCCAGTTTGGAAACCAGAGAAAAAGAAAGGGTGGATTAAAATGCAATCCCCATTTTAATAGTGGGTTACTGTAGTTATTTTTAAAAAAGAAAGTTTTCTGTCATCCAGAGGCGAGGCAGAGAGGAATTTTTATCAAACCAACCGAGGACGATAATTGAAGCTTGTCTCAGCCAAGCGTTCTCCAGGGTTTTGGAGGTTTTTCTTTTGAAGGATACTTTTACATTTCTGAGGATGTTTTTGGAGGCATGCTTTTTTAAGTTAAAATGATTTGTCCGATGGGAAATGTTTTTTGTAGAGGCCCATGCCAGCGGGCAAAGTGGGGGTGAGCGGGGCTCAGTTGAAACGTGGGGGCTGGGGGACTGTCCCCATCATCACAGTGGGACACGTGGCTTGGAGCTGCTGCACTTTATTGCATCACCGGGGACAAGTCTGATGTGGCTGGCATCTTTTCCTGGCACAAAGCAGGAGCTCCATGAGGTCTCCAAGGGACAGTGGCCACAAGCCTGTCCTGGGGGTCTTGTAGAGGACACTTAGTGAAGCCCAGGCATGCAAGAGGGTGACCCACCAGAGGACCCAGGTCTGTGTTTCTGGGACACATAACCATGCCATTCTGTCCACTTCCAGATTCGTCAGGTACTGTCAGTTAGTCTGAATGGTCAGGCTGCAGAGGGCAAGTTGGATCGGGGCATTTGTGAGCCCAGCTTGGCCTCTGACCCTGGGCAGTTGAGAGGACAGAGGACTCAGTTGCCACCTCAGCCTGTCCCCTTGTCCCCCGGTTGTACTAAGCTTTCCCGTCTAAGCAGGACAGATTTCCTCCCTGAAGAATCTTGGGGGGCACCTTGACCCCTGAGTCGGCATATGTCTCATCAGCCAGGATATTTGAATAGAGAACCTCCGGGGATGGACCCCAGGTGGGTCCTGTGTGACACCGAGCTCCGGCATTAATGTCCCCACAGCACAGAACTGTGGCTCAGATGCGCGTGGGCACTTGAGATGGCCAGCATCACTTTGATGAGATGTGTGTCAGACAGGGCTTCTTGTGTGCAGAACTATTGAAGTGGGGCATCACGTGCACCTGGGCAGCTTCCCTGACCTCTACCCATGCAATGCCGGTAGCTGCCTCTCCCAAACTGTGACAACCAAATACATCTCCAGATGGTGCCAGAGACCTCCAGAGACTCCCTGGTGTGTTGTTGCAGCAGCAGCAATGGCCAGATTGTTCTCAGTGCGGTGTAATAGTCCACCCAGTTTATTTCTCCATGATGAATGGATTTGGTCATTTCCCACTTTGTACTCTTAAAAATAGTCGCTTTTCTATGCTTCTTAAATTTTAATATTCGGAACCAGATTGAAGAGAGAGGCACAGAAGTGGGCTGATATTATTGTAAGGAATGAACTCTCCTGGCTGGGGTCATGGCATGCAGCTGTTACTTCTCTAGGGTTTGTTGTGGAGGAGAAAATGGTTTTACTTTGTGTGAAACAAAAGTTTTATTTTCTTCCTAGCGTCATTCTTTGGTGCACTAGGGACCTAGGCTATTCCTGGTCTGCAGACTGCCTTGCACACCATGGTGCCTACATATGGGTATTAAAAAACACACATGTGCCCACACGTGTGTGCACACACACATGCAAACATGTAGACACACATGTGCACACACATACACATACATGCGCACACCCACACATAGCTCAGTATCATTTGGAAGTCCCCCAGTATGAACACCAATATGAATGAGCTTCCTGGAGGAGTTTCTGGGTAAATGTTTTGGTCTGCACACAGCTTCCTGTCATGGGGCCGTGCTTGTTGTGGTGTCTACTTTTTAATGTCTGTTTTCATGCCAATAGCTATACATCGATCGTTTTCATGGTTGCATGATAGCCTATTTATTTATCATTCTTCCATTGTTGTCTATTTAGTTCATTGCATGCGTTCATGATTATAAACAACTCTATAATGGGCCTTCTGTGCTCTAGTTCAGTTATCTCTTTAGGACAAGTTCTTAACAAGTAAAATTGCCCTGCTCAATGTCTACTCATTACTGTTCTTCTTTGAAAATTTCTTTTGGGATGTTTGAGCTAGATCTCCATTTCCTTCCCAAGGGAGCAAATGGAATCAAGGAATCCAAATGTGAAAGCTGAGAGTTCAGATTATTCAGAGCAAACTTCTCATTGCCTCCCAGTTTGAAGAGCAGATGTCTTATTCAAGTAATAACGGACTTACAGGAAAGCACACACAGATGTGTGCAGTGTGACACTTTTGCAGAGCAAACACACTCATGAAATCATCTCCTCCCATCAAAAATTGAGCATGGCCAGCATCCCAGAGCACCCCTCTGGGATTCCCCCATCAGACCATTTGGGATATTACAAAGAGTGCTGCTTGAACATGTCTGTGACATTTGGTGACTGTGTACAGCCATTTCTGCCTGGCACAAGCTTAGGAGAGGAACTGCTAGGCCATAGGGTGTGCATACGTTCCTTGAATAGGCAAACGCCAAACCAGTTCCCCAGAGTGGATTGCTGTTTCCACTCTCCCACCAGTGTGAGAATTCCAGCTGCCAGCACTTGGCATTGTCTGCTGTTTCCAGGTTAACTATTCTGTTGGTTAACAGTGTCTCATTTTGGTTTTTATTTGCTGTCCCCTAATGACTAATTCCTTGGAGGAAGAAACGGCAACCCACTCCAGTACTCTTGCCTGGAAAATCCCATGGACAGAGGAGCCTGATAGGCTACAGTCCATGGGGTTGCAAAGAGTCGGACACGACTGAGCGACTTTACTAATGACTAATCCCTGGGTTGGGAAGAGCCCCTGGAGAAGGAAATGGTGACCCACTCCAGTATTCTTGCCTGGAGAATCCCCATGGACAGAGGAGCCTGACAGACTACAGTCAATGGGGTCACAAAGTGTCATGTGACTGAGTGTGCACACACGCACGCGTGCACACACATGCACAGGCACAATGACTAATGCAGTCAATCACCTTTTTATATACTTATTGACCATTGTGATATGCTTTTTTTTGTCCATATTATTCAAGTCTTTGGCCTACTTTTCTATTGGATGTCTGCTTTGTCCCCCTTATGATTATTTTAGGCATTCTTTATATTTTGAGTATGAGATATTCATTGAATATATGAATTGCAAATATCTTTTCCGACTGGATCTTGCCTTTTTACTCTTAAGCGGTCTCCTGGTGAACTGGAGTTTTCAATTTTAGTGTGGTTAACTTCATCAAGCTCTCCTTTTATGCTTCATGCTTTTTGTGTCCTGGTCAAGGAATGTCGCCTCACCCAAAGTCATGAAGATACTTCTCTGAGCTACATGAAAGTTTTATTGTTTTCTCTCTCACCTTTAGATCTAGTCCTTCTGGAGTGGTTTCTGTGTGCTATGAAGGAGAGGTCAAGATTTATTTATTTTTCCCGGGTGGCTATCTAATTTACCTCGCTCTAGTTGTTGAAAAGATATGCTCCCCCCCGCCCCACTTTTTACCCTGCGGTGTCACCTTCGTCATAAATCAGTTCACTGTTTACATGCAGTTCTGTTTCCGGACCCTGCCCCTACTTCACTCTGTATTCTGTGCCAACACCTCACCCTCCTAACTGCTGCAGATTTCTGAGAGATCCTGAGATGGGCTCAGGGCGCCCAGCTTGGTTCTTCTAAGGCTGCCTTGACAACTTTTGGTGAGATACACATTTTAACATTTGATACACATTAACACACACATTTGATACACAAAATGCCCTTCAGAAAGCTTGTAACAATCTATGTTGTCCAGAAGAGGCACCTATTTCCCCACAGGATTGCAAATTCTCTTGGCAAGAAGTCTCCTGCTGCTCTTGTATTTTTATTTGCATTTCTTTGATTACGAGCGAGGCTAGACACCTGTTCCTATTGAATCAGTGATTTGCATTTTTATTGCTTATATCCTTGGTTTCCTTATTGACTTCTAAAGGCTGTCCGCCTCTCACAGTATTAACTCACTGTCTCTTATGTTTTATTTTGACTAGTTTGACTATTTTTTGCAAGTTAAACATTTTTAAATCCTCAAATGTACCTACCATTTTCTCCAGAAGAAGGGTGTGTTTAGTTTCCTACTGCTGATGTAACAAAACACCACAAAACTAGTGGCTTAAAACTGCGCAACCTAATATACAGTATTTGTTTTTCTCTTTCTGACTTACTTCACTCTGTATGACAGACGCTAGGTCCATCCACAGCTCTACGAATGACTCTGTTTTGTTTCTTTTTATGTCTGAGTTAATATTCCATGGTATTTATGTACCACATCTGCTTTATCTATGTGGATGAACCTGTTTGCAGGGCAAGAGTAGAGACACAGATGTAGGGACACAGTGAGGCGGGGAGGAGAGGGGGGGGCAAACTGAGAGAGTAGCGTTGACATATATACACTACCATGTGTGAAACAGGCAGCTAGTGGGAACCTGCTGTATAGCACACGGAGCTCAGCTTGGTGCTCTGGGATGACCTAGACGGGTGAGATAGAGGGGTGGGAGGGAGGTCGAAGAGGGAGGGGATATATGTCTACATATAGTTGATCCACTCTGTTGTAAGGCAGAAACTGTTTTTTTTTGGGGGGGGGCAGTTTATTTATTTATTTTTAATTGGAGAATTGCTTTACAATAGTGCTTTGGCTTCTGCCATACACCAACATGAATCAGCCATAAGCATACATATGTCCCCTCCCTCTTGAACCTCCCTCTTACCTCTGACCCCATCCCACCCCTGTAGGTTATCACAGAGCACACAGCTCCCTGTGCCATACAGCAAATTCCCACTGGCTGTCTCTCTCTCTTTTTTTTTTTTTAAATTTATTTATTTTTTATTTTACTTTACAATTCTGTATTGGTTTTGTAGAAACTGTTTAATAACACAACATTGTAAAGCAATCATTCAATTTAAAAAATAGACAAATGAAACACACACACACTTTATCATCTTACAGCTCTAATATTGATCCCCTTGGACTGAAATCAAGATGCCAACAGGTCTGCATTCCTTCTGGAGGCTCCAGGGGAGCTCTGTTTCCTTGCAGCTTCTAGAGACCCCGGCATTCTTTGGCTCATCGCTCCCTTCTGCGTCCAGAACTAGCAGCACAGCATGTCCAAACCTCTCTCTTTGACCTCGGCTTCCGTCGTCACGACTCCTCTGTCTCTGCCCCTCCTTCTCCCCTCTTGTAAGGACCCTGGGGATCATACCAGGTCCTTACATAACATCTAGGATAACCTCCCCATCTCAAGAATTTTAACTTAACCCCATTTGCAAAGGACTTCCCTGATAGCTCAGGTGGCAAAGAACCTGCCTGCAATGTGGGAGACCCGGGTTCAGTCCCTGAGTTGGGAAGATCCCCTGGAGGAGGAAATGGCAACCCACTCCAGTATTCTTGCCTGGAGAATCCCATGGACAGAGGAACTGGATGGACTGCAGTCCATGGGGTCACAAAGAGTCAGACACGACTGAGTGACTGGGCACACACCACCTGCAAGGCCCCTCCCCCTGTAAAATAACATTCCCAGATTCTGGGGATTGGAATATGATCTCTTTGGGGGAGGGGGCACTGTCTTGTCTACCACAAAGGGTAGTTTACGAGACTAGTACGTCAGTAGGGCTACTGAAACACTCAGGGAGGGTGACCAGGTTGCTGTGTTGACATCCATCATTCTGGGATGGGCAGACTTCTCTAAGCCATGAGATTTCTGTGCCCAGACCTTTCATTCTGATTAGTGTAATGGGTCACAGAGGCAGATACATGCACCTTGTCCCTCCTCCACAGAGGAGCCTGCTCAGCTGTGCCTCAGGGCTAGGATGCAGGATGTCAGCCTGCTTCCCTAGGAACCGTGGTCCTCCCACTTCCATGGAACAGTGCTCTCCCCCTTCTTTTGTGGACAAACGTGGATGCTGGATACTTTAGCATGTATCGCCTGCCGTGTGTCCCAGTCACACTGAAAAGAAACAGAAGACCAGTAATCCTACATTTGTGTAGAAGCCCATCAAACTAGCCAGTTTGCCGAACACAGAACATCTGCTGTGTGCTGACAGTGTGGTCCTGGAGTGACCATGGGTACCAGGCTCCTCTCATCTCTCAGTGAATCTTAACCATGTAGCATCCACCTGTAGGGCATTATGGCTACACCTAGGCAGAGGAGATGCTGCTTCTCATTCTGTGCTTTTGAAATCACTACACAGACACCCTGGGAACAAGGACTAGGCAAAGCTTTGGTCCTCACTGCCTGCAGTTCTAGTTAAACATGGATGGAAAGGCCTGTTTGAACTCCCTGTGTTTAGTTTTATGGCTTTTCCTGAGAAAATTGCTGAGATTCAGTGCCTCCCACTGGTTCATGTCTTTCCAGTTCTTTCTCTTGGGCCTGCCCACTTTCCTCCATGCAGATCACTGGGCTGAGGCCTTTGAGAGCAGAGCCAGCTTGGGTGGGGGAGGAGTGAGTGGCAGGTGTTTGCCCAGCTCAGCTAAAACCCTGGGTTATCATCTTATTCCCTCCCTTCAGGCCTGGCTTACTGTCTTCCAGGATCTGAGTTCATGGGTCCTGGCGGATTTTGTGGGATTGATGGAAATTCTGGGACTTGGCTGGATGCACCTACATATTGGCCCCTTATTGGCATGACTTGTTCACAACTCAAGACACCATGCAGTCACATCACACAGTATGTTCTTTTCAATTGATCACCCCTTTACCCGACTCTGTGTTCCCAACACCCATATTTAATCTCCTGTTATTTCTCATTCATTCTCATGCTCTGTCCCAAAAGGTTGGGTCTTAGCAAACACCAGCCTTCCACCCTTAATTCAGTCCTTGTCTTCCATTAGGTCACTGGCTTCAGGGGCTTCAGCCTAGACATCCCCTCCGTCAAGGAAGGGATGCTTCTAGGCCACGTTTCCTTTCTCTGCCACTGACTTGACTGGAGCTCCCAGGTCTACCGCACAGAGCTCTGAGACTTTGCCGCTCACGATGGGGGTGCCGACTCCGTGTCCCCAGAGACCTCAGGCTCCTTAGGCAAAGTGACCTACCTTCCCTCCAGGGACCAGCTCTGTGTGCCAAACAGTGGGGTTGCTTTTGTGCATGCGTGCTGAGTCCCTTCAGTCGTGTCCGACTCTGTGACCCCGTGGACTGTAGCCCGCCAGGCTCCTCTGTCCATGGGATTTTCCAGGCAAGAGTACTGGGGTGGGGTGCCATGCCTTCTTCCAGGGGACCTTCCAGACCCAGGGATCGAACCCAGATCTCTTATATCTCTCCTGCATTGGCAGGTGGGTTCTTTACCAATGGTGCCACCTGGGAAGTCCCATGGCTTTTGCTGCTGCTCAAAAATCTACAAGATATTGGCATCCCCCACCTCCTACATCCAGGGTGTTGACCTGCTGTTTAAGTGACTCCTCTGTGAAAGGCCACGTGGGCAGGATGCCTTTGAGATAATCCCAGCTGGCCTCTTTCCTGGTGCAGATTCTAACAGCCCCATCCCTGCCACTGACCTTTTTGGGCTATGCCATGGCATATGGGATCTTGGTTCCCTGACCAGGGATCAAACCTGTGCCCAATGCATTCACAGTGTGGATGGAATCTTAACCACTGGATCACCAGGGAAGCCCCATGATTCATACCCCCTTGAACCTCAGAGAGAAGAGGTGATGTTTCCATCCAGATGCAGCCCTGAGCCCTTCAGACACAGCCACGAGAGCTTAGCCCAAGGAATCAGCACAACCTCACAAGCTCTCGCCTGCAGGGGTCTTATCAGCTCCATTCCTGCCCCCTGCCACTGGGCTGCTGCTCCCAGGCTGGCTGGAGCTGCCCTCCTGCCTGGGGTCCTGATCAATTTCATGAGTTCTCTTCAAAGACAGTCTCATAAATCCACCCTTTATTGTTCAACTTTGGACAGAGGAGCCTGGCAGGCTACAGGTCATGGGGTCGCAAATGTTCTGACACGACTGAGTGACTATCGCTCTTGTAATTCCATTTAGACCCTCCCCATGGAGGAGTCATCTAACGGATTCTGACACTGAAAGTTCAGCTTTGTGGTAGGTTTCACAACTCAGTTGTTTTCCTGGAAATATATCTGATGCCTCAGCTGAAGCTTCCAGTCATCATCCTGTGACTTTTATGATGACCAATGGCAGCCAGGTAGCTTAGGAGGTATATGTGGGAGTTCCAACTACAAATCCCTCTGCTTTCCTCCAGTGAGGCAGCACAGAGCACTGACCCTGCAGCTCTGGTAATGCTTGGTGGGTTTTCACCAGTGATCTCTCTCCTGCCTCCCCTCCCCGTCCCGAGGCAGTTATGTTTGTTGGAGAAATACCGAGACTGTCCCCACAGCCACTTCAGTAGTCTGATCACTCTCCTCCCCAATTAAATAAAACTGTCATTAACACTCGTTTCTGAAATTCTTGATGAGTCTGTTGTTCCTCCCCTGGTGGCTCAGTGGTGAAGAGGCTGCTGGCAATGCAGGAGATGAGGGTTCAGTCTCTGGGTCGGGAAGATCCCCTGGAGAAGGAAATGACAACCCACTCCAGTATTCTTGCCTGGGGAATTCAGTGGACAGAAGAACCTAGTGGGCTACAGTCCATGAGGCTGAAAGAGTCAGACAGGACTTGGCGACTAAGCCACCGCCTGTGGTTTGTGCAGAGAAACGTGGTGAGATTTGCCTGCATTTATCACTCAGCCATGCAGGAGCCGAGCTGGCGATGCTGTTTTCTGTTTTGTTCGAGAGCCGGCGTTTGGGTGGGTCCCCTCTGAGCTCATCCAGATGGGGTTGGGATGTGGTTTGGAGCAGCAGTGGCAGGAGTTGGGGGTGGTGGTGGTGGGGAGGAGTCTGAGGAAGCAGAGGTTTCCAGAGCTGGCCATGTCCTCGGCTGCCTTCGTGTCGGGTGGGAATCCTGCAAGCTGGCAATGCAGACACTCCTTCGTTCATTCAACAAACACTGATTTGGAGCCACGCCCGTGCTCTGCTCCTCTGTGGGCTCTGGGGGGCACAGATGAGCAACACAGACTTGCCTGCTAGTGGTGTTCTCTTTCCCACTGCGGGGGGTGGGGGGGGTGAGGGGGGGTGGGGGGAGGGGACGTGGTATTCAATTATTGATCTTTTCTCTTTCGAGGTTAGCCTGGATACATGGAATTCTTATGTGTGGCTAGGCTGAGCCGGAAGTGTGTGCCCCGGGCACTTCTTTGATGTGAAAGGGAGTGAGCACTCCTTTTCTCTAGCTAACAGGAGTTGGGGTGATGGGGGCTTGGGGCTGCCACTCTGCCTGCCGTGGGGAGCACAGACTGTGGGTGGGGGTGACCACAGAAGGGGAAGGGACGTGAACCTAGCCAGGGGCTGGCCCAGCTGCATGATGCCCGGTGGTGTTTCCGTGGTTGCCGCATCTGCTTGGACAAGGGTGTGTGTGGGGGTGACAGCTGAGTCAGGTTGGGGCCTCAGTGGAGTGGGTGAGGGCTGGGGACACACACAGAGTCACCCAGTGCTGAAGAAAGTTCTGGGTGTGTTGATGACCTGGGGCATCCCTGCCTTCAGTGTAGGCGATGCAGGAGATACAAGTTCCATCCCTGGGTTGGGAAGATCCCCTGGAGGAGGACATGGCAACCTGCTCTGCTATTCTTGCCTGGAGAATCCCATGGACAGAGGAGCCTGGTGGGCTATGATCCGTGGGGTCACAAAGAGTCAGACATGACTGAGGGACTGAGCGTGTACTTGCCAGGACAGAGCCTGCCCTCTGCTGGCCCCACCACAGGGACGGCTCTGAACAGGAGCAAACAAGACCAGCCTACTGGCTGGGTTCCCAGCTTGTGTCCCAAATCCATTCCTGTCCGGTCTCCACGGTCCTTGCCCAAGACTGTCATCTCCCTTTCAACTGCATGACTGTCTACCCACTGCCAGACTTGTCCCCTCTACACACAGCATCCAGAGGAATACACTCAGTCCTCCATACCAATCTTGGATCAAGAGTATTAGAAAAGCAAATTCCAGAAAGTTCCAAAAGGCAAAACTTGAGCATACTGTGTGCTGGCAACTGTTTGCATAGCGTTTATATGGAATTTGCAATGAATTATGCAGTATTTACATTGTGTTAGGTGTTCTAATGGGCTTCCCTAGTGGCTCAGTGGTAAAGAACACATCTGGCAATGCAGGAGATGCAGCTTCAGTCCCTGGGTCGGGAAGATCCCCTGGAGAAGGGCATGGCAACCCACTCCAGTAATCTTGCCTGGGAAATCCCATGCACAGAGGAGCCTGTTAGGTTACAGTCCATGGGGTCGCAAAAGAGTTGGTTATGACTTGGCAACTAAACGACAGCAAGAACAGATGTTTTAAGTATTCTAGAGATGATTTGAAGTGTGTTGGAGTGTGTGTATAGCCTAAGTGCAAATATTACACCATTTTAAATAAGTGACTCAAGCAGATTTTGGCGTTTGAAGGGCATCCATGAGCCAGTCCCCTGCCGATACTGAGGGACGACTGTCTTTGAGGTGTCCATCGCATCATGTGACTTCTGTGCTTTAAACCTTTCCCCACCTTCTTTGCATTTTGAATAAGATCTAAGTCTGCAGATTCTTATCTTTTCTCTCAGCCTCATTCTGTGCCAGCCTCCTGCCCCCTCTCTGCCTTAGCCACAGGGCCTTGGCACGTGCTACGTCTGCCCACAGCTTAGATCAGCTGTGTTGTCATGCTCTGAGAGGCCTTCCTTCCCTGACCCACCTGGACCGGGTGGGAGTCACTGCTGCGGCCCGTTCCCTGGCGGCACTCACACTCATCATGCCATCATTTGGGGAATGCTTGTCTTTCCCCCTGAATTGGATTCTTGTGCGTTTTTCCTTGTCACGCTTGTGCAGCATGTGGTGCCATCGCAGGATCTCTTGATGACAAGGACACTCAGCTTGGAGAAGTGGGGTGACCTGCTCCTGGTGCTCCAGCTGGGAAGTGCTACGGGGACTGTAGCCACCCAAGCGCTGCCTTAAAACACAGCCTGGATTCTCTGTGGAACAAATGTAACCTCCAGTCAACATCTTTGAACTTGGTCTGTGTTTTATGCCATGAACAAGACAAATACGCCACTCAAGACTTAGCTCTTCTGCATTATGTTGTTGCTGTGATGTTAATAGCTGGACCCAAAACATGATGTTTAGTTGTTTAAAGATCTGAAAATAGGTCCATCACTTAATTGGAGTGATACTGTTATTATTTTTTTCTAAAGGAACTCATATTATAGTAATGTTAATGGAAGTCAAAATAAAGGAAGAAAAATTTTCCTAGATATGGACCTATTAATACCTTACACACACACACATGCACTTTATATTGCGGAAATTACAAGGTAGAGAAGTTTTTGTGCCCTCAGTTAATTATTTCCATTATATCTATAAAAGGCAAGATGATTGCTTGGAGATTCATTCACATCAAAACCAATAGACAGAAAAATTATGACACTATTAAGTGCTCTTAATCTCCTTCTTGTTTATCTACTCTAAAAAAATAATAATAATAAGCAAAGCTTTGAAAACAAATCCGTGTCAGGGAAGCATGAAGCTGCTCCTGTCTCCAGCCTGCCCACGTGGGTGCTTGTTTGCACCATCTGCTGCCAGGGGCTCGGTGACCCAGCACTGGGCCGACCCCACATCCCTGCCAACTGAATGGGTCCCCAGCTCAGCCCAGGCAGCATCTTTGCTGTTTTATTTGGTATCTCAGAGTGAGAGTTGTGTTTGTTGGAGACTGTATGTATTTTCCAAACTAGGCTTGACAAATCTAGTTTTTCAAGCAAATCGGGAATTTTTAATGAGAAATTTTCCAAAATTTTGGAACACTGTTCAGGCCATGTAAAATGCGCCTGGAGGCCGGGATGGGCCAGCTGCAGGACTGCACTTCCCGCGTGTTGCTCACAGATAGTTTGCTCTGGGACAGTGGAAACACAACCAGGAGAGGGGCTCTCTGGTGAAGATGGAGGGAAGGGATTCAGTGGGCTCAGACCTTGGTGGGGCATGGATAAGGAATTCCAGAGCAGGCAGGAGGGGTAGGGCTCTGCAGGGGCAGTGACTCCTTTCTGTCCTGAGGGGATTAAGGATGCTCTGGTGACACCAAGTCAGATGGAGGTGGAAGGGGAGCTGGTCAGCTCAGGGTCCCTCCAGGGGTGAGCCTGGTTTTCCAGGAGGATGGACATCACCTCTGTGTTGCCCCTGTCTGCCCACCACCCTCCACGTGATTGTGACACCAATAACAGTAGTGGCTCCTGAGCCCTCCCCTGAGCTGGGGTCTGGCTGGAGCTCCTCTCAAAGGGATGAGCCCACCCCACTGTCTTCCTGAGAGCACACCCTCTCTCCTCCCCTACTGAGGCCAGACAGCCAGGGGATTGTACTGGGATCCTGGGCAAATGTGATGAACTAATGCTCCCCAGGGCCAGCCCCAGAGTGGTCCAGTGGTGAGACACATGGACACTCACCCCTGTCCCCCAAGCTGTGAGACCTGCCCCTGCCTGGTTAGAGTCAGAGGTAATGGAGGGGCCACCTTCCTCTAACTCTGTGGCAAGAGCAGTGGCCCCGGCAGCCATGCCTGGGACTGACCCTTGACCTTGGAGTCAGGAGAAAACTGGGCATGACTAGGAGCCCCCCATCCCACGGATGGGGCAGCAGCAGTGGGGCACACATCCTGTCTCCTTGCCCTGTAGATTTCCCCAGAGAAGCTGCTTTTGCATAAAACCTGATTTTTCACTACGTGCATGCATGCATACTAAGTCACTTCAGTCGTGTTTGACTCTTTGCAACGCTATGGACTGTAGCCCACCAGGCTCCTCTGTTCATGGGATTCTTCAGGCAAGAATGCTGGAGTGGGTTGCCATTTCCTTCTCTAGGGGATCTTCCCCTTCACTGTGTACAGCACTCAAAGAAGAAGAAGAACAGGTACAGGCTGAGCATGTGGGGGTGGATGCACCTCTGGGCCCTCATATGGGGGAGGGGCAGAGAGCACCCCAGTCCTTGGTGGGGGAGGAGGAGCCACTGACCTCTTGTTAGGGACCTTGAGACAAAATTCATAAGGATGCACATGTGAGGGAGAGGCCTATGTCTGGGGCTGGACAGAACAGGTTCCCCTAGGGGAGCCCCAAAGAGAGGCTGCTGGCTGATCTGGGGATCCACTGCCTTCTTCACAAGGACAGTGGGCGCAGGCAGGAGGTGGTCAATGGAGGGTTCAGCTCTTCCAGGGCCTCATCTAAGCTCCCATCCCAGAAGGATCCTCACAGCAAACACAACTGCTCTGGTCTCCAGGACCAGGGACATGGGGGTGGGGGTGGGAGCCATGCATAGGCACGGGTTCCCTGGTTGGGACTGCATGGGCGTCACATGGGAGGATTGTGACTTAGCGCTGCTCAGGGCCCACGGAAGCTGCTCAGAGACCGTGGAAAAGCGATGAAACAGGGAAACAAGTGTCACCCCTGCAGAGATGCTTGGAGGAACAGCTGGGCACATCAGACTTGAGGGGCTGGATTTGTGTTTATCAGGAGGGAGCCGTCCCCAAGCACACCCCACTGACAGCAAGATGGTGACATGAGGAAGAGCGTCCACCTGGCGAAGGTCAGCTCTACCCGGGGTCTGGAGAGGGCTTCCTGCTTTAAAATAGTGAACTCATTGCAAACACTTTAAGATTGGGAGATTTCTCAAGAAAAATCTGAGTTTCTGTCCGTTTTCTCCCTTGGAATATAAAGGATGGGAGATGGTGGCCCAAACTTACTTCTGAGCCACTGTCCCCTGGGCTCCAGGTCCCTGCAGAGGCCCACCCCCTGCAGAGGGACTGGACTGCTCTGGGCATCACCCCCTTGGTCCTGCAGAAACTCATGTGAGACCCCTGAAATCACTCTCTCTGCACTGGGGTGAGGGGTCTGTTGTAGCTCCGTGGGTTTCCCAGGCTCTGGAAGAGATGGATGGGGTATGTTGTCCCTCTAACAGGATTTGGAAGTGTTGATCATGAGACATGGGTCTTCCCTGATGGCTCAGACAGTGAAGAATCCACCCGCAATGCGAGAGACCTTGGTTTGATCCCAGGGTTGGGAAGATCCCTTGGAGGAGGGCACGGCAACCTGCTCCAGTATCCTCCCTGGAGAATCCCATGCACAGAGGAGCCTGGCGGGCCCTAGCCCATGGAGTAGCAAAGGGTGGGACGTGACTGAGCGAGTCTGAGACCTGTGCAGCTGGTGGAGAAGCGCTTTGTCATTGCCTCCTAGCTCTCCCCTCCCCCTCCTTCCTTCCCACCCTCCCCTTCTTCCCTCCTCCCCTCCTCCCTGTTCCCCTCCTCATCCTGCCTCTCTCCCTCCTCCCCTTCCTTCTTACCCCCCTCCTCCCCGTTCCTCCTTTATCTTCTCCTCTTCTTCCCTTCCCCCTCCTTCTCCCCCCACATCCTGTCTCTCCTCTCCCCCTCTCCATCATCCTCCCCCTCCTCCCCTTCCTCTTCCTCCCTCCCCCTCCTTCCCCTTCTTCTCCTCTGCTTCCGCCCCCTCATTCAGAAGGAGCTGACACTCACTCATTAAAAGGAACCTGCTTGTGAATCATGGATTTGATGCGTGATTATGTATATTTCAGTTACTTAGTAAAACAGGTTTACATTATTTCTTAAGACGAGGGTAAAATCTTAAGCACTAACATCCATGACATCTTGTGCTTGGCCAACATTTTTCAAATATACCTGGAGATATATTACTATTAAATAGAAAATGCTGACATTTCTCCTCCCTGTGTGGACCTGACATCACCTGCGGTGCCCGTGGTAGACGGCCGGCCCCTCGGGAAGCTGTGGGCTGACTCGGGGCTCAGACAGCCCTGGACAGTTCCCGACATGCCCCTGGATTTTGGGCAAATGGTGTGATTTGGGGTAAATTGTGCACCTGTGGGAGTTTGTTGTCTGCACTGCAGGGACCACAGTAGTAATGTCTGTTCCAGCCTTGTGGGGCAGTTGGCAGGACCCATCAGAGGCGAATGTCGCCGTGAACCTGCAAAGTTGTGTTCACACTTGGCTCTGAGCTTGCACAGTGGTGGCCCTCGGACCACCTTCAGCTCATAGATGACCCGGGCCCTGTTTCAAACAGTTTTGAAACCATTGCCAGTATCAAAATCAGGGGATTTTTAACCTTAACATCTTAACTTCCAGGTTCTCTCCAGAAACCCGAGCAGGTCCTGCTGCCTGGTGGGATGGTGGGGCTGTGTGATAGCTGAGTGGTGGCTGCATTGTCCCACTGGCCTCCCCTGTGGACACCTGAGTTATGACCTCGGTCAGCAGGGTGGCCATTCCTGGGACCGCCCTCCTGTGTTCAGGGTGGGTGTTCCGTGTGCAGTTACTGGGAGGGGGAGCGGGGAGCAGGGACTTCGTGCAGCATATGAAGTCGGAGGCGCTGGTCCCTGTGGGGGTGAGTTTGAGAATGCAGCCTTGGGCTGAATTAAGGATCTGTCTGTTCTTCCTCATGTGAGAGCCCCCAGGGCCCAGACTTCTTAGAGAGCGGGCTGTGCACGCTGCACTCCACCTCCGAGGCCCCAGGGCAGCCTGAAGTGTCACCCACAAGTCCTCTTTCTGGCCCTTGGCCCCTCCCGCACTTCTGTCTTGCTCAGAGGGGACCAGACCAGGGCGGGGCAGGAGGCAGACAGGTTGCCCCCTTGGCTCATCAACCTGGATTCTGGAAACAGCACTTCTCCTTGGGACTGGTGGGAGTCCTGAGCCCCAGGTTATGAACTGAGTGATGAAGTCAAGGATGGAAGGGGAGGTGAGGACACGCCAGCTAGGGCGGGAGGCTGAGGAAGCTGCTGCGGGTGGGAGTGTGTGCCCAGCAAAGGGTAACCCAGCAGACAGAGGCTTTCCAGGTCAGTGTCAGGGGCCAGAACCCCTAACAGGCAGGGGATGACAAATGGGGAGATGACTCAGAGGACATGGCCCATCTGAGGTCATAGCTGCAAGGGGCTGCAAGGCCAGAGGCTTGTATGGAATCGTCTTATTTTCAAACACTGGCAGCTAACCCTTGCATTCCCACCCTTCCAATTGCCATGTTCTGTTTTACTTTTCTCCATAGCACACAACAGAGTCTAAATATTATGTATTTCATACATTTGTCTTGTCTTCCTGCACTAGAAAAATAATTCCATGGAGGTGGGACATAGACATTTTGCTCACTGCTGTATCTCATCTCATAGCAGACATCTAATAAGTGTTTGTTGAATGAATGATGGATGTGTAGGCTGAAGAAAAAAATGCATCATAGTTTCTGACTTCATATATTTTCCATTCGCCAAAAAAAAAGTTCCCATTAATCACTTTCCAAACTGAAGACGTTTTGTTTTTGCAGGAAATACCTGCCATGTATAAGGGATGTCCCCCACCTTGTGCTGTCTGGGGGGCCCCTGGGGGGACAGCTCCTTGTTTATGGGATGACCTAAGTGAGCAGGAGGACGGAATGTTCGTGAACTATGTCCTGAGCATGTGTTTGGTTCTGCAGCACAAACTCTGAAATTTGCGTTTCTTCCAAGCGAGTTGAGGGCAGGATTCAGGCCACAGTTTGACAGATGGCTTCCAGTCAGATGGATAATTTGGTTTAGTTGGGGACATTTAAAAACCGGTCAGTTTCATGGAAGTTCCAGTCACCAACGCTGTTGGGGAAAACTCAAGAGTTTGGGGCGGGGCAGGGGGTGCCTCCCTTGGTGATGACAATTGTCTGAGCTGAGTGGCCTCTGGCTCCTTACGTGGAGGGGGTGGGTTAGGGAGAGTTGGGGGGTGGAGGTGTCTCCTCCCATTGGCCTACCTGCGCTTCAGTTCTCTTACCTGTCACTGCCTGTCTCCCTGGGAAGGTGGTTTTATTATTCTTGCTCTCAGCTGGGGGCCTCCAGGTCTCCTGAGTCTACCCAAAGCCAAAGGAAGGGTGGAGCTGGGGGAAGCCTGGGGTTGGGACAGAGGCGCACAGGGGTCAACTGAGGCCTTAGCATCCCCAGAAGCAGCCAGGACGGTATTAATTCTTTGTTATTGTTGTTCAGTCATTAAGTCGTGTCCGATTCTTGAGACCCCATGGAATGTAGCCCGCCAGGCTCCTCTGTCCATGGGACTCTCCAGGCAAGAATACTGGAGTGAGTTGTCATCCTCCTCCAGGGGATCTTCCTGACCTAGGGATCAAACCTGCATCTCCTGCACTACAGGCGGATTCTTTACCATCTGAGTTCTTTGCTGTTATATAAACCACTCCCATCTGTTTTCATTCACTTCCACGACTCTGGGAAGGAGATGATGGAGCAGGTGTGCTGAGCTGGGTGGGTCAGGACCTGAGTCTGAGAGCAGGCAGAACAGGAGGGGGCCTAGTGTTTGGATCCTCTGGAGGAAAGATGGCTGAATGAGCCCAGTGCTGGTCCTGTGCTGCCCCACAGCCTGTGTGGGCACAAGACGGCCATGGTATGTCAGTGCACGGCCACCTCAGGGCAGGTGTGTCACTTTCTGCAGTCAGGTGTGCACGTAACACTAGGGTTACGGGTGACACTCCTGGAGGAGACCCATGTGGGTGTCAGCCACATGCTCTCATGCCCAGGAGGTGACTGTACCTGTTCTCATTTGCTCCCTGGAGGGAGCGGGGTTGAAAGGCAAGAGACCCACAGCCAGGAGGCGCTGGTGGTTCCTGTGAGCCCCTCGCCACTGCCCAGCCCTCGCACCCACACCTTGTTCGTTGGGTGGAGGGTCTTCCGGGGACCGTCTCTAGTGCTGCCACCCTTGGTCGGCTGCTGGGATGGAAGCTGAGATGATTGGGGTCTGGTCAGCAGCCCTGATAAGAGAAGGAGCAGAGGCAGAGGGGATTTCAGCTGTGAGATATGGAAATGGCCAGCACTGCCTTCATCACCAACTGTGTCTTGCTGAATTGGGGCAGGAATTCTCGTCTTTGAGGACAGAGGCTGGCATCAGCGGGAGGGGCGTTCCTGCCACGTTCTGGGTGATGCCATGCATGCCCCACTTCCGTGCTTCATGGCAGGCGATGAATCAGTGAGAGAAGTTTTGGCTTCCATCTATGGGGTCACACAGAGTCGGACACAACTGAAGCAACTTAGCAGCAGCAGCAGCAGCAACATGACATCCTCATCAGTCCTCACCACCTCCCATGATAGTGGCTTGAACAGCAGGCTGTTTCTCTCTCAGGGGGTGGGGCTCCACTTGTCATCCCCACATCACACATCGGCATGGGGGGAGATGGTGGGGCTGGGGGCTCCATCAGCTCCTCTGCAGGAGGCTCCTGACACCTCAATGCAGTGTGTCCACCCATCAGCATTTAGTCACGGGGCAACTCCAGCTTCACAGGAGGGACGTGTGGTCACTGTTGGTGGTCAGTCTGAGAGCCTTTCCCTGCACAATGGAGAACAGATGTTCATCTGTCACAGACCTCTGTCTTGCTCCTCACCTGGCGCTCAGGGTTGTGTATCCTGTTTGCTGAGAGGGAGTCTGTGAACACAGGGTCAGTCCAAGACCAGTGACCTTTCTGAGACTGCATGGGGGCAGAGACAACCCTGGGTGGGGAGTCCCGGTCATCTGGGAGTCTCCCCTCCTTGGGGAGGGTGTTTCCCTCAACTGTCCTGCAGCTGGCTGGGAAGGCACGGCCACCCATCCTCTGGGCTCAGAGTCTAGCTGTAGTTCTGGTGCAGCCCAGATGTGCCTGGGGCTCACCCGACCCTCCTGGGTTTGAGCCCCCGACCTCCAGGAAGTGATGGTATGGGAGAGTGCTCGGGGTGCAGCCCTGGAGAGAGATGCTGGTGCTTTGGGCTCCTTGAACTTGTAGGATGGAGGCATTCCAGGCATCCCAGCTGACGCTCAGATCAGTGACTCACTCCACAATGATAATAGGTTGCTGATCCAGGAACTTTTTGTAGCTCACATCAAAGGTTCTTGTCCTCGTTTGTGGGCAGGATGAAATCACTTTCAGATGTCGGTATGGATCTTCTGCACAGCACGGGACAAACCTGAATTCAAGGGCATCCAGAACCAGGCCTGTAGTCCTGGGCCTGGACAGCAGAACCTGCCTTCTCTTCTCCACGAAACTGTGAAAGGAGGAAGACCTTCTCTTCCACTTGCCCCCTCTCTTGCACTTCATTCTTCTGAAAGTCCTGGCGCTCAGAGTGCAGTGGGGAGGCCGGCTGCCTTGTTCTCCTCCAGATCCTCCATGGTGCTAAGCCAGGCCCCTGCTTTCCCCATTGGCTGAGTGCAGGCTCTGAAGCTAACCCCCATGTTAGCTCTGTCACGAAGTCCCAGCTCTGTCATAGGTTACTGTGTAACCTTGAGCTGGTTGCTAGAGGTCTCTGTTCTCAGTTTCCCCCTGTGTCCAATGGAAGCCGTGATGCTGTCTGCAGACAGGCATGAGGGCTACGTGAGCCCCAGGTGTGAAGCAGGTGTGGCAGGGCTGGCTGGTGACTCAGTGGCTCTCAGGAGGGAGCAGCGGCCAGGTTCAGCCCTGATGCCCGCTCTCAGCATCATTTGTTCACTTCCAGTCCACCCTTGTGGTTTTGCATGTCTGCACCCCACACACTTGTCTGCCTTCATAAGGTTTTCTTTAACCTGCACATCTGCTCTTCTCTCACTCTCTTCGTGGTCTGAAATGCTGGGAATGAAACGGTCATCATAGTCTTTTCTGTGTTAGATACGAATGTAACAAAGACATAGCCTTCATCCACACACCCCTTCCGAAATGATCAGGTGCTCCTGGAGGTGTCAACCGAGCTGGCTTCTGGTGGCAGCTGGGTAGGGATGTTTGCCCTTCCTGCTGACCACGTGGCATAACCGTGAGGCTGACCAGATGGCATAACATGTGGAGGACACATGCTTTGTGGGTTGGGTGTGATACCAGGGTCACCCCTGAGGACATCTGTGAGTGAAGGTGAGTCTGGTACCCAGCTCTGTTGGATGAGAGCAAGATGTGAGCCCCTCACCAAGGACTGGCTACATCTTTGCTTGGGGCTGGTGGTGAGACCGAAAGTCTGTCACCTGAAGGAGAGGTGTCAGGGGAGGTGGAGCAGGGGGAGGTTGAGCAGTGGGAGGTGCACTAGGAGGAGACCAGAGCCAGCACTTGAAGCCTGAAGTAAGTCAGGGCTTATGAGGTTACCCTGGGTGATGCAGGAAGGCATCCACCCACTGCTTCAGCTCTGTCTCGTCACTGTGAAACTAGGCAAAGATGCTTCATTTGCAAGGTATTTGGAGCATGTATTGGATCCACGAGGTTCCAAGAATTTGTGCAGAAAGCTGGGAATTTAGCAAGTCCCAGTTGCCTCAGTGGTAAAGAATCCGCCTGCCAGTGCAGGAGATGCGGGTTGGATCCCTGAGTCAGGAAGATCCCCTGGAGAAGGAAATGGCAACCCACTCCAGTGCTCTTGCCTGGGAAATCCCATGGACAGAGGAGTCTGGTGTGCTCCAGTCCATGGAGTCACAAAACAGACAAGACTTAGCGACTAAACAACAAAAACAGCGTCTGGGACGGCACTGCACTTGTGGCTGTTGGTGGCCCGTTACGCAACAAAACAGCAGACCTCTCGTCTTTTCCACAAGAATTATCACCATCATCACCGCCATCACATCATCATCATCATTGCAGTTCTCAAGACTCACTGGCTGCGTTTGTGGCAGGAAGTGCTGTGAACTGGGCGGGCCAGGAGTTCTGGGGTTGCTCCAGCTACAGTTTGACTTGGATTTTCTAGTCCAGATTTCCGGAAGCCGAAAACCACTCCCGTGGTTCTCCACTTCTGATGTTCACCATCTGTGTTTAGCTGGAGGAACAAGGATACGGTCTTCTTGGTGAGGCCGTACCAGTGTAACATTGAGGATTCTGCCAGTACACCCCAGGAAATGAGAATTCATTGTCTCTTTCAATCGATTCCAACAAAGGCTGCTGGCATACTTCACTGTCTTTTCTACAATCTGATTTGACAGAGAACTTGGGTGTTTGTATTTAAATGATACATTTCCATTGAGAATCCTCTGTTGAAACAGACTGGGAAATCTGAGTAACAACATAGACTTGTCTGGAGTGTAAGATCTTTGGGACAGCAGTAAATGTCTGAATTTCTAAAGGTTCTTAACCTTTCTTCACTAATAAGGAGCTATTTAAAGGAAGACACCTCGCTGGTGGCTCAGTGGGAAAGAATCCACCTGTCACTGCAGGAGACACGGGTTTGATCATTGGGTCAGGAAGATCCTCTGGAGAAAGAAATGACAACTCACTCTGGTATTCTTGCCTGGGAAGTCCCATGGACAGAGAAGCCTGGCGGGCTTCACAAAAGAGTCGGACATGACTTAGCGAGTAAATAACATGTAAGGGAAGAGAGGAGCTTCTCTTTTCCAGGATGCCTGGGACAATGAAATGATACTCACTTGAGAAGGGACTCAGGCTTGTTTCAAAGGATGTTTCCAAACCCGTATCTCACCCAGCAGTTTTTAATTAAATGGTTCACACTGAGTTCTCCTCCTCACATCTCTGCAGAAATCTCATCTTTCGTAGTCCGACCTGGTAAGTGCTGATCTGAGAACTTCCAGATGACTCCTGGGGTCTGTTGATAAGACCAAAAAAGACAAGGTGTCAGGAGGGGAGGAGGGTTCCCAGGAGCAGAGCTGAGGGAGGTCACTGCCCACACCACATGCTGGAAAAGCTTTGCCTGTAAGTGATGCCCTCTGGAGGTGGTCACCTCTGCCCAGGAGCTCACATTCCATCTCTGGCTGCTCTGAGTCTCATCCCAGAAGCTGGCTCAAGGGCTGGAGGAAGAACAGGTGGGGCTGCAGCTGCAGGAGGGCCCGAGAGCCTACAGTGAGTTCAGCTCTGGAAGAGCTGGGGTCCTGAGCTGTTCTGGGAGTGCTCCTTCCCAGCCTCCTGCCACTCCACTGACTGCTGTAGTCACTCCTCATTCATTTCTCTCGTCTGCGCCTGGACTCAGCATACCTTCCGCTTGGGGCAGGAGCACTGGTCTTTGTGGAGGCAGAGTGACTGCTCCTGTTCACCATCACAGAAGAGCCAGCGACCCTTCCAGGGCTTTCCTCCTCCTGGGGCCGACTGGCTTCTCTTTCAGTGAATGGTCAGGAGGGGAAGGTGCACGGATTAGCTTAGACCCAGGTCACGTGGAGCTGTCGAGAGAGAGGGAGAGTGAGGAGAGACCCACTAGAGTGAAGTCGGGGGAAACTGAGGGGTGTGAGGGCAGATTCCGAGCATCCAAAGTAATGGGAATCGAGGGCGCTATCCTTTCTTGGTGGCTTTATGGAATCGAGTCAGGAAGACGGTTTCATGAACTCTTTAGGGGATCATAGGAGCCTCTGGAGGGGTGAAGGACAGCTGTGACATCACCCACCGGACCGGCTGATCCTGTGGTGGACTGAGCGCTCCCTGCATGGTGCGTTCAGGAGCCGCGCCCTTGTTCACAGCACAGAACTCACTTGAGGGATACTCCACCAGCCACGGGGTCCCCTCACATGCACAGAGCCTGGGCCTGTCCTCTCTCAGATTCAGGCACTGAGACCTCCCCTGTAGGGTGTAGGTTTTTCCAGAGCGTCATTTCCAGCTTTTCTTGCATTTGCCTTCCTGACATTCTTCATGGCATTGCCGCTGTCACGGCAGAACCAAGAGTGTTCACCGACCGGATCCCCCTCCTCGCTGCCATCTGTTGGCTTTTTCTTTCGTTTTCCTGTGCACATTTGCATCTTCCTTTTTGTCATATTTACATCATGACAAATGAGAAGTGTTTTTTATTTTTTCCTTGGAAATGCTTTTTGATTCAATGCTGCTAAATTCTAGCAAAGTACTATGCCAGATCAGGAAGATGTTTATCTTTAAGTAAGAGCCTTGTGTAGAAGCAAACATGGTGGTTTGGAAAAATAAATCTCAAATGGCTTTTATACCATGAGAATAACAGGTGTTCATTTCACAAGTAATTGGTCATGTTCATATTTTAGGACCTTCGGGATCTGGCTTACAAAATCGTTTTCTGTGAACTGATCACATTGAAATCTTTAGTTCTTCCCACTGAAATGCAAATGTTGTCTGGCAGAGATGGAGTGTCAGCGAGATGATTAATATCCCTGTGGACTGCGACACCGTTTTGCCAGTTTTGTATCTATTAAGCAAATTTATTTCAGTGTTCCTGATGGTCTCATAGATGCATGATTCTTTGAATTTTCCTTTGAAGTGATACTAACATTTAATGATTGCTTCATTCATTAATGAGTTAGATAATATAGTTTATAGATATTCATTTTATATGGCTTCCCTGCTGGCTCAGATGGTAAAGAA
The DNA here is from genome assembly GCF_014754425.2 of Oryx dammah. Lineage (NCBI taxonomy): Eukaryota > Metazoa > Chordata > Mammalia > Artiodactyla > Bovidae > Oryx > Oryx dammah. Next base: position 45,512,347 of record NW_024070196.1, on the reverse strand, counting down.
TACTCCTGACCGTGCAGGAGACTCGGGTTGGATCCTTGGGTCTGGAAGATCCCCTTGAGGAGGAAATGGCAACCCACCCCAGCATTCTTGCCTGGGAAATCCCGTGGACAGAGGAGCCCGGTGGGCTACAGTCCATGGGGTTGCAGAGCTGAACATGACTTAGCCACTAAACAACAATAATTCATTTTAATTCCACAACCTCATATGGAAAAACTCAAACGGGCTTTTTGGCCAACCCAGTTTATCTGTTTGAGAGTCATGGTTTTACCCTTTTCAAAGGTAGGCTTTTAATATGTGGGAAGAGAACTTCAAGGGAAAGGTTTTATGCATTCTCTCTTGCTTTAAGAAAAGGATTTTTTTGTGTGTGTGAGTTTAAGGCCTGGGGAAATTTGGGTTCAACCACTGTATGGGCTTCCCTGATAGCTCAGTTGGTAAAGAATCCGCCTGCAGTGCAGGAGATCCTGGTTCGATTCCTGGGTCAGGAAGCTTCCCTGGAGAAGGGATAGGCTACCCACTCCAGTATTCCTGGGTTTCCCTTGTGGCTCAACTGGTAAAGAATCCGCCCACAATGCGGGAGACCTGGGTTCAATCCCTGGGTTGGGAAGATCCCCTGGAGAAGGGAAAGGCTACCCACTCCAGTATTCTGGCCTGGAGAATTTCACGGACTGTACAGTCCATGGGGTCACAAAGAGTCAGACACGACTGAGCGACTTTCATTGTCACTTTTGTATATAATATATGAGCTAACAGAATAGAACAGCAAACAGGAAAGTGGGAAGCAAAGATGATTAACAGGAATGTCTCACAGCGCACACTGAAGAGAGTTCTTAGACTGTTCAAGAATGCAAACTGTGGGCTTCTAAATTCCTACTTTCTTTTCTAAGTAAAATTTCTCTTCATTCATGAAAAATAACATCATTTTTATGTGGTTTATTAGAGGGTTCAAGGCGGCAAACCTGATTTATTATTATTATCAGCCACAGAACCAGGCTGTAAAACAGATCAGAATTTTATAACCTTTAAACCCATCTTGTTATTTGCATAGAAATTAAAGTATTACACTCCCTGGGACCTTCCCATGTGACCCCCAGGGGCATACCTGTAATTGAAATTTCCTGATTATGTGCAAATCCTAAAAGTTTTTACGCTGAGACTTCTGCTTTGTAGTTTGTGATATGAAAATTATATTTTTCCCTCCCATCTGAGGATGCATATACATGAGGCACCATTTACCTTTTTTAATTGAAAACTCTTTTCAGAGATACATTCGAGGTTATAGGTTGAGTTTATAGTCCTGGAAGCTTTTCAGACTATAGGAAAACATTCCACTGTGTGAGAGCAAGAACCGATGTGGTTGATTGATTTAGGGACCATCGCCCTTCCTTTTCCCTTCATGGAGACCGTTGTCAGGGCGGGAGAGAAGGGCAAGAAGTTCATTTGAGGAAGATCAAACAGATCAGTGTTGAAGCCGTATTTTAAGTCTAGCTTCTTTTTTTCCCTTCTTGTATCACAGTTCAAATAACATTAAAGTTTGTGAAATATCTTTGAAAAATTCAACCCAGGTATCCAGGGAAAAAATTTTTAACACAAATATTCTATGAGCAAGAGGCATGTGGGAAGAAAAAATTTCCAGAAGGAGACCTGGGGGCAAAAGCTGATCACTTTGATGTGGATGTGGGATGGACTCTGACATGGAGGGGCAGGGCGTGGAAGCCTGTGGACTGACCCTCTGTGGGGCCATCACTTCCCTTTGTTCTGGCCCAGACCACACAAGAGATACTTGTGCTTCAAAGTGGGAACAAAACACACGCATCTCAGGATGCAAAGAGTGGCGTTAATGTAGCAACCAGGGCCCCGGGAGATGGAAGGAGGCCCCAGGGAGGAAGTGAGGGAGCCTACTCAGCCTGCGCCTGGGTCTGCCTGCATCTGTCTGTGCTGGGCTTGCCTGGGAATCATACGTGGTGACAAATAGTTGAGATCCAAGGTGCTGGGAGGAAGGAAGGATAATTACGAATCCGGTAGTATTGTCCCCAACAAGGAGAGTAACAGTCTATCACCTGTGATCCCCTTAGCTGGTTTACCAACAAACTGTGTTCCTCTGCAGATTTCAGCTAATCAAAATGAGGCTTAAATATTAAAATCCCGGGCTTAATGGTTGGGGACATTTTATCTCCTGCTTGAGTTGTATTTATTCCAGCTAGAAAGCTTGGCTGGGTGATCGCTGATCTGATGCTAAACTTTTTTTTTTTTTTTAATTGGGGTAGAGTTGTTTTACAATGTGGTGTTAGTTTCTGCTGTACAACAAAGTGAATCAGCTGTATGTATACACGTAACCCTTCCCTCTTGACCGTCTCTACAGCCGCCCCATCCCACCTATCTGGGTCATCACAGAGCTGTAGAGCCGAGCTCCCTGCTATACAGCAGATTGTACGGTACTATCCCACTAGCTATTTATTTACGTCTACCTATAGAGATGGTAGTGTGTATATGTCAGTCTCAATCTTCCAATTCATCCCCCCGCTTTCCTCCACAACACTGAGTCCACACATCTGTTTTCTACATCTGCGTCTCTATTCCTGCCTTGAAAACAGGTTTTTAAAACCGTTTGTTTTGGAATAATGCTTGATTCACCAGAACATCACTGAAATCAAGGTGCAGAACCAATTACCACCCAAAACATCTCCTTTGGTTGTACTTCCTTCCCCTCACCGTCCCTCACTCCTGGCAACCAACGATCTGTTTTCCATCTTTATGGTCTTGTCATTTTGAAAAGGGTGCCTAAATAGAAGCATACAGATGTTGCCTTTTGAAATTGGCTTTTTTCACTCAAACTAATGCCCGTGAGATCCATGCAAACTGTCACGTGTATCACTAGCTTAAACCCTTTTGGCCGAATGGTCATCTGGGGTCTAGATAAACTGCAGTGTTTAGCCAGTCACCCACTGAGGGATGTTTTAGTTGTCACCCGGTTTTGATTATTACAAGTAAAGCTGCTGTGAAGAATCATGTATGGGTTCTTGCGTGGAAGTAGTTTCTATTTCTCTGGGGTAGATTCCCAGGAGTACAATTGCAGGACCATGGGATAAGTATTTTCAATATTTCTTAAAACTTCCAAACTTGTTTTTAGAGTGGCTGTGCCATTTCACGTCCCCACCAGCAATGTGTGAGCGATTTAGTTTCTCTGCATCTTTGCCAGTGTTCCGTTCAGTCAGTCTTTTATTTTAGTTGTTCTCATTGTGGTCTGAATTTGAATTTCCCTGAGGGTTAGTGATCCTGAAAATCTTGTCTTCTGCTTATTTGCCATCTGTGTATCCTCTTCAGTGAAATGTCTGTTCATGCCTTCTCTCCCTTTTCTAATTGGATTCTTTGTTTTCTTTTTTTTTTTTACAATTGAGCTTTGAGAATCCTTTATGTATGCTTGATATGACTCCTCTGTCAGCTGTATGGTTTGCAAATATTTCTCCTAGGCTGTGGTTCATCTTTTTATCCTCTTAACAGGGTCTTCCACAGAGTGTGAGGTTTTAGTTTTTATGAAGCCCGATTTATTTATTTTTCAATTTTATGGAATGTATTTTTGGCGTCATAGCTCAGTCCTCTTCAATGAACTCTAGGTTCTGAAAATTTTCTCCTGTTATCTTCTAAACGTTTTCTAGCTTTATGTTTTACATTTAAGGAAGGGCTTCCAGTGGCTCAGTGGTAAAGAATCTGCCTGCCAGTGCAGGGGACATGGGTTCTACCCCTGGTTGGGGAAGAGTCCACGTGCCATGGGGCAGCTAAGCCCTTGTGCCACCGCTACTCAGCCAGCACTCTAGAGGCCAGGGAACTGCGACTACTCAGCCCCTGTGTCACAGCTGCTGAAGCCCGCTTGCCCTAGGAACCATGCTCTGCAACAGGGGAGGCCACTGCATGGAGAGGCTGGCACACCACAACTTGAGAGTAACCCTCCCTGCCGCAACTAGAGAAAAGCCTGCACAACCGTGAAGACCCAGCACAGCCAAAAATAAATAGATAAATAAGAATTATCTTAAAAAAAACATTTAATGTAGGATCTATTTTCTGTTAATTTTTGTGTAAGGTTGGGATTTAGGTTGGGTTATTGATTGACTAATTGTCCTATGGATGTCCAGTTGCTTTGGCATTATTTAGTGAAATAGCTAGCCTTCCTTCATTAAATTACTTTTGTTCTTTTGTCAAACGCCAATTCACTGGATTTGTGTGGAACTGCCTCTGGGTCTCTGCTCTGTCCCACTCATCTACTTGCTGACTGTCAGGATGTGTCTTTATAACATTTTCTTTCTGAAAATCCACCCTGTATATTACGGCAATATCATTAGCTCAGGCTCATGGGTTCATACAGAATGTATTTTGAGGCACTGCAAGAAAAATCATGGCATTTATTTCTTTTTTTAAGGTGTATATTTTCTCATGGGAGGAGATGATCCCAGAAAAACAAGGATTTCATGTTTTCCATAGAAAAGACATTTTTGCTACTTGAGTGAACTTGTCCTAATTCAGACAATTCCTTAGGTGTCTTCCACTCTCCCCTCTTGGATTAGGAAAGAGAGGGCAAAGAGGGTCTCCTTTGGGATTTAAACCCTCCAGGGTCAAGGTGCCCCTTTTGGGTATAGCTGGCCTAGCTCTGAGGTCTGTGAGGCACTGTTCCCTGGAGGTTTTCTGGGGACACCTGCTGTCTCTGTGGTTAGCCTGAGGGGGGAATAATTGGGTGAGGAGGGAGGTGGGAATAAACATTAGGGATCTGAGACCAGGACAGTTGCCTTTGTTCTTTTATATTTGAATCAAACTGGAAGCAAACCTATGTAGTAATCCCAGACTTTTGAGAGCCATAAATAAACAAGCTGTCTAGCATCAAATAGTCCTGAGTGTGTGGCTCAACACAAGGTTTTCCTTGTGTTTTAAAAGCAAGAATCTGGACTTCTCTGGTTCAGTGGTTAAGAATCCACCTGGCAATGCAGGGGACTTGAGTTCTATCCCCGGTCCGGGAAGATCCCACATGCCACAAGGCAACTAAGCCCAAATGCCCCAGCTACTGAGCCTGCATGCCCTAGAGCCCACGCTCCGCAACAAGAGAACCCACCACAATTGGAAGCCTGGGCACCACAACTGGAGTGTGGCCCCTGTTTGTCACAGCTAGAGAAAAGCTGGCCTAGCAACAAAGACTCAGCACAGCACCGCCCCCCCCCAAAAAACAAACAAAAACCAGACAACCAGCAACAAGAAAAAACAAGAATCTTTGCAGCCCATTCATGTGAAATAGGGATGGAGACTTTCAGAAAGAACCCTAACCTCCAGGCTGACAAGAGCTTATAGCTGCCTTCGTCCCCACACATTCCTGCCTCTTTCTGCTTCTGTTTTCCGCCCCTCACCCTGCCTTCCCTGGGATCCATCTCTCTGCTCTGAGACATCGCAGCTGTAAATGCCACATGCAAGAACAAGCCTGGGGATGTGTATAGCTTATGTCAGTGCGTTGTCCACTGAGACCTTCCTGACTCCTGTTACCTGGGCCACGGGGATGATGTGAGAACATTTTCTGTTCAATTTGAAGCGGGCTGTTCTAATTCCAGATTCCCGTGTAACTTCGTGAGGTTTTTCCTTTTTTTTTTTTTGCGCTGGAAGCAGCAAAGCAATTTTCTCTCTGCATGTTTCCTTCACCTGCCTTGCAGGTTTACACACTGAATATAAACCGTGAATGTGAGAATCAGGAGGCTGGGGGCCTCACACTGGACCCGTGAGATTTAACAGAGGAGAGAGGACTTGAGTCTGGAGATCACAGAGGATCACATTTAGAATTTAATTCCTTTCTGTCACCAGACCTGCCCCTGCCCAGAACTCCACAGGGACAGTGAAGGCGGAAAAACTCAAGTTTCCTGCAAATGTGGGACTCCGCCTTCCCCAGGCCTCTGGATGCGGTCCTTGGTGGGCATCTCTGACATGCTCCTGATGGCCATGGGTGTGCTGATGTGTCCCGCCCAGGCCCTTCTCGGTGTCTCTGGCTGTGCTCAGCTGCACGTGGAGGGAAGAGGCAGGTCTGGAGGCTGGGGTCCATCTGGGACTGAGGCCCAGCTTTCCTCTGAGGATGAGAACAAGTGTGTATGTCTGTCCACAGACAGGACAGACAAACTTAAGCCCAAAGGAGCCTCTCTTGGCTGGTGGGCCTTGCAGGGTTGGTGGAGATGGGGATTCAGGCAGCATTTGAATGGAGAGAGCCTGGGGGCTGTGGATAAGGGCCTCTGATGAGCTGATCACACACTGAGGATCTTGGGAGGGTCTGAGTGCAGCGCCTGTGTGTTCTCAGTGCCCCAGGCATGGCCCACTCCTCCTGGGAGCCAGAAAGGGCAAAGCCCAGCGTAAATGGTGCTGGAGTTGGGGGGAGGGTGTGGAGCCAGAGAGCCTCGCTGATCCCCTGCTCCATGAGATCAAAGGTCTCAGTTTCTCAGCCCACCTGAACTTTCACCCTCAGCATTTGTGCAACTCAACCCACCAGGCTGCCTTGGTCTCCCCATCCAGAGGTGAATCTCAGGGGTCTCTTTTGTCGGGCTCTGCCTTGCCCCAATCCTGCCAGTGCTGGAACCTGTCTTACCATCTTCAGGAGGGGCTGCTTTTGCTGTGCTGTGCTGCCTGTGATTCTGTGAGTGAAAGAAACACCTGAAAATTCCAGAAGGCTGAGGCTGGATGAAGGGTGCCCCCTGTCATCCCCCACTCAACAATACCTCTGTCATTCTTGTTTCCATAAAGTGGGGATACGTTTCAGCCATGCAGAGGCCTGGCCCGTGGCTCATGAGATAAGCCTGGTCAGAGAGGAGGGTGAACAGCAGAGGGGGCTGCTCCAGACCTCCTGCTGACTAACAGCCGGGCACACATGCCTGCAGCTCTGGGTGGGGGGCAGCGGTGAGCTAAGACCTTCGCCATTGCTTCCATTGTTCAGTCGCTCATTCATGTCCAATTCTTTGAGACCCCCTGGACTGCAGCATGCCAGGCTTCCCTGTCCTTCACCGTCTACATGAATTTGCTTAAGCTCACATCCATTGAATTGGTGACATCATCTAACCATTCATCCTGTCATCCCCTTCTATTGCCTTCAGTCTTTTCCAGCATCAGGGTCTTTTCCAATGAGTCAGCTCTTTCCATCAGGTGGCCAAAGTCTTGGAGCTTCAGCTTCAGCATCAGTCCTTACATGAGTATTCAGGGTTGATTTCCTTTAGGATTGACTGGTTTGATCTCCTTGCTGTCTGAGGGACTCTCAAGAGTCTTCTCTAGCACCACAGTTTGAAAGCATAAATTCTTTGGTGCTCTGCCTTCTTTCTGGTCCGCCATTGCTTTCAGTTCAGTTCAGTCACTCAGTTGTGTCCGACTGTTTGCGACCCCATGAATCGCAGCACCTCAGGCCTTCCTGTCCATCACCATCTCCCAGAGTTCACTCAAACTCACATCTATCGAGTTGGTGATGCCATTCAGCCATCTCATCCTCTGTCGTCCCCTTTTCCTCCTGCCCCCAATCCCTCCCAGCATCAGAGTCTTTTACAATGAGTCAACTCTTCACATGAGGTGGCCAGAGTACTGGAGTTTCAGCTTTAGCATCATTCCCTCCAAAGAACACCCAGGGCTGATCTCCTTTAGAATGGACTGGTTGGATCTCCTTGCAGTCCAAGGGACTCTCAAGAGTCTTCTCCAACACCACAGGTCAAAAGCATCAATTATTCAGTGCTCAGCTTTCTTCACAGTCCAACTCTCACATCCATACATGACCACTGGAAAAACCATAGCCTTGACTAAACAGACCTTTGTTGGCAAAGTAATATCTCTGCTTTTTAATATGCTACTTAGGTTGATCATAACTTTCCTTCCAAGGAGTAAGCATTCAGTCTTGGAAATTTGTACCTTTCTAAGGCAATGACACCCCACTCCAGTACTGTTGCCTGGAAAATCCCATGGACGGAGGAGCCTGGTGGGCTGCAGTCCATGGGGTTGCTAGGAGTCGGACACGACTGAGTGATTTCACTTTCATGCATTGGAGAAGGAAATGGCAACCCACTCCAGTATTATCCCAGGGATGAGGGAGCCTTGTGGGCTGCCGTCTATGGGGTCTCGCAGAGTCGGACATGACTGAAGCGACTTAGCAGCAGCAAGAATTTGTCCATTTCTTCCAGGTTGTCCATTTTATTGGCCTATGCATGCTTATAGTAGTCTTTTATGATCCTTTGTATTTCTGTGGTGTCAGTTGCGTTTTCTCCTTTTTCATCTCTAACTTTATTGATTTGAACTCTCTTCTTGATGGGTCTGGCTAAAGGTTTATCAATTTTGTTTATCTTCTCAAAGAATCAGCTTTTCGTTTCATTGATTTTTTTTTAAAGATTTTTTTCATATAGACCATTTTTACAGTTTTTATTGAATTTGTTACAATATTGCTTCTGTTTTATGTTTTTGTTTTTTGGCCCTGAGGCATGTGGGATCTTAGCTCTCTGACTGGGGCCCAGAATCATGTCCCCTGCAATGGAAGGTGGATTCTTAACCACTAGGCCGCCAGGGAAGTCCTAGTTTCATTATTTTTGGCCAATGTTTCCTTCATTTCTGTTTCATTTTTGTGCTGACTTTTATGATTTCTTTCCTTCTACTAACTTTGGGTTTGGTTTGTTCTTCTTTCTCTAGTGGCTTTAGGTATAAAGTTAGGTGCTTATTTGAGACTTTTCTTATTTCTTGAGGTTGGATTGAATTGTTATAAACTCCTCTCTTAAAACTGCTTTTGCTGCACCCCATAGATTCTGGGTTGTTGTGTCTTTGTTGTCATTCTTTTTTTTAATGTATTATTTGATTAGATGCTCAACATCACTAATGTCGACTGGAAAAAATAGTCACAACCTAGAAACTGAGATTTATGTTTTATTTGGTGGGAATTTTTAGGACGTCAAGCCTGACACTTGAAGCTGTCATGCAACAGCATCCCAAGTGACTCCGAGAGAACTGTTCCGAGGAGGTGGTGGGAAGGAGTCAGGTTATACAGACGCTGGCAACAAGGAGCAGTTAGGTTGAACAACAAAGTATTGAGGAAAACCAGATATCTCAAGTTAAGGAATTTGGTACTTTTCTATGTATGGGAAGATGTAAGAGTCTGGGCTTACTGAAATCATTCTTTTCATACGCATCTCAGCTCTCTGGGGCCAGCATCCTGTTTTTTTCGTGTCCCAGCCTCCTCGGTGTCACAGTAGGAAGTGGCTGCAGCTTGATGGCTGCCAAATCACAGGCCTCATTCCTCCTGGGCCCTCTCTGGGCTCAGAAACTCACATTTGGAAGGCCAGAATTGCTGATAGCTGTAACATCCTTGTTTATTGATATGGTGGGAAACACTCCATTTCTCACTAATTAGAGACATGCAGATCAAAACTACAATGAGGTGTCACTTCACATTGGTCAGAGTGGCCATCATCAAAAGTATCTACAAACAATAAATGCTGGAGAGGGTATGAAGAAAAGGGAACCCTCTTGTTCAGTTAATGGGAATATAAGTTGATACAGCCACTATGGTGAACACTATGGAGGTTCCTTAAAAAAATAAAAATAGAACTACTCTATGACTCAGCAATCCCACTACTGGGCATACACCGGAAAGAACCCAAATTCCCAAAGACCCTTGCATCCCAGTATTCATTGCAGCCCTATTCACAGTAGCCAAGACATGGAAAGAATGTAAATGTCTATCAGCAGATGAATGACTAAAGAAGATGTTGTGCGTATACACAGTGGAATATTACTCAGTCATAAAAGAAACAAAATTGGGTCATTTGTGGAGAGATGAATGAACCTGCTGCTACTGCTGCTAAGTCGCTTCAGTCGTGTCCGACTCTGTGTGACCCCGTAGATGGCAGCCCACCAGGCTCCCCCATCCCTGGGATTCTCCAGGCAAGAACACTGGAGTGGGTTGCCATTTCCTTCTCCAATGCATGAAAGCGAAAAGTGAAAGTGAAGTCGCTCAGTCATGTCTGACTCTTAGCGACCCCATGGACTGCAGCCCACCAGGCTCCTCCGTCCATAGGATTTTCCAGGCAAGAGTACTGGAGTGGGGTGCTATTGCCTTAGTCTGTCATAAATCAGAAAGAGAAAATCTCATATATTAACACATACATGTGGTATCTAGAAAAATGGTACAGATGAACCTATCTGCAGGGCAGAAATAGAGATGCAGACATAGAGAACTGACATGTGGACACAGTGGGGGATGGAGAGGGTGGGACAAACAGAGAGAGTAGCATTGACATTTATACACTGCAGCGTGTGAAATAGACAGCTCGTGGGCAGCTGCTGCACAGCACAGGGAGCTCAGCTCGGGGCTCTGTGATGACCTAGAGGGGTGGGATGGGGCATTGGGAGGGAGGTCCATGAGGGGAGGGAATATATGTATACATACAGCCAACTCACGTTGTTGTACAGCAGAAACTAACACAACATTGTAAAGCAACTCTACCTGTCCCGCCCCCTGCCTCCAAATATACTGTCCTCTCTGCCTAGGAGATGAGAAAGGAAGGCATTGACCTTGCTTGTGAAGCTCTCCTCAGTTCCACAGCAACTGGGATAGGAATGAGCAGATCCTGCCTCCTAGTTAGAGGGCGGTTTGGCGAGTGATGCTCTCATCTCATTTAAAGGGCCTCTGTGCTTGGTTAGTCGCTCAGTCGTGTCTGACCCTTTGCAACCCCATGGACTGCAGCATGCCTCTATCTGACCACAAACAAACAAAAAAAAAAGTCCTCTATCTGACCACAAACAGAAAAACAAAACAACCCCTATAGAAATAGATGCCCAATGGCACAAAGCAAAAGCCGAAGATGATATAGAAAGTGACATGGATATGATGTAGCTTTTGAATTTTATTGCTTGTTTTATTGTTTATCTCTTAATTATTAAGAATTTCATGAGGGTGCTGGTGGGATAACGTGTTTTTCAGACAGGTATCAATAGCATGAAGCCCTGGCTGAATCACTGACATTTTTAGATGCTCTCCTGAGATTTTAAGCAAATGATCTTTTCTAATATATAAAGTGGGAGTAATGATTCCTACTTCAGAGCGTGTTGTGAATAAAAGTTGTAAGTACTCATCTACCATGTTCAATCCATAATAGGCACTCAGTGAATAGACTCTATACTGATTATTCTATGATTAGAATTTTCGATGATTTTCAATAAAGCCAATCTAAGATTAAAAAAATAAAGTATATTGGAGGATGTGTGTAGGTTATATGCAAAAACCACACCGTTTTGTACAAGGCACTTGAGTATCCATGGATTTGGGTGTCCTCAGGGGTCCTAGAACAAGTCCCCCACAAATACCCAGGGACAATTGTCCTTGAATGAAAAGCAAGCAAGTTTCTAAATGAGGAACATTCATAGGCTGCTGTGGGGTAGATTTTCTCTCTTCTAAGGTGTGTCTCTCAGATAGAGACCTCTTGCCGAACCTGCAGCAGACAGTGAACGCCTGATTAATCCCACTTGCTTCTCCCCAAATGGGAAACCGTTATGGTTGTTTGTGGGAGTCTCAGATCCCATAGGAGATGTTCCTTGGGGCCCATGTAGCCTTTCCCCATGGGACTTAGGTGCTTAGGAAGAGATGTCTGGTGAAGAATCAGACTTTCCTTGTAGACCACAGGGCTCTGCAGGGTCCTCAGCCTCAGGGCCCAGGGAGGTCAAGGTGGCTGCTGCTTCTCCCCCTTCCCCGATGGGGACCCCCATTTCCTGGGTCCTGGGATGACTGGTGGGGATGGTTTTCATGATGGCGGGACAGCATCTCCCACATCTCTCTGGGAAAGTGGGCCATGACCTGGCGGACCCGCCCTTCTTTCTCAGGCAGCACCACGCCCGGTGAGTTCACACACACCCTTCCTTCCTCCTGTGCTCCTGGGAACTGTCTAGTCTTTCCTGGAGGCGTGCTGAGAGCCTTTGTTCCATTTTGGCTGCAGAGTCCAAACAGAAGGAGGGGATCTGCTTTTCCCATCGCGGGAGCCCAGCCGGGAGGAACCCAGACGGGGTTTCCTGTTTCGGGTGTGATCCTGGCCCCAGATCCCGGGGAGCGCTGTCTGCTCTCCACCCTGCCGACCACACAGACGCTTGGCTTCTGGGTTGCGCCTGATTTTTAAATTCCCCTTGAAGAGTGATTTAGGTCCAGAGTCAGAGGGTCAGGGCTCCAGTCTCTGTGCCACTCCCACGTGGAAATACTTCCTTGTGCTCAGAGCAGAGCTGGCGATGAGAGAAGGGGTGGCTCCTCGTCCTGGGGAAGCCCTCAGGGCCTCGGACAACGTTGCTGGCTTGCTCTTTCTAGTCCTGGCTGCTCTAACGTTTATTCCATTACACAAGCATCACACAAACGCATTCCTTGTTTAAAAATGGTGCATAGTAAACAAATGGGACCTAATTAAACTTAAAAGCTTTTGCAAGGGAAAGGAGGCCATGACAAAATGGAAAGACAACCTACTGAAGGAGAAAAGGTACTTGCAAATGATATGGCTGATAAGGGGTTAATATCCAATGTATACAAACAGCTTATACAATTTGACATTAAAAAAAAAAGATTTAAAAATAGACAGAAGGACTGAATAGATGTTTTTCCAAAGAGGAAATGCAGATGGTCAACAGGCATGTGAAAAGATGCTTAACATCTCAAGTCAGCAGAGAAATGTAAATCCAAACCTTGAGGAGTTATCATATCACACCTATCAGAAAATGGCCATCATCAAAAAATAATGCAAATAGCAAATGAAGATGTGGAGAAAAGGGGATACAGTGTTGGTGAGAGTGGAAATTGGTGCAGTCACTGGGGAAAACAGTATGTTGTCGTTCAGTTGCTAAGTCGTGTCTGACTCTTTGTGACCCCATGGACTGCAGCACATCAGTGGGCCTTCCTGTCTCTCACCATCTCCCAGAGTTCACCCAGGTTCATGTTCATTGAATCAGAAAATAGTATAGAGATTCCTTAAAAAACTGAAAATAAGAACTCCCATATATATGACCCAGCAATTCCACTCCTGGGTGATGTCTAAAAAAAAAACCCCAGAGCACTAATTTGAAAAGATACATGCACCCCAATGTTCACAGCAGCATTTACAATCTCCAGGGTGTGGAAATGTCCATTAACGAATGGATAAAGGAGATGTGGTATATATACGCAGTGGAATACTTCAGTTCAGTTCAGTCACTCAGTCATTTCCAACTCTTTGTGACTCCATGAACCACAGCACGCCAGGCCTCCCTGTCCATCAGCAACTCCTGGAGTTTTCCCAAACTGATGTCCATTGCGTTGGTGATGCCATCTAACCGTTTCTTCCTCTGTTGTCCCCTTCTCCTGCCTTCAATCTTTCCCAACATCAGGGTCTTTTCAAATGAGTCAGCTCTTTGCATCAGGTGGCCAAAATACTGGAGTTTCAGCTTCAACATCAGTCCTTCCAATGAACACCCAGGACTGACTTCCTTTAGGATGGACTGGTTGGATCTCCTTGCAGTCCAAGGGACTCTCAAGAGTCTTCTGCAACACCACAGTTCAAAAGCATCAATTCTTCTGTGCTCAGCTTTCTTCACAGTCCAACTCTCACATTCATACATGACCACTGGAAAAACCATAGCCTTGACTAGATGGACCTTTATTGACAAAGCAATGTCTCTGCTTTTGAATATGCTGTCGAGGTTGGTCATAACTTTCCTTCCAAGGAGTAAGCGTCTTTTAATTTCATGGCTGCAATCACCATCTGCAGTGATTTTGGAGCCCCCCAAAATAAAATCTGACACTGTTTCCCCATATATTTGCCATGAAGTGATGGGACCAGATGCCATGATCTTAGTTTTCTGAATTTGAGCTTTAAGCCAACTTTTTCACTCTCCTCTTTCACTTTCATCAAGAGGCACTTTAGTTCTTCTTCACTTTCTGCCATTAGGGTGGTGTCATCTGCATATCTGAGGTTATTGATATTTCTCCTGGCAATCTTGATTCCAGCTTGTGCTTCATCCAGCCTAGCGTTTCTCATGATGTACTCTGCATATAAGTTAAATAAGCAGGGTGACAATATACAGCCTTAACGTACTCCTTTTCCTATTTGGAACCAGTCTGTTGTTCCATGTCCATTTCTAACCGTTGCTTCCTGACCTGCATACAGATTTCTCAAGAGGCAGGTCAGGTGGTCTGGTATTCCTATCTCTTTCAGACTTTTCCACAGTTTATTGTGATCCACATAGTCAAAGGCTTTGGCATAGTCAATAATGCAGAAATAGATGTTTTTCTGGAACTCTCTTGCTTTTTTGATGATCCAGTGAATGTTGACAATTTGATCTCTGGTTCCTCTGCCTTTTCTAAATCCAGCTTGAACATCTGGAAGTTCACAGTTCACGTATTGCTGAAGCCTGGCTTGGAGAATTTTGAGCATTACTTTACTAGTTTGTGAAATGAGCACAGTTGTGTGGTAGTTTGAGCATTCTTTGGCATTGCCTTTCTTTGGGATTGGAATAAAAACTGACCTTTTCCAGTCCTGTGGCTACTGCTGAGTTTTCCAAATTTGCTGGCATATTGAGTGCAGCACTTTCACAGCATCATCTTTTAGGATTTGAAATAGCTCAACTGGAATTCCATTACCTCCACTAGCTTTGTTCGTCGTGATACTTCCTAAGGCCCACTTGACTTCACATTCCCAGAATGTCTGGCTGTAGATGAGTGATCACACCATTGTGATTATCTGGGTCCTGAAGATCTTTGGAATACTTACTCAGCCATAAAAAATAATGAAATTTTGCCATCTGCAGCAACATGGATGGAGGGCATGATGCTAAGTGAAATAAGTCAGACAGAGGAAGACAAATATCGTGTGATATCACTTGTAGGTGGAACCTAAAAGAATACCACAAACTAGTGAATATAACAAAAGAGAAGCAGACTCACAGATATTGAGAACAAATTAGCGATTGCCAGTGGGGAAGGGTACATAGTGGTGTCCTGGAGAGGTCTGGTGTTACTCAGGGCCAAGGAAGCCTTGCTGATACTGGGTGGGGCTCACCTCCAGGTTCTTATTTGTATTTTTGACTTTATGGGTTTTACATGTTGCCGTTTCCCTGCTAATGACCTTCTGTGGTTCTGAATGGCTGCAGCCACAGGGCTGTCTGTGAGCACAAAGGTCACAGCAGACTGAGACAGGAGGAGCGGCAGAAGAGGGAGCCTCTGGCTAGCTTTTAGTGGTTCTCAAGTTCGTGTGAGAACCTGAAGGACTTGTGAAAACCCAAAGGCTGTTCCCACCCCGAGAGTTTCAGGTTCTGTGGTGGGGCCCTGGGATGCTGAGGTTTCTGTGGGGACCATACTTTTTTTTAAAAAAAGGTTATACTCCATTTACAATTATTATAAAATATTGGCTATATTCCCTGTGTTGTACAGTTTATCCTTGTGGATTGTGTTTATGTGTTAATTGCTCAGTCATGTCTGACTCTTTGTGACCTCATGGACTGTAGCCCACCATGGAATTTCCCAGGCAAGAATACTGGAGCGGGTTGCCATTTTCTACTCCAGGGGTCTTCCTAACCCAGGGATCAAACCTGCATCTCTTGTGTCTCCTGCATTAGCAGGCAGGTTCTTTACCACTAGTGCCACCTGGAAAGCCCATCCTTGTAGCTTATTTTATTTTTATTTATTATTTTTTTAAATTTTTTCTTCTTGTAGCTTATTTTATTCCTGTTAAGTTGTTCAGTCTTAAGTCGTGTCCAACTCTTTGCAACCTCATGGACTGCAGCACGCCAGGCTTCCCTGTCCTTCACTGTCTCTCAGAGTTTGCTCAAATTCATGTCCATTGAGTAAGTGATCCTCTCTAACCATCTCATCCTCTGCTGTCCTCTTCTCCTTTTGCCTTCAATCTTTCCCAGCATTGGGCTCTTTTCCAATGAGTTGGCTCTTCGCCACAGGAGGCCAAAGTACTGCAGCCTTAGCTTCAGCATCAGTCCTTCCAGTGAATATTCAGAGTTGATTTCCTTTAAGACTGCCTGGTTTGATCTCCTTGTTGTCCAAGGGACTCTCAAGAGTCTTCTTCAGCACCACAGTGTGAAAACATTTATTCTTTGGTGCTCAGCCTTCTTTATAGTCCAACCCTCACATCTGCACATGACGACTGGAAAAACTATGACTTTCACTACATGAACCTTTGTTGGCAAAGTTTTGTCTTTGCTTTTTAATACATTGTCTAGGTTTGTCATAGCTTTCCTTCCAAGGAGTAAGCACCTTTTAATCTCATGGCTTTTAATTTCATCATCATTGTCCGCACTGATTTTGGAGCCCTAGAAAATAAAATCTGTCACTGCTTCCACTTTTTCCCCCTTCTATTTGCGATGAAGGGATGGGACCGGATGCCATGATCTTAGTTTTTTGAATGTTCAGTTTTAAGCCAATCGCCCCTCCTCCCTTTCCTTACCCGCTGGTAACCACTAAACTTGTTCTCTATATCTGTGAGTCTGTCTCTTTTTTGTTATATTCATTTTTTTGTTGTTATTCAGTTACTCAGTCATGTCCAACTCTTTGCAACCTCATGGACTGCAGCATTCCAGGCTTCCCTGTCCTTTATCATCTCTTGGAGGTTGCTCAAACTCATGTCTATTGGGTCGGTTATTCCATCCAACCATCTTGTCCTCTTTGTCCCCTTCTCTTCTTGCTGTCAATCTTTCCCAGTATCAGGGTCTTTTCTAATGAGTCAGCTCTTCGCATCAGGTGGCCAAAGCTTTAGAGCTTCAGCATCAGTCCTTCCAGTGAATTTTCAGGATTGATTTCCTTTAGAATTGACTGGTTTGATCTCCTTGCAGTCCAAAGGGCTCTCAAAAGTCTTCTCCAACATCACGGTTCAAGAACATGGTCCAACTGTCACATCCATACATGACTACTGGAAAAACCATAGCTTTGATTATATGGACTTTTGTTAGCAAAGTAATGTCTCTGCTTTTTAATATGTTGTCTAGGTTTGTCATAGCTTTTCTTCCAAGAAGCAAGTGTCTTTTAATTTCCTTGCTGCAGTTACCATCTGCAGTGATTTTGGAGCCCAAGAAAATAAAGCCTCTCACTGTTTCCATTGTTTCCCCATCTATTTGCCATGAAGTGATGGGACCAGATGTCATGATCTTCATTTACTGAATGTTGAGTTTTAAATCAGCTTTTTCACTCTCCTCTTTCACTTTCATCAAAAGGTTCTTTAGTTCCTCTTCACTTTCTACCATAAGAGTGGTGTCATCTACATATCTGAGGTTATTGATATTTCTCCCAGCAATCTTGATTCTAGCTTGTGCTTCATCCAGCCCAGTATTTCGCATGATGTACTCTGCATATAAGTTAAGTAAACAGCGTGACAATATACAGCCATGATGTACTCTTTTCAAAATTTTGAACCAATCTGTTGTTTCATGTCTGGTTCTGACTGTTGCTTCTTGACCTGCATACAGATTTCTCAGGAGGCAGGTCAGGTGGTCTGGTATTCCCATCTCTTGAAGAATTTTCCACAGTGTGTTGTGATCCACACAGTCAAAGCCTTTAGCATAGTCAGTGAAGCAGAAGTAGATGTTCTTCTGGGATTCTCTTGTTTTTTCTATGATCCAACAGTTGTTGGCTATTTGATCTCTGGTTCTTGATTTATCAACTGGGAATTGATTAGATACCGTTTATTCTGGTTTCCTATGGAGCTGCTGGCTTCCTGAGCTCCCTGGCAAGATTCTTGGAGAAGCCTCTGTGTGTTGCTGAGGGCAGAGCAGCTGATACTAGATACCCCAAGTTGGCATCCAGGAGTAGCCTGGGGACAAGACTTTCTCTCTTAGGGGAGTAAGAATCCTAGTAACAGGGTTGTTGATGGATCTGTTCACTTGTTCATTGGTTCAATAAGTATTTAGTAAGCACTTGCTGTGTGCCAGACACTAGGGTAGGCGCAGGGGATATGAGGAAACGAGACAGCCACAGGTTCTCTGTGTGCACGTTCTAGAGAAGCCAGCAAACAGGAAGTAAGTAAATATGCAACATGCTGTGTGATCAGTACTATGAAAACTTAGTAAGAGGAAAGGGTAGGTTGAAATTGATTTGAATGGGCAGGCGGGTCTCCTGAGGAGAGACCTGAAGGCAGGGAGGAAGAGCTTTCTAGCAGAACCCAGCAAGTGCAAAGGACCTGAGCGCAAAGGAGCCCTGATATGTGTGGGCAAAGGAGCGCCATGTGAGAGATGGGGCTGGGTGACCCACCTTCTCTGTCCACAAGGGTTGCAGCGGAAAGTCAAAGGCTTTGTGTGTCCACAACCTGGGGTCTTGGGCGTCGCGAGCGTTTGGCTCTCACATCAGTGTTGGCAACTTGTCTTCTTGGCTGTATCATGAGGTGTGTCCATCCTCTCTCATTTCAGACTCAAAGGCAGTACATTGAGGCCACCAATGAGAGCAACCAAATCTTCCTGTATTGTGCCTTCCTGGACTTCAGGTACTGTCTGCGTGGGAGGGTCCCTGGGCAAGGAGGGGGCAGAGGAGGGGATGGAGGGAGTTGGAGAAGAGTGAGGGGGGTGGCCAGGATGTCCATGCTCAATTACACACCTGACCAGATTATGATCTACTCTTATTTATTTATTTTTGCTTCTTATCTTCTCCTTTTCTTACTCCATTTGGACTTTTCTGTTTATTTTTGATGCCATTTTTTCTCTGCTATTGACTCCTGGTGTCTACTTCCTTTTAATTTTTTTGTAAGGTTGCCCTAGAGGGCTTAGAATATATATCGTTAATTCATCTGTGTCTACCCGCCAATAATATTATACCACCTCACATGTACTTGGAGACAATACAACGATTGTTTCATAACTCTTCTTGCCCATAATTAGTACTATTCTTATTATACATTTTATCTTTACAGATGTCATAAATGTACAGTATGTTGGGAGTATTGTTACTCTAGGTAATTAGTTGTCCTCTAAAGCATTTAAAATTAAGAAAGTGATAATTGTAGGGACTTCCTTGGTGATCGAGGGGCTAAGACTCTGAGCTCCCAATGCAGGGGTTACAGGTTCAATCCCTGGTCAGGGAACTAGATCCCGAATGCCACAACTAAGACCCAGAGCAGTCAAATAAATAAATAAAAATTAATTTCCCTTCATGTTTTCAATCTCTAGCTATTTTATTTCTTTGTGTAGAACACACTTTCTGTCTGGTATGTTCCTGAAACTCTTCTTGTAGTGCGAGTCTGCTTACGGTAGCAAGTCCTGGTCTTATTTTTCTGAGAACATGCACTTTTATTTTTGAAAGATGGTCTCATTGAGCTTAGAATTCTAGGTTATGTTTTTCCTAGACTTACACTTTAGCAAATGATAGCGGCAATATGTTAAAGCATTATTCTTTTATTTTTTTATTTTTAAAATATTTTTCTATATTTGTCTTTTTTTGTTTTATTTATTTATTTATTTATTTTTAATTTTACTTTACAATTCTGTATTGGTTTAAAAAATAAAACATTACTTAGAAAAGCACATGTGCTGTTGGGCCTTTAGATCTTATCCTGATTTCCTTTCCTAGAGCCTGCAGTAACACAGCGGGGAGAGTTTTGTGTGTATTTTTCAGTAACTTATGCATGTTTTATATTTACGCTCCCAGGAAACATATGGTTGTTTAGTTCCGTGTTGTATCATTCCACCATCCTTTCTTGTGGGCATTGTGCCCACATCTGAAGAATACACATAATATGTAGCATTTTCATATTTATATATACACATTCCATTTATGCATGTGGGTGAATGGTTTTCTGCTCAGATGCCAACTTCCTCGGTCACAATAGGTATTTTCCTGTTGTTTGACATCGCTTGGCCTGGCTTCCATGGCAGATTTATTGACGCACAAACTGGGGAGCGAGGCTTCTTGTTTCCTTGGGCTCCCTGGGACACAGCTCTCTTCACGCAGGCAGAGGTGACACTAGCCGGGGCTCAGGTCCCCTGGCTAATGAAGACATCGTCATGCCCTCATGGCTCCGTTTGGGAAAATGTGACTTTCATGGTTGGCTTTTAATTCGTCGTCACTCTTGGCGTCAGTGCAAGGCACACTTTCCACCCCTGTGATCATGCTTCCCAGATTCTGTGCCTGCTAGTTTTCCAGTCACCCTCTAATTCAAGTGTGGGACTCATATATTCAGTAGACAAAGGTCGCATACAGCCCAGCAGCGGGGGTCTCTGGCTTTCCTCAAGGAATGGGAGCCAGTTAGCCCTCATAGGTGGCATGGTAGGGGAGGGTCTGCCCATCTCTAAGGCCCTTTTATTCTGATCTCATCGGGGGGTGGCGGCTCTAAACTGATAGGTCCCAGTGGTCCTGGCTGTGCTGTCTGGTTTCTGCTAAATGCCCCCACCTCGCTTGTCATGAACCTCGCCTCCAAAGCCCCTGTTCCCATGTCATCAGGCTCAGCACCACCCCGAGTCCCTGCCCAATGACCCTTTCAACTCCACCCACCCTTAGGTTGCATGCTGCTCAGGGCTCACCCAGAGTTACGATCACAGTATCCTCATGGGGAGACCATCTGCCTCAGGGATGAAAATAAAAATGCTGCCCGTGTGTGCTTCGTTCACTGGGCGTGAGCAGGAGCAGGCAGGACTGTCTTTATACATCACCCTCTGGGATGGCCGCATTTCTCATCCACGGCTGATGTTGTCATGAAAACTGAACATAAAGCAAAGCGAAACTAGAGCCTTTAAACTGCTTCAGCTTTATAAAACCTTTCCCCAAGGGCCCCTGCCTTTGGCCAAAGCAAAGATTTGTCTTTGTTGATCATTCAGAGTTGCAGTTTCTGGGAAGAACCATTTAAGCATCTTTTTTTTTTTTTTTTGATTTGAAAATATAGAGCAGTACAGAGAAGAAAATTGTAATTGCTAATATTCTCACCCCGTTAGCATCTGAGCACCCTTGCTTCAAGTAATTTTTGTCTTGGTTTGTACTTGAAGAAATGATGCAGGTAATATGTCAAAATGTGACTGTTTAAAGAATTAGAACATTATAAAGAAAAGCAAACATGTAAAAGATGTTTGCATCTTATCCTAGTCTTTTGCCCTCTCTGTGGGGAGTTTTCTGAATAACTTATGTATAGTGTGTACTTATATTCATAGAAAATATTTGATCTTCTTTTGTGTCATGCCCTTGCTTCATTATTATGCATTCCACATTGGATGTTATGTTTGTGTGTTTTATCCGTATGAACACATGTTGCTTTTTACTAGTGTTTATGCCTTATCCAGGTCCCTGAGGTAGACATTAGTGTGAAAGTGTTAGTCGCTCAATTGTGTCCAACTCTTTGCAACCCCATGAACTATAGCCTGCCAGGCTCCTCTGTCCATGGGATTCTCCAAGCAAGATTACTGGATTGGGTAGCCATTCCCTTCTCCAGGGGATCTTACTGACCCGGGGATCTTACTGACCCAGGGATCAAACCTGAGTCTCTTGCATCGCAGGCAGATTCTCTGTCTGAGCCACCAGGGAGGTGGACATTAGGACTTTAAAGTGTTCTCTAACATCACCCGTCATTCAGTAAATAACCCCAGATGTGTCCCTGTGCACATAGCTCAGAATTCTCTAGTTGGGGTTGCTGGGTTGCAGGACCTACACACTCCATTTTTATGAAATTTTTACTGAAATATAGTTCATTTACAATGTTGTGTTAATTTATTCTGTACAGCAAAATGACTCAGTTATATATACATATACACTCTTTTTCGTATTCTCTTCCATTATGGTTCATCACAGGATATTGAATATAGTTCCCTGTGCTATATGGTAGGACCTGGTTTATCCATTTTATATATAATAGTTTGCATCTGCTAAACCCAAACTCCCATCCCTTCCCTCCTCTTCCCCTCCCCCTTGGCAACCACAAGTCTGTGCTTTGTGTCTGTGAGTCCTTTTTGTCTCTTAGCTATGTTAATTTGTATCATATTTTAGATTCTACACATAAGTGATATATGGTATTTGTCTTTCTCTTTCTGACTTATTTAGTGTGATCATCTCTAGGCTCATCTGTGTTGGTGCAAATGGCATTATTTCATTCTTTTTAATGGCTGAATAATATTCCACTGTATACACGTACCATATCTTCTTTATCCATTCATCTGTCAGTGGACATTTAGGTTGCTTCCATGTCTTGGTTATTTTAACTAGTGCTGCCGTGAATATTGGGATGCATGTATCTTTTCAAATTAGAGTTTTGTTTGAGTACATGCCCAGTGAAGGAAACCATAAGCAAAAAGAAAAGACAACCACAGAATGGGAGAAAGTATATGCAAATGATGTGACCGACAAGGGGTTAATTTCCAAAATATACAGACCGTTCATACAACTCAGTAACAGAAACAAAGACACACGATAGAAAAATGGCACAAGACCCGCATAGACATTTCTCCAAAGAAGACCTTCAGGTGGCCGAGAGACACTTCATGTTTATTGGACGTCAGACCGGTGCTTTCCAAAGTGATTGTGCCAACATGGCTACACAGCTTCCCCCTCCCAGAAGGAAACAGGTGCTTGTTCCCTTGTGGCCCGATCAACAAGACTCATCCGCCTGATGAGTGAGAACAGTTTCTCAGCCCCTGGGGCAAGGCTGGGCGGTTGCTTCCCACTGACCTTTCCTTCTGTGTCCTCAGCTCCGGAGAAGGCATCTGGTCGAACCGGGGCTGTGCGCTCACGGAAGGGAACCTCAGCTACTCCGTCTGCCGCTGCACGCACCTCACCAACTTTGCTATCCTGATGCAGGTGGTCCCGCTGGAGGTAAGCGCCAGGCAGGGAGGGGCTCCTGGGCTGCGAGGAGGCGCGCTTTCTCCATCAGCCCGCAGTGGAGGCCGGGTGCAGGTTTTCCTTGTCAGTGCCTAGGGGTTTCGGTTGCAGCAGGGCAGATGGGAAGAGAAGCCCAGTGGCTGGGGACATCTGTGAAGCTCCACTTCTTTGGTGAAAACTCCTTTGCTCTAGGTTTACTCAGGCAGCATCTGTGCAGACCCTGGGTCCCTCTCGAGGGTTCCTATGCAGCCTGGGAGGTGGTCATTGCAGCATTTTCTGCCTTTGGATCACTGGGTTTTGAAACCCTTCCTGTGCCATGGGATCCAGCAGAGCGTGGTCCTCAACTATAAGCAGTGTGCCTGGCTGTCCAGAGAAGGTGTTGCCAGGAGCATGTATGTCCAGGGTGGCCACACCATGTTCTCTGAGCATTTCTGCCATGACATAGGAAACCTTGGGCTTTGGACCTGTTTCTAAGGGACCTGACTTCCAGCTCCAGCAGGAGTGAGTCCTGAGGTGGGGGAGGAGATTCCCAGCTGACTCCTGGGTCCTCCTCTCCAAAGGAGGCCAAGATGTCTACCCTCACGTTAAGGATGGGAGAGGCCCCTCCTGGTGGGTTTCTCTGCTTCAGAATATTTCATCTTTATTACCTATTTGGCTTGGTCAGCACTAAGGACCGGAGATTAATTTCTTGGGTTCAAGGCAAGCATAGCTTTTAAGAGGAGAGAAAAATGGCCTTTAAAAATGCAGATGCCCTAAGTATAGCCCAATAACAAAACTGGAAATTGACATTTGTACAACCCATAGGGTTTATTCAGACTTCTCTAGTTCTCTGTATGGCAGTTTTATCATGCGTAGGTTCATGTACATGTCCAGCCAAAATATAGAACTGTCCCATCAACACAGGCTCCCCTGGGCAACCCCTCTAATTTCCCATCTTCTGTCCCAAACCTCTGGCAACCACTAATCTATTCTCTGTCTCTAATTTTGTTACTTCAAGAATGCTATATAAATGGAATAAGACAATATATAGCCTCTACGGATTGACTTCTTTACTCTGCATAATATCCTCGGAATCCATTCCAATTGTATCAGTAGTTCATTTTTCAAAATTGCTGAGTAGTATTCCATGGTATAAATGTACCACAGTTTGTTTAACCATTCACCTAGTTTGTTGACGCTTTTTATCATGAAAGGGTACTAAATTTTGTCAAATACTTTTTCAGCATCAACTGAAAACATGTGGCTTTTTACCCCTTAATTCTGTTAATGTGGACAGTTTTTTTTTTCTCACAATATTGATAGTTCTTTATTCAGTCCAACTACAAGTCCTTTGTTGAATAAGTGATTTACAAATACTTTCTCCCAACTAAGTTTTTGTTATTGTTGCTATCCTTTTTGCAGCTTGCCCTTTTTTTCGAGGTAACAACATTGGTTTATAACATATGTTTCATGTGCAACATTATTTTTCTGCTTCTGTATACATTACATTGACAAAGTGGCAAAGGCAATTCAATTTCTCTGAGAAAGAATAGTCTTTTCAACAAATGTTATGGGAGCATCCATAGACAAAAGGCTGTATGTTCCTACACAAAAGAATGACTCTCAACCAAAACCTCCCAGTTTCTACAAACATTAATTTGAAAGAGATCCCAGACAAATATAAAATGTGAAACTATAGAACTTTTAGAAAAAAAAAAAGAAATCTTTAGGACCTAGACCTGGGTGAAGAGTTCTTAGATTTAATACCAAAAAAAAGGAAGAATTGATGAATTAGACTTCAGCATAATTAAAAACGTCTCCTTTTTGAAAGACTCTGTTAAGAAGATACAGAGATTTTGAAGTAAAAACAAAAGGCCTTGATAATCATGGATAGTTAGGCAAAAACAGGAATCTTCAACCTGGCCTTCCAGATACCTTAAAGTATGTCAGAGCTTAAAATCTACTAAAAAATATTATCTCAGGACTTCCCTGGTGGTACAGTGGATAAGAATCTGCTTGCCAATGCAGGAGGCACAGGTTTGATCCCTGGTCCATATGTCTGATCCCTGGGAAGATGCCACATGCTGCATAGCATCTAAGCCCATGGGCCACAGCTACTGAGCCTGCGCTCTAGCACCAGGGAGCCACAGATACTGAGCCGGCGTGCTGCAACTACTGAAGCAGGCATGCTCCGGATCCCATGGTGCATAACAAGGGAAGCCACCTCAATGAGACGCGCACTTGCCGCAACTAGAGAAAGCACTTGGGCGGCGACAAAGCCCCGCTGCAACCAAAAGTAATAAAAGTAATTAACTAATAAAAAAAGAACATTGTCTCAAACTGCCTCTCCCTACCTCCCCTCCCCCCATTTCCTTCCCCCACACTTGTGCTTATATAAGAACAAGACAGATGTTAGGTGGGCCAAACCTTAGACTTACTAAAAGTTTATCTTACCCGATGACAGAGCAATTCTACAGACAGGAATGAAGAAATGACAAGAGTTATGTGCAGAAGTGTTCGTAGCATCTTTGCTTATAACTCAGATCTGGAAATCATCCAAATGACCACCAACTCTATACCAGATAAAATCTTATATAGTCATAGATGGAATAATTACAACAATGATAATGATATGGCATGAACTTTATGTTCCTCTAAAATTCACACATTGGAATCCTAATACTTAATGTGATGGTCATGAACAGGATTAGTCCCCTTATGAAAGAAACCCAAGAAAGCTCTTTTGCCCCCTTCCACCATGTGAGAACACAGAGAGAGTTTGGCAGTCCACAGTCTGTGGGCCCTCACCAGAACCTGACTGTGTTGGCACTCTGATCTCAGACTTCCAGCCTCCAGAACTGTGAGAAATAAATTTCTGCTGTTGAAAAGGCAAAACAAAATTGCAAATGCCCTGGGATGGGATTCTCTGAACCACAATGGGTCCCTGCGCGTGATGGCTTCCTTGGCTTCTTAGGGCCCCAAAGGAAATTGAGTTTTCCTGGTTGGGGCGGGAGAGCATCAGGGTGATGGGATGCCTCCTGGGATCTCCTAAGAAGCAGAGCAGGTCAGGCACCTAGAGACAAGTTTGGTTTCACCCCATACTGTGTTTTGGAAATTGAAAAATTTTATTTATGGCTCTGAATTTCTGGCTCCTTTTGAAGATTTTGGGTGATGCTGGGACAGAGTTCTCAGAATAGTGAGGCAAGAGCTGGGTAAGGACCTCTTCTTCCTCCTTCATCAGCAGACCTGAACGCTGCTGGGAAGTGAGATGCTAGCATAGGGTGAGTCTCTTTGGCCATATGACCTGCCCTGGTAGGCACTCCGGTAAATCCACCCCCAGTAACAGGGACCCACTCTCTCGGGGCACATCCATTCTTGGGTCTGTCTGTTTATGAACAGACTCTATTCTCCTGAGGTTTTGTAGTCCAGGTGCTGCATATATTGGGTGTCAGCAAATATTTGATAAGCCCACGATTGTATCAGTTTTGTTAGGGAAGGAGAGATTTCTATAGCAACACCCAGGCTGCAAGCGGTGTTTACCTAAGGATCGAAATCTCATCCACCATCATTCGACAAATACCCATCAGGGACCTAAGGTGTCAGGCTTGGAGTTTCATTTGTAAACAAGAAAAGCCATGCGTTTCTGCTTTGGAGTAGTTTATATTCTAGTGGGAAAGACAGATCATAAACAAATTAGCAACTAAATAGGTAATTTCAAAGAGCAATAAGTTTAGGAAGACCTTTGGGGAGAAGGATGGAAGAGATGGCAGATGGGGAGGAGGGAGATTGTGGGGAGGAGGCAGGTGTCTCAGAGGAACTGACAATTGAACGGCCAGAAGAGGCTCATCTCTAGAAGGCCTGGGAGAGGAATCTTCCAGGTTAAGAACCAGCAAGTTCAGAGGACAGGAGGCAGGAATAGATGAGGTTGGTGTATCATGGAGGGAGGGCAGTGAGCATGGGGATTTTTCTGTTTGCAAAGCACATCATGGGTTTTCCAAGCAGACTGTGAATTACTTATGGAGACTCTGGAGAGGACTTCTGGGCGATCCGTCGGAGGACATGGGGGGCCTGACACCCTCTGCACAGTCCATGCGTGTACATGCCCGATGCTGTCTATCTGGACAGACGACCCCCTCTGCTCTTGTGATGAAGCATCAAGTGAGAGTTGGGTTAGCAGACTTTTCAGCAACCCCATCAGACAGAGTCGCCAAGAGCCTCTGGGTTTTGCCTGGGAATCCTGATGACACATGAAATGAAGCCCAGGTCTGACATGTCTGGGTCCTCTGGATAGTGAGTTTTTAGAGGTTCAGAGCAGGTGGTTCTATCAGAGGCCTGAGGGGCATGAGCCCATCTCTCCGCCCAGCACCCTTCATGGTGAGTCTTTGTCCAGGCAGGTAGGAGCCCCAAACACTCCCAGTGGGAATGTTTTTTTAAAGGTGTGACATTTAGGGATGAGTTGATTGGTGCTCCTCCCTTTCTGTTTCCATCCTTCCCGCGTGCTCAGTTAAAACCCTTTTTCTTTTCAACCTGCAGTTCTTTGATCCTAAATCAGGGAGCATGCTGGGTCGGGAACCAATGGTAGCTGGGGAGACCAGCCGGGGGCAATTGCTAGTGATTTAAAGAAAAATGAAATAAGACAACAAGAGTGCCTTGAAGTGGAGAGGGTAAGTCCCTGTTTGTGGGACCCAAGCATCAGCTACTTTGACTGCAAGAGGTGGGCCCACTCTAGCGGTCCTTCCTTTCTCTGCCTCCCTTGCTTGTCCTGGTCCACAGGTTCTGCTACCACTCATGTCTCTTAGCACATCAGGCCCCAGAAAGTGAGGAGCACCAGGAGGCTCACTCCCCGCCTTCTGTCCTCCACACCACCCCTTTGTTCTCCCTCCTGCTAGGGCCTTGAACCTCACGGCTCCCTTAGCATCCCTCTGGTGTCACGGGGAAAATCCAGCCACTCTCTTTAGCTCCTGGAAGAGGCACTGTGCTGCCTCCAGGCAGAACCTATGTGATCCTGTGGCCAAGCCCCCTTCCTTGACAAGTGGAGAAAGTGAGGCCCAGAGGGTGGGGTGGCCCAGCCTGTCATCCATCCAGTCATCAGTGAATTGCTGAGGTCCAGGTGACCCCTAGGCTTTGCCTTTCCTAGAAAATTCAGTGCTCAAGATCTTGAGTGGGGATGGAGACACAGCATGTGAAGGCAGTCATGGTAGGGTAAGGTGGGAAGACAGAAATGGCCCCACGGGGCCTCCTGAGCTGGGGGTGATGGGTAGAGACCTCGAGGGACGAAGGGACTCCGAGTGGAGGAGCAGCAGATGCAAAGGCCAGAGCAGGAGTGGCCAGGGGCTGGTGCAGCTCCCAGGAAAAGGTGCCAGGGGCTTCAGACCTGAATGTCCAGGGGGCTGAGAGTGGTGTGAGTGGGGGGCGTCATGGAGGGTGGGGGCGAGGTGAATTGAGACCCCTCACCCAGCTGACCGGGCAGCCTCTGTGGATGCAAATGCCCCTGCCCCTTTTTCGATTGAGAAAAACTGGAGATTAGTTTTGTGCAAAACCTCTTGCTTGTTTAGATGTGTCCTTAATCATCCTTTCTAGGCCACGTGTCAGAGGTGGGCCTGGCCCAGTCCAATGCCCAGAGACCAGCAGCCTGAACTGCACGTGCTCAGGGACCACTGGGTCTTGTGAAGACGCTGACCTAGGCTCCACAGGTCCGGGTGGGACCTGAGTAGAGCTCAGGCTCTACTGGCTCCAGACTGCTCTCTGAATAGACCCTGGGTGCAGCCATCTCCTCTGTAAAAGTCAGGTCAAGCTTGTGCTCACGTCCTGTGAAAATGGCCAGGCCGATCATTACAGATATGAAGGGCAGGTTAGGCTTAGTCTGATTCCAAGTGTGTGCTCACTAGAGGGTGGAAACGGGTGATCTTGGGTGATTTTGATTGGGGTCTGAAGGGAGGGAGTTGGACAGATCCCCGCCGGGAAGTTAGGTGCAGAGGAAGCTAGTGAGACTGCCTTTGGGGAGAGGAGTTCCAGGGACACAGGAAACAAACAAGACAGTGAGCCGCAGGCTGGGCAGACCCAGAGTCAGCAGGGCTAGTGTTCTGCTCTGCAGGGGGGGTCTTCAGGGTGCTCCCCTGACAAGGGCAGTTCTGGAGTCACTGGAGGCAGCTGTGGTCCAAAGGTGGGTCACAGAGCTGGGTGCCTGCTGATGACAGGCACCGCTTTGGGGTCTGTTGCCTCCTTCAGGCCTTGCCGTGGGGGGTGGGACCTGTCACCATCACCATCACAGAGAGGGCTTGGGGGCTTGCCTGAGGTCACCTGGGGACAGAGTCTGGAAATGAGCTCTGCTCTCCGACCCCAGAGCTTAGCCTGGGGGCCATGCCCAGGGACGGCCCACAAGCAGAGCTTCCTCCTCCGCATCTGTTACATGCGTGTGTGTGTGCTAAGTCACTTCAGTCATGTCAGACCATGCGATCCCATGGACTGTGGCCCACCAGGCTCCTCTGTCCATGGGATTCTCCCAGCAAGAATACTGGAGTGGGTAGCCATGCCCTCCTCCAGGCGATCTTCCCCAGCCAGGGATTGAACCCGCATCTCTTATGTCTCCTGCACTGGGAGGCAGATTCTTTACCACTAGCGCCACCTGGGAAACCCCGATCCTTAAAATACCAAGGACTAAATCTAATTTCCTGTATGATGTGGGTAGGTCTGCAGAGCAGTGGGAGTGGGCAGGGGCTCCCAACACTCAGCAGGAAGTTGTGTTTGTGCCTGTGGGTGGGAGAGGATGGAAGGGAGGAGCTCGGTCCAGGAAACTAAGAAACCGGGGTCACGGAGCATCTGTGATTACAGATCCATCCCTACTGAGCAGCGATGCCAGATTTAGACAGCCTGTGGGTGTCTTCGTGGAAGCAAATCATATCTACTCATTGCCAGGAAAGGTCGATTTGAAAATGGTTTAAAATTATCCATGCTAAAAATGAACATTTTCATGAACATTTAAAAAAAAACAAGGCAGTTATCACAAGTAGATGCCAGATCCGTGGTGCTTTTGGAGAATTAGTAAAAACAGCACAGATGGTTTTATTTTCCTGATGTTGAGGCTGAATCTTCCTAAGCTCTGCCTCCCGGCCCTGGTCTCAGGCTCTTGGACAGGTTCTCACTTCCAAGCTTACATCCACCTGTCAGCCCTTCTCTCTGTCCGTCTCTCCTGGCTCCTCTCCCACCCAACTTCCTCCTTGGTGGTTGGCTCTTGGAAGACCTTTCCTCCCCGAGTGAGTCAAATAAGAGTCAAGAGAGACTGGGCTGAACCCTGGCCTGTGTGATACACTCCCGTTGATGAACTTGTGTGGAATGATCCCAAATGAGTGAGTAACAATTCACAGCTTGGAGAAGCAGTTGCTAAAGACTGAGAGCATATCATTGAGGGCTCCTTCCTGACTCCCAATGCCATGTGGCTGAACAAGTGCGTGGTTGAGGGAGTCAGTTCCACATGGGAGAGGAGCTTAGGGAAACACAGAGTGTTCTCCCTGGATGCTGGAATGCTGAGTGCGTGTGGGTTTAGCCTGTAACCCCGATTCCCAGGCATAGGGACCTCAGGTGCACAAACACAGATGCTAGAACCTCCCTCATCTCCAAGGACTGACCAGCAGGGGTCGCCGGGGACCGAGGAACAGAGGCTCCCACTGTCGGGCTGCTCAGGTGGGCTGGTCCAGGCGGGGTCTGGGGATAGGGGCAGGTGGGTTTCTTGTTGAAGCCACGGTAACCGCAGTGTCAGACTTATGAATGGAATTTATAGGCAGGGAAATCAGAACAGGCAGGATTTGGAGGAGGTGAGAACAGGGAAACTGGAACAAAGGCTGAAGGTATATTGCCTTAGGGGGCATTCAGTCCTTCCTGTGTCTGGGATCCCCATCCGAGGCTTGCATTTCAGAGCACAGGCTTGCTGTCTAATGTGGGAAAGCTGTGCTATGACAGTCATGGTGATGGCTGAACCTGGTGATGCCCAAGGTGAGGTGGTCGTGGGCACAGCCCCGAACTGGCGGGAGCACTGGAGGCCCACGCAGCACAGCTCAGACTTCCTCCAGGGCGCTGGCCCCTGGCTCCCTTGTGGGCTCTTTCAGAGCAGCCTGAGTGTAGGTATCTATCCTGGGTGGGGGCAGGAGCTCTGTGCCAGGACAGGTGCCCCTGGGAGAGCTGGACCCCAGGGGCCCCCTCACCTTCCCATCAGCCAGGGAGCCTGGGGAAGGAGCAGTTTCCTAAGACAGGGTCACAGCCCGTGGTCTGCAGGCTGACTTTGGCCCGTAGACCTGTTCTGGTTAGCCCTTTTGTCCATGAAAATGAAAGTGTTAGTCGCTCAGTCATGTCCAAATCTTGTAATCCCATGGAATGTAGCCCGCCAGGCTCCTCTGTCAATGGGGTTATCCAAGCAAGAATACTAGAGTGGGTTGCCATTCCCTTCTCCAGGGGATCTTCCCAACTCAGGGGTCGAACCCAGGTCTCTCAAATTGCAGGCAGAGTCTTTACTGTCTGAGCCATCAGAGAAGCCCCCCATTTGTCAATATTTCTTTAAAAAATATTTTATTGAAGTATAGTTGATTTACAATATTGTATTTATTTCTACTGTACAGCAAAGTGACTCAGTTATGCATGTATACCTATTTGTTTTCATTATGGTTTAATCACAGAATATTGAATATATTTCCCTGTATGATACAGTGGACCTTGTTGTTTATCCATCCTATATATAACTGTTTGATCTGCTAACCCCAAACTCGCAGCCCTTCCCTCCCCCAGCTGCCTTCTCCCTTGGCAACCACAAATCTATTCTCTATGTCTGTGAGTCTGTTTCTGTTTCATAGATAAATTCTTTTGTATCATATTTTAGGTTCCTCATATAAGTGATATCTCATGATATTTGTCTTTGTCTGAAAGACCCTGATGCTGGGGAAGATTGAGGGCAGGAGGAGAAGGGGACGACAGAGGATGAGGTGGCTGGATGGCTCAATGGACATGAGTTTGGGTGAACTCTGGGAGTTGGTGATGGACAGGCAGGCCTGGCGTGCTGCGATTCATGGGGTCGCAAAGAGTCGGACAGGACTGAGCAACTGAACTGAGCTGAACTGATTTGTCTTGGCTATTGGAAATAGCCCTGCGGTGAACTTAGGGGTACATGTACCTTTGTGAATTATAGTTTTCTCCAGATACATGCCCAAGAGTGGGATCGCTAGATCGTATGGTAGCTCTAGTTTTAGTGTTTTGAGGAATCTTCATACTGTTCTCCATAATGGCTCTACCAATTCCCAGTAACACTGTAGGAGGGTTCCTTTTTCTCCGCATCCTCTCCAGCATTTATTTGTAGACTTTTTAACGATGGCCTTTTTGTCATTTGTCGATACTTCAAAATTCAGTTATTATCTAAAATTTTGGATTTCTAGTTTTCTTTTTTTTAAAAAAAAAAAAAAAAAAGGAAAAAAAGATCTGACCACAGAGAGCTTCCACTCCTGAGCAAGCAGTCAGGGCTCCTGCAGGCAGAGGTCTGCACTGCAGTTCTGCACAGCCCCCAGCACTCCCTATTGCCTTCCTCACGCTAGGGGCCATTCATCGTCGTGTTCGCATTGTGCTTTTAGGGAGGCAGCAAAACGCTGCTTATTCTTTTCTAGGGAGGAGAAATGACATATCCACTAAGAGGAACTTTAGGAAAAGAAATGAAGATAAAGATGTTTCTTTTTGGAAGAATAGTCTTGCTTGTTTATTATGTATGCAAGCTCCCAGATGGCCTCATGAATTTATATAAGCTGCCTCTCTGAGGGCAATGGTGTTTGCGGTCTCTGACTCAGAGGAGTCCATGTCCTGAAGCAAACTCCAGGTTTTTCTGGGCATTTCTAAATCTAGCCACTGGTGGGAAAGGAAGGGCACGGCTAGGGCACACCACGCCTTCCTGAGACTGGAGCTGCAGTGGTGGTGGGTGGGGGCACCTGCTTTCACCAGAGCCCCTCCCCCATCTCTGAGGGCCCATGTCCACCCTGGCCAATGGTTAGAGGATCGCCTGGGCTGCAGCCACCTGAGGCCATGCCCCCAGCCCTGGCTGCCAGGGAGGGCACAGGGTGGGTGTGGGGTGGAACCTAATTACAAGGCAGCCTGGGGCTAGTGAACTGCCCCCTCTCTGAGCTGTATTTGTGGTCCTGGTGGGTGTATCAGAGACAGACAGGGCCAGGATTTAGTTGGTGCTGGCAGAGGGCTCAGTTCACCATCAGGAAGTGATGTCTCCAAGTGTGCACGTCACTTACTCTGATGAGTACCTACTGTATACAGCTCTATCCCTAAGCAGCGGCCCCATTCTGTCTCTTGGTCAGTTGAATGCTTGGTTCATCCCCCGACACTCTGCATGGCTTTGGGCAAGTGCCTTCTCTGAACCTCAGCTTACCTGCCTGACATGAGTGGGGACCCTCTCCTTGTGGAGTTGTAGTAGTAAGTCAGATGCATCTCAGCCCTGAGAACTGAACTCCAAGCACCCAGTTGTGAGTACTGAGTTCTGAGCACCCCACCCCAGGCACTCAGGCTGACTGAGACTGCAGTGATGTCAGCAGTGGCACCCGCCTGGGATGTGGTCAGTGGAGCCATGTCAGAGAGGAGTAGGCAGGGGACTGGGGTGCCCTGAGCCTGGGGACCCCAGACCTTCCTACATGGCAGTGTCAGAGCACGTGTCCCAGCGTCATCCTTCTCCTTTCATTCTTTGAAAGGACAGCAGGGTCCTGTGCTCTGGGCACAGAGTCCAGACTACTATTTCCCTGTTAATGGGAGTCCTGTGAGAGGAGGGAGCTGAAAAGTCTCTTGTTTTGCCCTTTTCTCTCCCAGGGTGTAAGGCCTCACCCTGTGGGTTTCCACAGAAGGGGGCTGTCCTAAATGCGTTTCTCTTATGGATCCAGAAAGTCTCCCTACATCACGCTTCAGTTCCCTGGTCTGTTATGTAGCAGAAGGGGGAGCTGACAGGCTCCCACTGGGTCCTGGCTCATCCTCTGGGCTCTGACTTGCACACCTGCCCTCTGTGCGTGTGTGTCATTTGCTCAGTTGTGTCCGACTCTTTGCAACCCCATGAACTGTAGCCCACTGTGTTCTTGGGATTCTCCGGGCAAGAATACTAGAGTAGGTCGCCATTCCCTTCTCTGGGGCATCTTCCAAACTGGGGATCGAACCCAGGTCTCCTGCATTGCAGGCAGATTCTTGACCATCTGCACCACCAGAGAAGCCCTCCTGCAGATTCACCAGCCAAGCCCTTCCAGGCTGTGTGTGGACTACGAACTTCCTCTTCTGACCCTGCACCCTCCATGGAGCCTGAGAGCCTGGGATGGTGCTGAGCTGGGCCCTGGGGACTGCAGAGAGTGCCTCCCTTCTCCCTCCTCCCCACCCCTACTCACTCTCATCTCTCCCCCTCCTCCCTCCGCCCTCCCCTGCCCCTCCCATCTCTCTTCCTCCCCCCTTCTCTACCCCTCCCATTTCTCTCCCTCCCACCTCCCTCCAGGGCTCCCAGGGCCCTTTCCTTGAGTCCTCGCCTTGCTGCCTCTCTGGGGTGGGCATGTTGGCTGAGCTCTGGGGCTGGGCCACTGCCTGTCACCCATCTCTCCCCCTGGAACCCCAGGCATGCAGGCACTGGGCCAACCTGGGAAAGAGTTGCAGGAGGAGGGATCAGATGTTCGGGAAGCTCGGCTTGTCCATGAACCTGACCCTGCTGTCCTGGGGACAGTGCCTCGCTGCGGGCTCAGCATCCCCTCCTGGCAAATTTAATTATCCTCCTGTCCTTCAACCAGACCCAGGCTACTACCTTAGAGGAAAAGCAGCCATTGCTTTATTTATCCTAGACTTTTCTGAGAAACCTCTGATCTGGAGCTGCAGGGGGAGCTGACAGTGGGATCCCGAGGGCTCCTGTCTCCAAACCCCCCTCAGGAGGGAGAGCTCGCTCCCTTGGGGGAAGGGGCGGTGAGGGTAGCGGCCAGGAGCAAGGATGCAGGGGTGGAGTCAGGGTGGAGCCGGGGGCATCTCCATCTCGAGGTAAAAAGACTGCTTTGAGGCCCACCTGCCAGAGGGAGGGCCACAGGAGGGAGAGACAGAAGGCAGGGCAGAGAGCCCAAGGGTTCTGTAGCCATTCA
Organism: Oryx dammah; assembly: GCF_014754425.2. Classification (NCBI taxonomy): domain Eukaryota; kingdom Metazoa; phylum Chordata; class Mammalia; order Artiodactyla; family Bovidae; genus Oryx; species Oryx dammah. Next base: position 45,477,481 of record NW_024070196.1, on the reverse strand, counting down.
AAGTGGTCAGCTCTGGGCTGGAGGACTGAGCTGGGGACTGAAGTGCGTTCTGACCCAGATCGGGTGCACTCTGCATTTTTTTGTCATAAACGTGATGGATCACCACGTGGTGGTGGGAAAGGGAACCCTCTTGGAGAAGTTCCCTCCCCCCATGTCAGGGGAGAGGGGCCCTGCAGGAGCCTGAGGACTCCTTGCAGGACTGAGACAAAGCCAGGGCCAATGTCTCAGGCTATGTTTGCTGGAAAGATGCCACGCTACTTGGGAAAATGCACTAAATAGCACAGAAGACGGAGGTGAACTCATGGGCCCCATCCCCTCTCGTATCTCCCAGCCCCCTGCCCAGAGCAGGGCCGACTCTGTCACCTCAGAGACAGTCTCCGTGTCACCCTCTGTTCCTTACACACAGAGTAATGTGCTGTAAAAACCAGCCTGTGCTTTTGAGAGACGTATCAGCACATCCTGGCGACTGCTTCATCTCTGTCTATGCGGACCTGCCTCATTCATTTTCACCACTGGGTCCCCCTCTTCCCCCACCCTCAACCCTGGGATTTCTCTAAGCCTCTGTGGATCCATGTCAGGTGACAACAGTCTTTGGCTGCTGCAAACAATAAATATCTGTGAGCAGACACCCTTTCCGGCACTGCAAGTGCGTCTGTAGGACAAATCACCGCAGTGGACTTGCTGGGTAGAGCAGCCCAAGGTTTGAACTTCTCGTAGGTGCTTGAAGCCACCATTTATGGGGAGGTCTGCTCCGGCCCCGCCTCTGCGCAGAGAGCGTCGGGGTGGCTGGTGTGTTGGATCCATGTCATCCCATCGTCCACATGCCTCCCGCAACAGTTGCTCTGTGTGCTTTGCAATCTCGGTTCTGAGTCCCGCTCCCCCACCCCCACCCCCACATGTAAAGCCGGAGATCACACAGCTTCCAGTTAGCATCTTGGGAGCTGGCAGCCTCCCAGCCATGCTGGCAGGCTCAGGGGCAGAGGCACGGGCTCCCTGACTCCCACGGCCCAGCTGCCCAGGGCTGGATGCAGGAGGGATCCAATCCCCAGGACCCTGGGCATGTCTGGATCCTGGGCCTTTGCTCTCAGACCCACCCCTCCCCCTGCTGGACTCAGCATCCTAGGGCTGACCAGAGCTGGCTACTCCTCGGGGCCCTGGCAGGAGATGGGAGGGGTGAGACCAAGTGCTGTCCTCTCTCTCCTTGAGCCTCAGGCAGCTTTCCTGGCAATGGTCTTGTCTCTGCAGCCTCCTGCTGGCAGCTCCTCCAGCCCGTGGCCTTGGCTTCCCCAGGTGACCTTTGACCAGGGCAGGTGGCTTCCGGCTGTGATTTAATTAATACCTGGGTAACACCATCATTCCTGTGGCATCTCTGTTCTCCTTTGCAAACATTGCTCTGAATTAAATTTCTCATTTTTTTTTGAAAGGCTAAAGTAGTTACTGTCTTCCCAGTCAGCCTCAGACTGGTACGCAGCTGTATGACTGAGTGGAGATGGTTAAGACAGCCCCAGGGGCCTGGTCTGGGTAACAACGGAGTGAAATGGCTTAGTCCTAGTCCCTGGCTGACTCTTCTGATGAGGTGACTAGCCTGAGGAAGGCAGGTCGATGACACCTTTTTAAAGACATGGACCCAAGTCTTCGTGCACACTGGTTTCACCCCCCACCAGTGCACCCCTGTAGGCCACGATGGTACCCTTCAAGCAACCAAGAAGCTTGGAGCTCTGGTCTCATTTCCATCACTGGAACGTAGTGAAAGTCACCTGCAGGCTGGACTGCGTGTAGAAGGTGTTGCTGGTGAAACCCACAGATGATTAAGCCCAGGGACTGTTGTCAAACCTCGTCTGCCCAGCGAGCCACATGCTCCTCCTGTCCAGGGCTGAAGGAAGGCACATGGTTTAGCCAGGGTCAGAGGGGACCAGCAGAGGGGCAGGCTCCAGCAGAACCTGGGTCCCAGCAGAAGATAGACCAGAAGGCAAGACAGAGCAGGCCTTGCAAAGAGCCAGAGGTGGGGTGGTGGAGGCAGGGGAAGCTGACGGAACGCAGGGTCCAGGAGCAGTGAGGCGCTGAGAGCATCTACAGCCGGGCTGACCCAGTGAGTGGGCTGCATGCTCTCAGCTTGTCCCCACTTGTCCTTCACTCTGCTCGGCCACAGGTTCCCTTGACAACTGGCTTCCTGCCGAGCCCAGCCAATGAGAGGCAGGCATGCAGTGATACCCTTCTGCTCTCTGCTCAGATGCTCCTATGCTGCCCATGGCCCCTCTGTGGTCCCTGCTCCCGCCGTACCACCCTCCCCCCATGACCCCAGCTCAGGGGACAGGCCTGTTGTGTTTCTAGCTCTTCAGTGGTCCTAGCTCTGCTCACATCACCCCCTCCTGTTGTCCTTCCCACCTTACAAGGGTAGAAGTTCTTGCTGTGGCTGTTCTCTGGGGACTGTCCCCATCATCTCCTTTTCTGAGGGTTCCCATACTTTGTCCCCCACTTCCTATGTTCAGTCCCCTCTGCTGAATTCCTGGGAAGGCCTTCCTTTCCTGTGTGAAAGAGTAAGTGAGTAAGGCGGTGAGGCAGATGCTGGCGGGACGGAGCACTGGGGGGCTTGCAGACCCAGGCAGAATGAGGATTTCACTCTGAACGCAAGGGTGCCCAGGAGATGGGTGAGCTCAGACCCACGTCTGCTGAGTGGAGACTTGGCTGAAGATGGTGTGCAGTCGGGGAGCAGCGAGGCAGTCCAAGAAGTAGAGGAGGTTAAGACAGAGGCTCTGGAAACTGAGGATAAGGAGAGATGTATGCCTAGTGTTAGCAGAGGAGCCAACAGGACTGGGTGGGGATGAGCTCTGAGGGGAGAGAGAGGACCTGGAATGACTCTTACATCTAGGTACTCCCTCCCGTCCCCGACAATCACCTCCAGCAAGGCCTCTGATTATTTCCATCTAAGCCTGATCAAGCTCAGAACTAGTGACCTTATTTATTCACTCATGTATTTATCAGTATCTGTTTGCGCCTTTGTTCATTATCTGCTTTCCTTACTGCAGGTTAAGCCCCAGGCTTGACACTCAGTGGGTGCTTAATACATGCTTGCTGCCGATGGGGGTACAGGCCATCTGGGGTCAGTCCAGTACTGCCTCGCCAGCTGTGCAGTGATGGGCAGGCACGTTTCTTCAACATGAGAACTGGGATGCCACTCACAGCCTCCTCTGCTGGTTTGGTGCCTGTATACAGTAGATGCCCAATAAAGGCCCTTCTGTTCTCCCCATCTTAACCATCCAGTCTGCTGTGAATGCTTCATGACCCCAGGTGAATCTGATCTTTGGTTCATCTCTTGAAGATCTGGAGTTTGCCAGTCCTTGTCAGAGGCTGGGGATTTGGACAGGAGCCAGAGAGACAACCCTTGTCTCCATGGACCTCACCACTAGAGTGCACCCTGCTTCCGGTTCAGGAGGCCCTTGCCTGTCCTCACTGTCTGCTTCCGGTTGCATGTTGGGGCCGATGTGAAGCCTGCTTTCCCTCCTATCCAACTTCACAAGGCATAGGCTGTTGGCAGCTTACAGCAGAGCCATGTTTAACATAGGTTCACTTAACACACTGGCAAACCAGTGGGCTGAACATGCGTTAAAGTTATCAAGCTCTTATATAAAAAGAGGGGGAGTAAACCCTTCAGGCAAGCAGAGTCTCTCAGATTATCCCAACACCAACACACACATTCTGCTCTGTGGATTTGACAGCTGTTTTAAACAAGAAAAATCTGAAGACCCCAACTTCTGCAGGCCGGTTCCTCCTGTGGTCTGCCCCAGTGTTACTCCGACCACTGTGCTGAAGAATGATGTATGAGGTTACCTGCACACACCATGGCTTGCAGGGGACCTGAGAGGTTTTCAAAGGTCCTTCTGATCACCTCTCATTTTCCCCTCATAGGCTTGCTTTATCATGCAAGTGCCGTTTAAAGTATGACCTTCTGATATATTAATAGCTTGCCTTATGCTCTGTATGAGCATTTTGAGACTGGCTAAGAAGGCAATGGCACCCTACTCCAGTACTCTTGCCTGGAAAATCCCATGGACTGAGGAGCCTGGTAGGCTGCAGTCCATGGGGTCGCTAAGAGTCAGACACAACTGAGCAACTTCACTTTGACTTTTCACTTTCGTGCATTGGAGAAGGAAATGGCAACCCACTCCAGTATTCTTGCCTAGAGAATCCCAGGGATGGGGGAGCCTGATGGGCTGCCGTCTATGGGTCGCACAGAGTCGGACACAACTGAAGCGACTTAGCAGCAGCAGCAGCAACCAGGATGATAGCTCTGCTCAATGGAGGAGACTTATCTCATTTTTAAAGTGTTCCCTATTGTGGTTGGCTTAAGACTGGCTTTGGTGGGGTTGGTAAAAGCTGTGATGAAGAGCTGGTTGATGGTGAGTTTTGATTAATGGTAAGGTTGGTTGATGGGTTGAGTTGGTTGATAATAGAGTTGGCTGATGGTGGGGTAGATTGACAGTGGGGTTGGCTGATGGTGAGATTAGTTGATGGTGGGGTTGGTTGCTGGTGGGATTGACAGATGATGTGGGGTTGGTTGATGGTGTAGAATTGGTTGATAATAAAGTTGTTGATGGTGAGGTTGATTGATGGTGAAGTTGGCTGATGGTGGGGTGGGTTGATGGTTGAGTTGGTTGATATAGGGTTGGTTGAGGGCTTCTGTTGTAACTCAGATGGTAAAAATAAATTACTGCAATGCAAGAGACCCAGGTTCGATCCCTGGGTCAGGGAGATCCCCTGGAGAAGGGAATGGCTACCCACTCCATGATTATTGCCTGGAGAATTCTATGGACAGAAGAGCCTGGTTACAAAGAATTCTTTGCATCAGGTTGCAAATAATCAGACTGAGCAACTAACACTTTCAGTTTTTCCACAGGTTGGTTGACAGTGGGGCTGCAGGGCATATGGTAGAGTAAGGGGTATCTGTGGGTATGAGGCTAGGTCTGGACTCTCATTTATCAGAAGCACTAGGCAGAGCCTGTGTGCAGAAAGCAGGTAAAGATTTCAGTGAGTGTGGCTGGCCAGGTATAGCCCTCACATCTGGAAGCTTTTATGCTGTGCAGTGAACCTCACATGCGCCCACAGGAAGCTCACTAGGGCTCTGTGAATGGAGGAGGTAAAGTTTCATTATTTTTCTAAGAGGTATACACACAATGATGTACATTAAGTAGATATTTTATGGTGAATCAATGAAGGAGTCAGGGGAATAGACTCGAGGGCTCTTTCTGCCCTGAAACCTTCAGCAAATGAACCCTCATTCTCAGTAGTACCTGCTGTTCTCAGAGCTGTGGGTGATCAGGCAGCGGAAGTTTCAGGAACGTGATCTCTGTCCTCAAAGAGCCTCCCATCTCTCTGGGAGAGAGAAGACTTCCCCCCATGAAATGTGACTGGTGTCAGAGAGTGGGATGCTCGCACTGTGGGGATGTGAGATGTTTGGGCAGTAGAGCAATGAACAGGGAGGGGGATGAGCTGAGACCTCAGGGTGCAGAGGACTCCATGCACAGAACTTGTGCTCCGGGGCCAGACTAGGGAGGGGACTTCCCAGTGGCAGTGGGGTGAGCATGTCACCAAAGCCAGACTACCTTGTTGATACAGACATGCTGGTGTATTTCATTTGCCAGCATTTCCACTGGTCATTTAAGTTAATTTCAATTTAGTGAGTGCTGCTGAGGTTGACCTCAGTTTCTAAGAACAGTTGATGGCCTGCTGATGTCTATAAACTCTGGTAACCAACACTTCACACCTTCTCTAGGCAAGGATCATTGTAACGGTGACAAGACACTTCTATTGTCTTATGAGACAGCAAGGAAAGATGACATATTCAGTATAATGTTAGTGTTTCTTCTTTGGGTTTCATTTCCCTTTCTCAAAAGCATCACTTGAAGTAACAGCACTTCCAAAGACGTACTCTTTTCCCCTCCCCCAAAGAATTTGAGAAATGCCAAGTTTAACACAACTCTCTCTCGCTATATATATATATTCACCTGTAGGATTTCTCAGAAGCCTTAGATTGCTTATATTCACCAAAACATCTTTAAAAGCAGACAGAGAGTGCAACTTTCCTGAAACTTATCTAAAACCAGAAACGTCATTTCACAGAAGACCAGTGACAACATCTCACAGGAATTAGAGTGTTGAGTGATACCGTGTGGGAGCATGGCTCCAGGAATATATTTCCGTTTGCCTTCCTAGGGGATCTGATGACTCGGGGAGGGGTAGGCAGTAGGCTCACAGAGACTACTGTGTGTTCCATCTGCAGATGGGGAAGTTTAGGATTCAAGATCTTGTGATGTTGCTGAGAAGGAAGGCTGCTGGAGTGGCCCCACCCGCCTAGGAAGCTTGCCGTGCTGCAAAGATAGGAGTTACTCACAAGGGCCCTGCCTTGACGTCTAGGGCTGCTGGGTCCAGGCTTCAGCCTCCCCTGCCTCCCTTCAGCCAGAGATCTGAAATGTTTCCTGACCCCTGGGGATGAGTTGAGTGACTCAAATCTGAAGGAAGTAGACCCCATTAAGTGATGAGTCCTCAGGCACAGACCTGCTGGCTCCCAAACTGTTCCTTGGGATCCACTTACATTTCCTGGTGGGGCCTCCTGTGCCTGTAGCGTTTCCCGCATCCTGGCCAACAGCCCTTTTACAGATCTCAGTGTTTCCTCCTTCTGTTCCTGGTTAGGTCCCAGGTGGCTCAGTGGTAAAGAACCTGCCTGCCAATGCAGGGGATACAGGTTCATTCCCTGGGTTGGAAAGATCCCCTGGAGGAGGGTATGGCAACCCAGTCCAGTATTCTTGCCTGGAGAATCCCCATGGATAGAGGAGCCTGGTGGGCTACAGTCCATGGGGTCACAAAGAGTCAGATGTGACTGAAGTGACTTAGCATGCATGCTCAGGTCCCAATGAACAGGGAAGAAGGTAGTTTAGCTGGAGGTCAAGGTTCTGGGTGTCCTGGACAAGGCTGGAGGGTCCTTGATGTCTGGGGCTGGACACAGATGCAGAACGAACTCCAGGCTGGGTCTTTGATGCTGGTGGAGGAGCCATGAGCCCCAGCAGGAAGTGTACTGCAGCGACCTCTGCTGGAAGCTGGTCTTCCAGTTGTGTGGCTTAGGGAGCGCGGAGTTTCTTGGATCCCAGGTTCAAATGTGTGTGACCTTGAGATGCTAGCTCCTGGAATCTTGGATTGGTCTCTTAAGTGAGCTGTGGTTTCTGTCACCATCCTTTGTGACTTTGCATCCACTTAACCCACTGAGTTTGTTTATGCTGTAGATAATTATCCCTATTATCAGGGATAATAGCAAACTCTTATGTCGCTCTGAGCATCTTACATGTGTAAATTCATTCCTAGGTCATTGACTGGGAACAAGAGCATGTTGTGACTTGAACCAGGGCCCATGGGTCAAGCTCTTAAGCAAACACTACATCTCCTGGGCAGCTGTGGATGTCACATTCTAGACAGGGAGGCACAGAGCAGGCAGGCTGCATGGGGATGGGTGGGGGAGGGGTAGGCAGTAGGCTCACAGAGACTGGTAGGTGGAGGAATCTGAGTGATTGGTGGAGCCTTTTGGAGCATCTGAAATGTACAGAACCAAGGGCCAACATCAAAGGCCTCGCCCTCTTGATGGCAACAGCAGGGTATCTGGCAGAGGCAGGGACTGTCAGTCACCACCAACTCAAAACGGCCCGATGACTACCTGGTGCTCAGCTGTGCATTAGCCCGGGACCCTTTCCAACCTGAACTCTACCCCCTCTTCTCAGTCCGGCTCGGGCGGCACTAACCACTGGGCCAGTTCCCCTGTAGGACCTGGACCAGATGGCTGACCACCTCCGCTCTGCTTCCCGCACAGCTCACACGCGGACACCAGGTGGCGCTCTCGTCCATCAGCTACATCGGCTGCTCACTGTCCGTGCTCTGCCTGGCAGTCACGCTGGTCACCTTCGCCGTGCTCTCGTGAGTCATCTTCTGCTCTCCCCCGGGGCCCAGGAGGTTGGGCAGCTTCGTGAGAATGTCAGTGCCACCCCTGCCCACCTCGATTTCCCTTCTGGCACTTGTACTGGGCTGGGGGTGGGGGTGGGGCAGCAAATGCTGGCCTCCGTTTAGATTCTGCACACGGTGTGTGACAGGTGGATGGTTGTTCCTCAAGTACCTTTTGTTTTGAGATCTGGGGTGTGGGGGGCCTGTGGGGTGCTGGAAAAGACGGAGGAGAGAGGAGGGGCCGTCGAATTGGAGGGCACCTGGCTTGAGCTAAGCCGGAAAGTTCTGGAAAGGTCCCCAGCCCACAGGACTTTCTGGCCTTTGACCAGGTGAGTGCCAGAACAGAGGACCCCGCCCCCTCGCCACCCAAAATGTTATTAAGGCAGCCAGATCCTTGTGGGGCTGGGCTGCTGGAAGCCCCAGGGGTAAGATCCCTGGAGGACCCCTTCCCCTGGCTGAAGTCACATCAGTCTGGTCAGAGCTTGAGGATACCCCCAATGCCCCGCCACAGAGTGGATACTGGCAGCTAAGTCTGCCTATGGCTCTTTCAGGACTGGGACAGAAAAACAAGATCAGAGCCGAGAGTCTGGGCAGTCAGCTGGGAAGATGGGTTTGCACACTCCCCTCAGAGCTGTTGGACCTCTAAGGAGGGCTTGTTACTCACACCTGGATGGGCCTCAGTCTCAAGGGGTGCTCAGGTGCTTCCTCTGCTCATGGGGTTCCTCCTGGAAGTTGGCACCCCTCCTCACCTGCCCTGTTCCCTGAGGACACTGGTCACCTGGGGTCCCCGGTTTGGTTGGTTGGTCCAGGGGCTGCAGCCACAATGGCAGGGGAGGCTGTTAGCTTCCCTGGGCCCCTGCTGCAGCCCACCAGGGACCTGGGCACTCTGAGGGGTGGAGCGGGGGTACCCAATGTACACAGGAGCTTCTGGTGGGATCTGAGCCAGGTGAGGGGAGATGGAGGTGGGTTTGGAGGGGCCTTAGTGTTACGTTCGGGATGTTCCTGCTTTGATTCCCTTGTTTCTCAGCTATTTACTCAGCAAGTCCAAACCCATCACCCCCGCCCCCTACTCCAACCCACTCAGGCCTATAGTCACCTGTAAGGACGCAGTTGCACCCAAGACAGTAAAAGCATGCTTGATTAGGGGCGGGGGTGGGGAGGCAGATGACAAGTGAGGATGCGAAGGCCTGAACACACATCTCCACAGCTGTCTGAGCTCTGAGGGCAGTTCAGAGAGGAAGTGGGGCTCCCTCAGGCTCAGGAAGTTCTCTCTAAGGGGAGACCCGGGGAGGGACTTTACTGCAGAGTAATAGCTGGTGCAAAGACCCCAAGGATAGAGCAGGCTGGGGATCTTGGAGAACCAGAAAAAGGAGTCTGTGACCAGAGGAAGGAAAGAGCTGAGTCGGAGTGATGGGCAAGGGCCAGGTCCTGTAGGGCCTGTGGAATGAGCTGGGTCATTTCCAGGAGTAATAGCGATGCACTGAGGGTTCATAACTGGAAGTGGCAGCACCCAGGCAGGCTTATCAAGGCCTCTTTGGTGGTCCTTGGAGGAGCAGTAGGGGGCAGCCACAGCTGAGCTGGTGCCTCTCTGCCCCCAGCTCGGTCAGCACCATCCGGAACCAGCGTTACCACATCCACGCCAACCTGTCCTGCGCTGTCCTGGTGGCCCAGGTCCTGCTGCTCATCAGCTTCCGCTTCGAGCCGGGCACGGTGAGTGGGTCCCCTGGGTCCTAATGTGTCCACAGTGGGCCTCCCTCCCATCCCCTCCTCCCACCACCAGGGGGGCATCAGCAGGGGTGGCAACTGCTGGTTTCAACTCCGAATTCAGACCACTAGACAGCCAGGCTGTGGTTCCTCTGGGAGAGACAGGGAAGATGACCGGCATGAACTGGCCTCCCTGCTCACATCTGTCTTGGTAGTGAAGACAGGAATGGCCCTGACTGCATGCTGGGCACTGTGCTGAGGGCTTACGTAGATCCACTCAGTTCATCCTCGTATCAAGCCCAGGAAGTGATGCCATAGAGGCAGGACTGAGGCACAAAGGGTTACAGTGACTCGCCCAAGTAAGTGCCAACCAAAGTCTGACTTCGTGCAGTCTTGCTGCAGACACTGCTCTGACCGCACACAGCCACACCCCTCCTCTGCCTACCCAGGGCAGGTGCTCTCCACAAACGGACTGTGAAGACCTAGACCTACATTTCTGTACCCTTTGACTCAGGCAGGGAATTCTCTGGGGAGCTAGGAAGTCTTAGATCTCACAGTAAGTCAAATGCTGAGGCCAGAATGACCCAGGCTTGGGTGACGTGGGTTATAAGCCTGGTTGATGAGAAGGAGAAGCAGAGATGGGCTTGCTCTACACTAGGACAGAAGGAGACCCGAGCTGTATGAATCAGTGGTCCTGGGATACAATCACATTTGGCTAAAGGAAGATGAACTCTTTATCCCCCTAAGTGAGGGTCAGCAGAGCCTCTTATCCTTATGCCCAGGAGGGTCCTCAGCCCACCTGCCTGTCCTGGGGCTGGTGCCTAAAGAGAGATCCACTCTCCTCTGCCCGCAGGTTTAGGGGTTCAACCAAGCATCTAAGAAGTTCTTGGCTGTGCTGTGGACCGATGAACCTGCACCAGCCTCATTCTCTCCTACAGGATGCTTTTCAAACTCCACTGTGGGTCATCACATGGGATTTTCTTAAAATGTGGATTCAGGTTCAGCAGGATCTGGCGTTCCTGTTTCCATCCAGCATCTGGGTGATGCTGATGCTGCTGGCCCAAGCCACACTGAGAGGAGTGAGCTCCCACGGTGTGATGGCCGCAGGAGGGGAAGTGGCCCAGGCATCCACTGTCCAGATGATGATCCCAGGGACCCGGGAGTATTCTCCCTCTCAGAGCCTATGTGTCTGAAATCCAAGGCAGGGCTCCAGTGGGTGGATCTGCTTGAGTGATCCACCCATTGGATGACCTCTGTGACAGACAGGAAAGGTGACTATGGTGGCTGGTCTCATCAGAGCCTCTGTGTGTGTGTATAGGTGATGAAGGTGCTCCCCAGATGAAAGGGTAAGCTGGTCCTAAAAGACACAGAGCCATGAATACTGGGACCACAAAAATAATAGATATGTCCCATATTTATATCTAACTTTGACAGAGCCTGATGACAAGAAGCACAGCATTTTAGCAACTTGTTCCTTTTTCTTCCCCTAAGAATTAACTGTCCAGGGGGCCTTGGCAGGACAGGACATAGAGCCCCCACAGAGATGGTTGTTCTTGGTTTTCATCTTTGTTTTCCTCCCGACTCCTGGTTCCCTGGCCCTTTGATCTGAGCTCAGGGTTGGGTGGCTGTGGACTTACAGAGAGCATAGGGGCTGGGGCGGGGTGGGGGTGGGGCGGGGGAGCGGTGTGTGAAATTTCTGATCGAGGTCCCAGGGAGAATCTGAGGCCACGTGGCTGAGCCTGAAGCTGTGGCCGTGACACTAGGAGTAAGAGGGACCAGATGCCCCGTGATGCTCTGAACAGAGGAGAGGAGCACAGCTGCCCAGTCAGAGAGAAGGCAGGTGGGCCTGTATCAGTGCCCCGAACAGCCAAGAAAAGCAGACATTACAGATAGTTTGTACATCTCTGTTTATTACACACCATTGAGGGTAAACTCCAGAGAAGCGGCTGTGTCGCTCAGGCTGTTCAGTAACCAACACCTTGAAGTAGAGAACTAAAACAGACACGTCACATGCTGATTTCTCTCTTCCCCTCAATTCCATGCCCCTCATACACTTTGCTCTGCAGCACCTCCCGGCTGCAGAGCCAAGGTTACTTCCTAAGCGCCAGGCTGGGGTCCTTAGGTCTGGAGCTATAAGGGAAACCCGCTTGCTGATGGCTCCACCCACTCCGGAGCTCAGGCCATCTGCCTGGCCAGTCACATGCCCGCCCCTGAACCAATCCTGTGGCAGGGATGGGATATTTATGCTGATTGGCCGGGGCAATTCCCTGCCCTCTCATGAACCAATCACTGTGCCTGGGAAGGGTTCTGATTGGCTACTGCTTGAGTCACGTGCTCCACTCAAATCACTCCTCTGGGAAAAGCAAAACATGACTCTCCAGAAAGAAATGAAGCCACATGACCACAAGGCACCCCCAGAAAATCTGTGGAGGGAGGTTGAGACAACAGCAGACACGCACTGCTCACACCCTGAGAGAGCTTATTTTCTATGCATTGCTTTGATCCTAGGCCCCGTGCCAGGTGCTGGCCATGCTCCTGCACTACTTTTTCCTGAGCGCCTTTGCGTGGATGCTGGTAGAAGGGTTGCATCTGTACAGCATGGTGATCAAGGTCTTCGGATCCGAAGATAGCAAGCACCGCTACTACTATGGGATAGGATGGGGTAGGTGGGGATGGGATGGGGAGGTGGGGATGGGATGGGGCCGGGGGCAGAGGTGGGTTGCGATTTCATCTTCATGTGAAACACCTTGAAGAGGCCAGGTACTCTTAGTCTTGAACTTCCCCACAACTCTTTTTCAAAAAAGTCAGTTCCCATGGGGAGTGCTTTGGAGTGTTCTATTCTAATGGTTGGCTTCCCTTCTGTCTAGAAAAGATCTCAGAGGCATGCTCCCGAGCCAGTGCGGCAACAGTGGCCTGCTTCTCTTGGATTGACACCCAGCTTTAGTGTGGGGTGCTGGGCGGGGGAGATAGCCTCTAATACCACAGTATATGGGTGCCCTGGGGTGAGGGCAGTCGGGTCCCTGTGTTCCCAGCCGGTCACACCGGGGGTGGGCTCTGTAGACTGTGGGCTGTGGTTGGCGGCGGAAAGGAATTCCGATCTCTTGGTTGCTCTTACTTGGAAGAGAGTTTCTGCATCGTGGTGCTAGGGAGAATGAGATATGCAGGCAGTCTGCCCCAGGGAGATATTGTGGCTTTGGATTGGGCCCTGGGGGAGGGCGTCTGTCTTGTTAGCCATGCCTGCCTAGAGTGGAGCAGATTGTAGCCCAGGTGTCCTAGTCTCTCTGTTTTCCTCTCTGTTTTTAGTAGATTTTCTTGAATACATTGTTAATTTGCAGTAAGCCCTTAGGAAAATTTACAGAGACTTTATATGCATATGTTTTTTTCAAAGCTAACTTTCATCAGTTACGGTGGTCCTTTACCCTGGGAGTTACCTCCCCATGGCCATGACTCCTTTGTTGAACTTCCTGCTTGCCCATCTTGAGGTGGAGCAGCAGAGCACAGGAGACCCTGCTTCCTGCCAGAGTAATGGACACCTGGTATTCTTGCATTTGCTATAAAGCATTAGTCCATCATCAGGGACCTGCTACTCCTTTCTAGTTTTCTTGCAATAGATTTAGTTTTCACAGTCCTCGTGGTGCAGGGAGCAAACAAACATTTTCTTTTGTGTTTTGAGCTGGCTAACGGAATGGGGAGAGAGGAAACTCACGGGCCCCACTCAAGCATAACTGTCTCCTTCCATGCTGCTGTAACTCCCTGAAAGAGGCGGGTTTCTCCTGCCTGACTTCTTCATTTAGTAAGCATTTAGTAAGCTTACTAAATGCTTCATTTAGTAAGCATTTACAGGATGGTGTGTGATCAACCACCTGTGATGACTAGTTTCTTTATGGGGAAATGGCCATACAGTTTAGATTTGTGTGTATGTGCGCATGCACACACGTGCACGTGCACACATACACACCCCATAGCCACAGCAAAGACGGTTGAAATGGATTAAGTGTGGACTTTGTCTCTGCAGTGGCAGGAGCCATCTATGTTGGTTCAGGGTAGAGGTGGGGGTCACAATCCAATCCAGCCATGAAGGATGGCTTCTTTAGCCTGCAATGTATTAGAGGAAAAACAATGAAATATTTGCCAATATATAACAATGGAGAAGGTTTACATAAAATTATGGGGTTCTTTTGAAAAATGAGGAGATCTGGAAACCCTGAGTTTCCATTCCTGCTTGAAGCAGTGGCTGTGACTGTGCGGTTTCTGGTCCCAGTGGCTTCCTTGTGGATGTTCTTAGGCCTCCACAGCCTCCATCAGAGACTCCCTGCAAACAGAGGGCTGGGATGGGTTCCAGCAGGCCTGCCACCTCTGTCTTCAGTCTGCGTCCCCTTAACTGATTTCATCAGGGCTCAGAACTGCATCCTTCCTTCACATTGGTTAGACTTAGCTCTGGGCCTGAGTACAGACAGCCTGCAGGTGGCTGGACTCTCTCAACCTGCAGTTATTAACTAGGAGGAAGCTGGAGGCTGAGCCAAGGCCCTGGGGGTGTCACACTGTAGGAAGGATCCCCCAGAGAGAGGCCACTTCCCTAGAGATTTTCAGCCTGCTCTTACAGCGACCTTCAAACGGTATCATTTTTTGAAACTCAAGGATTGTGGTTTTAGCTGACTTGGAATTGGGGGTGTCCCATGAACAACCTACCCAAGGTTTTTCTATATGTTAGGCCCTATGCTTGGACTTGTAAGGTGGGTGAAATGTAATCTCTGTCCTCAAGGAGTCCACCTGGGAACTGGGAGATGAGGTGAGTGATAAACAGTTGAGTGTTTGTTTACGTGTCGGTGCAGCAGATGTGAATCTCTGACCACAAATTCCGAAGTGGTCAGAGAAACGATCATAAACTCAGAAGCGAAAGAAATGCAGCTTGCTTCATTTTTCTCTGTTAGGATTTCATTTCTTTTGTGAGCGTCCACTCATCTAGGCTTCCCTGGTGACTCAGATGGTAAAGAATCTGCCTGCAATGCAAGAGATCCCAGGTTCGATCCCTGGGTTGGGAAGACCACCTGGAGGAGGGCATGGCAACCCACTCCAGTATTCTCGCCTGGAGAATCCCATGGACAGAGGAGCCTGGTGGGCTACAGTCCATAGGGTGGCAAAGAGTCGGACACGACTGAGTGACTAACACTTTCACTTTCACTCACCTAGGGTTGAAAACTTCATCGTAGTTCATTTTGGACCCTGCCTTTCTCTGAAATTGTGCTGGTGTCCCAGGGAAGTGACATAGTACCAAGCTCTTGGGAGGTGTATCAGTCAGGACAGGCTAGGTCACGCTGCCATAACAAGCAGTTTCCAACTCACATCGGTTGAAAACAGCAACATTTGTCTCCTGTGTACACTGTGTGTCCTCAGTGGGCTGGTGGGCGCAGAGGGGCTCTGTTCAGGGCAGTCCCTCAGAAGCTCAGGGTGATGGGGAAGTTGCTGCCTTGAGCCATAGCTGGGTGCTATGAGAGAGAAGATGGTCTGGGTGGATATCACCCTGGAAATTAAACACTTAACTGATAGAGGCATGTGTCCCTTCTGTTCACAACTCACTGCCCAGGAGTTGATGATCCAACAGCCTTGGATATGGAAGTGCAAACCTCCCACGTGCCCAGAGCGAGGCATCCAGAATACAGCCTCAGTGACTTCTACCAGAGGGTGGACCACTTGTCTCCTGGCATTGTTATCTCTCTGCCCCTTTCTGCTGAGACATCCCTGCCCCTCTGTTGGATTTCATATTATCCATCCTCTCCATGCGTTGCTCCGTGTGTCCAGGTTAATATTTCATAGCAATGCTCCTTATGGTCACTCCTTACATCACCCCTCCCCACTTCCCTGGGTCTTAGGAAGCAACAGCCAGTGTGGTTCCTCTGAAAGGTCACCACATTCCAAAGAGAACACTGCTTTCTTTAAAAGATCTATTTATTTACTTAGTTTTGGCTGTTCTGGATCTTTTCTGCTGCGTGGGCTTTTCTCTAGTTGCAGAAAGTGGGGACTACTCTCTAGTTCCGATGCATGGGCTTCTCATTACTGTAGCTTCTCCTGTTTCAGAGCACGGGCTCCAGGGCATATAGGCTCAGCAGTCGTGGCTCCCAAGCTCCAGAGCACAGGCTCAATAGTTGTGGACGGGCTTAGTTGCGCCATGGCATGTGGGCTCTTCCTGGACCAGGGATTGAATCCATGTCTCCTGCATTGGCATGTGGGTTTTCTACCACTGAGCCACCAGGGAAGCCTACAGAGAGCACTTCTTGAGCTCCATATGGTCAGCATCCTTGGACAGGGCCAGAGGGACTTCAAGTTGTTTGCGGAAGCAGGTCACGTGTCTGCATGGGTTATTGAGGTGTGAATTTCAGATGATAGCAACAGTGGAAAAGACATCTGAGTTTGTTAGTAATAGTGGAGGTTATTGTACAGAGATGGGCTTTGTACATCAGTGCCTCCTGGATCACATCCACGGCCTCAGCTCGTGTGGTCCTCACAGTAGCCTGATGTCACCTCCATTTACAGAGTGAGAACCTGGTGACCCAGGGAGGTTCAGCCGAGCCCTTGAGGCTGCGCAGCTGGTCCAGGGTGGCCCTGGGGCTAGAACCACGTGTCATTTGGCTCCAAAGCCCAGGCTCTTCCTGCTGGCTGATGTCTGCATCCTGCTCCCACGCTCCTCCTCCTGCTGCCTGTGAATTTTCCTTCTTAACACACGCTCACCCGATCCCCATGGCTCCTGCAGCATGTTTCAGAGAAAGCAGAGAGTGGAGCCTGCCCTCTTCTCAGACCCTTCTGGTCACCTTTCCGTGGCCTGTCCTCTGCAGGACACAGAGGATGGTGCAGGGGAAGCTGTGACCAAGGACTGTCAGTGTAGCTTTGGGGATAGTGGGAGAAACACATCACACCGCAGTTGTGAAGGCAGAAAAAGAAACTTCGACTCTTCCATTTAACTCTGGGCAATAAAGAGATGACAGCCTCTGACTTGGGCCCCCGCCACGGCCAGGATCAGCGGAGAGAGGTGTGGCGGCTCCAAGTGAAGCCTCAGCCACTGAGTTTGAAACTCCATCCTCTCTGGCACCTCCAGTTCTTCCTGCACCTTTCAGAACCCACCTGAACGGGGCCCTGGGGACCCTGCATGGCCCCGTGTGCACCTGCCAGGCTGTCCTGGGGGCCCAGTGCTGCTGCAGCACCCACTTCTCCTGCAGCCCAAGGCTTGGGCTTCCCCAAGTGAGCCGGGCAGTGGGGGCTCCCTGTGACATCTGAGGAAACTGAGGCCCTCAGTGAGTGGGCAGCAGGGTGGGGGCCTGGTCCCAGGTCCCCGCTTGTCTCCTGTGACTCTGGGTCCATCAAGGCAGGAGGCCTGCAGCCAGTGGCTCCAATACCTGGAAAGGCTCTGGCTCCTATGAGGTCGTGCACGCGAGTAGAGAACCCAGTGTGGTAGCGAGTCAGTAGCGAGAGGCGCACCTCCTCCTGGCCCCAGCACCTCTCCGCAGAGCGTGCTCTTTTCCTGTGAGAGCCCGGCAACTGTCTTGTGCAGACGTCCTGGGATGCAGACTATTTTGACATCAAGACAAAATGTTTCAGAGATGGGATGATTTTCCAGAAACTCCTTTTCAAGATAATTTAAAATTGATCCTCAGAGGGCAGGAGTGCTCTCTGCTGACCGAGCCACCAGACATCCCAGGAGGGCTGTGGTGCCCTTGAGGTGCCCAGGCCTGGAGTGAGTGGGGGTGGGGGGAGAGGAGCAGGCTTCCCTCTGGGTCCTGGAGCAGGTCTCCCATGGGTGGGACAGACTCAGCTCAGGGGTGGGCGACAGAAAGCCACTTGTTGTATTCCCCCACCCTTTTTCCCTCAGAATCTGCCAAGTGCAGTTTCCTGGTCGGGAGCCCTTTCTCCTGGAGGGGAGGGTCAGTGGGTGGAAGGGACCCCTTGCTGTCTCCGCACCCCTCGCCGTCCCTTCCTTGCAGGGGAGCAGAGGGAGACCCTGTGTTCAGAGCACTGATCAGTTAGAGGCCCGGAGGATGCACGGCTGCTTTCTGAGCAGCCAGAAGCGATTGTTTTCAGATATAGAATAGATTCATAACGGATCTGCCCTAAAATGCACCCGTGTGTTATCTCTTTGTTTAGACTCTAAGTCCTTGGAGGCTAGAGGCTGTTCTGTGCCCTTAGCACTCAGCACAGTTTTTTTGTATCCATCAGGTATAAAATGAATAAATGCATCAAAAGAGACTGGCGCTAATACGGTTCTCTGCTCTCATTTTCTGCAGGTTTTCCTCTTCTGATCTGTATCATTTCAATAGTCTTTGCCATGGACAGTTATGGAACAAGTAAGAAGTAAGTAAAATGGTGATTCCTGTGTTGGCAGGACTCCCGTGGGGAGGGTCCCCATGGCCCCGGCTCATTGTCCTCCTATGTTCTTCTAGGGGAGGGGTCGTCCAAGGCTGGCATCTTCCAGCCCTGACAGTTAAAAAAAAATGTGTTTTGGGCTTTCTTCCACCTTGAAACTAGCAATGAGGGGATCCTAGTGCCTCCAGGACTGGGTGGCCGGTACAGGTTTCTAATGGGAACTTTCCATCCATGCAGTTTTCCTAGACATGCTGTCTGGTCACCTGTGGAGCCCAGTTTTGTGTTGAGTCCTTCCCTTGGTTGGTCAGCAAGTGCCTAGTTCATAAGAAGTCTCATTCAGTTACAGCCGAGCGAACATAAGACTGTGCGTGTGTAGACCGGTGCACGCCAGCAGTGGGCCCCAAGGTTCTCCTCATGGGGGCGGCAGCAGATGGGACCCTGTATGTTCTAGACCTCATGCCACTGTTTTGAAACTGCAGCTGGTGGGTCCAGAGTTGAATCAAGAAGAGGCTGGGTTGGTGCTGTGCAGCCAGGCCAGGTGTTCAGGTTCTAGAAAGTTGATTTCCTTTCCTCCCAGAGAGAAAAAGGTTTAGCTCAACTGTCTTTAGGAGGCTGCCCCCTCAAGCCACTGAGAGAAAACACCATGGAGAGAGTTTAAGAAGAGAGAGGGCGTTAAACATGGTCATAGCTTCAGCCTGAGATAATTTCTCAACCGAGTCACTAAACTGGGAGGAATCTGGCTTATTCCACTTTAGGGCAACAATTTCCTGGAGATGAGGCTTTTAAAGAAAGTGCTGTCTGAGTGCATACTGAAAGAAGAATGATTAAACAACCACTGTTCTGGCCCATTCCTTGCAAGCCTGCATGGTATCCGAAGTCAAGGCACAAATTAAAAGAAGAAACTTCGTCTCAAACACATCTCGTTGGCATTTGTTCAGTTTCTTTCCATCTGGGAGTGCAGATGCTGGCCGCCCACAGCGTGTGGCTCAGCTCCAGGGTCTGAGTCTGTTATAAGCCTCTCACCCACTCACGTGCCTGAGAGCGAGGCAGCCTTGGCAAATGTCCAGAGGGTCACTGAGTGTCTGGTGGGGACGGGGGATCTGAGGATGCTCGTCCACTTAACACTCTGCATGACAATGGTGGAAAGCATGGGCTTCCTCCTGCAGAGTCATCACCCTCTCAGGGAGCCTGGGTTGGAGCTGCCCCTCTGCAGAGGGACCACTGTACTCGCCGTGTGTTTCCACGAGAGATGCGGCATCCTCAGACAGGAGGCTCTTCTCTCCAGGGTCTGGGTTCCAGACAGGAACAAGCCTCTTACAGGCACTGTCACATATCTGGGGCACTTCATGTCTCCTGATCCAGGAGGTCTCGGAGGGAAGGACTGAGGCCAGAAAGGCAGGTGCAGGAGCATGGTCTTGGGTCCCCTAACCTCCCTGGGCCTCAGCCTCCCCCTCTGCAGGGCGAGCATCATCACAGCACCTGCCTCGGGGGGTGCTATGGAGTTACAGGAGATGATATGTCTCTGGGTTTGCAGAGCTCGGGGCAGAGGTCAGGCTCCTTGAGTAGGTGTGAGTGAGTGACTAGGTGATATTCATGTCCTGAGTCAGTGAGGATGTGTCGTGGGCCTGACCAGATCCCAGCGGGTGTGCCAGGCCCCTGGGGCTGCGCCCAGATCCAGGGAGGGATGTGTCTAAGGGACACCCAGGCTCTTGGCAATTCTGAGGCTTTGGAGAGAAATGAGGTAGTAGAATGGCTGGCGGTCCTGCCTGAGCCCCTGGAATCACATCTCGGAATCCAGGAGGAATTTCACAACCTTAAAACTGGACCCTACATCCCAGGCAAGGCTTCTCTGGAAGTCAGAGCCATGGCTGGGATCCACTGGGGAACCATTCCTCTCAGCTGAGTGGGCACCGCCAGGAGGGGAACCGACAGACAGCTGATGAGCCGATGAAGATGGTCAGTCCCGTGTCACATGATGCCTCCTCACTTCTCCAATAGACAAAAGCCTATTTATTTATCATAATAAAATTAAAGCCTCTGTTGGATTTTGGCTAGACTCTTCAGAGATAGTGAAATTTTTCACTAACTAGGTGACCTGTAAAAGCCTTCCTTTCCCTGAGCCGGTCTGCAGACCCAGAATGTTCTTCCCAAGAGTGGAATGCTCTTGAAATTGTGAGCAGGATACAGGCACGTCTGTTGGGATTAACGGCATTATTGTCACCATGCCCACATCGTCCCTGTCCTGTTCTGGATGCAGGGCCCCTGTGCTGGAGTGGGTGGGGTGATGCACTGAAGTAACCTTCTGTCTCCCTCCACAGCTGCTGGCTATCACTCGGGAATGGCGCCATCTGGGCCTTTGTGGCCCCTGCCCTGTTCATCATCGTGGTATGTACTCTGTCCTGTGGGCACGGAGCTGGGCGGGGCTGGAGGTATTGGAGGAGAGGGAGCACTGGGCTGTGTGGAGACGGGGCTGGGGTCCCTGGGAGTAATGTCCAAGGCTGTGGCATCATCAGTCCTGTTACAGCCCCTTCTTGTGGCCTGTGACCCAGAGCCTCATTACCCCAAGAAATACTTGGCAAGGTCGGCCATGTTTTCAGATGTAATGCAGACTGGACTAAGGCCCTTGGTGCTTTTCCCACCAGAGCAACCGGTATGGGTGTGCACCCAGGAGGGGCAGTGCAGACCCAGCTGGTTCTTTTCCTTCTCACTGTTCTTTCATAATTTCCTCACACGCACATCTCCATGGTCGTGGAGATGCAGGATCCAAGGCTGCGCTAGGAAATTTTAGTCAAAGCTCGCTGGGAACCACAGGTAACAGAACTCCTGTGATTATGAAGGACCTACTCAGAAACGCTGACAGAAATTGGGATTTATAAACTCATAGTCAGGAATGCTTGCCGTGGCTGCTGGGTTCAAGGTTCAGACGTGGCCATCTCCATGGGTTTCTGGCTTCTCACATCTCAGCTCTGTTTTCCTATAAGTTGGCTCCATTTTTAGGCTGCCCGAGATGCGGACCATACAAAATTCCATTATCTGTCTTGGGGGAAAAAAAAAAAAACTCCTTTGCTCTTCTTGTTATTGTTCTGCTGACATGTCCTACAAAACCCTAGGATCGATTCTCATCATTTCTAATGGGCTTGACTTGGAACTCTGCCTGCCATGGACCCCCTCATTGAGGTCAGAGGAGCAAAATGCTCTGATTGGCCAGAAGAATGGAATGTTCTGATTGGCCAGCCTTCACTGAGGCCAGTGGAAGCAGAATGTTCTGATTGGCCAGAGGAACAGACTGTCCTGATTGGTCAGCCCTCCCAGAGGAATGAAATGCTCTGATTGGCCAAAGTTCTGAAATGCTCTGATTGGCCAAAGTTCTGAAATGCTCTGATTGACTAGGCATAGGTCGCAGTTCTAACCCTGGGTCCTTATTCTTGGTTTCTGGTGAAGTAATTTAACGTTAATGATAAAGCCTCAAATTTATAGAGATCTTTTAAAAAAGATGTTTTTACATTAAATGTCTCTTTTCCTTGCCCTTAAAATAGTTACTTGAAGAGATGGTGATTTCTGTTTTATAGAGGAGCAGATTGAATGATAAACTCCTGGCCGGTGATTGCAGCTGTATTGCTTTAGGCGTGCCCCTCTTCTCTTCCTCCCCTTCTCCTTGCCGTCTTCCTCTTGGTATCTCTCCTCTTCCTTCTCCTCAGGTACTAGTAAACCAGCTTGAGCTCTTTTGAGCAGAAAAGGCTCAGTCTTGGGAAGCACAGGGGAATCAGATTCGGCTGGTTCTGGGCACTCAGTGCTGTCAGCTGGTATCTCCTACTCACCTCATGGCCCTGCTGCCTCCTTGCTGGCTCCATCTGGATCAGGCAGGCTTTCCTGGCAAGGACGTGATGGAACTGGCACCCTGACAATATCCTCCAGCTCTGCAGCTCAGGGTTGGGGGGAGGCACTGCTTCCAGCTGTCCCAGCAGCAGTCCCAGGGCAGATTCTGATTGGCTCCTGTGGGTCAGGTGCCTGTCCCAGAGCCAATAACGGAGGCTGAGATGGAGACAGATGATTGTTTGGGCCTGAACCACATGACTGCCCAGGGGTCACCCCCCCTGAACTCCAGGGTCTGGAGGTGGGGGTTCTCAGGAAGCCCTGTGGGGAGGGTTTTTTGGGGAGAGGGGAACAGCGTCCTTGCACCCTGCTCAGTTTCTGGGATCTGGTCAGGGGTGAGGCATCCACATGCTGTCCCAGTCTGAACATCTCTCCCCTCAGGTGTTGGGGTCTGACACCGGGGAACCTCCCCCACATCCCTCCTGCCCACCCTGAGCATCCACAGAACACACTCTTCACACTCTGAGCCAGGGCTCCAGGGCATGCTCTCCACACACCTCCAGGCTGTGTTTATTACCTCTCCAAAGGGTGCTGTCTTTGAAGCATGCTTGGGTGACCCTGATACTGAAGGCATGGGAAGGGACTCCAGCTGGAGACACTTGTGCCTTTGGTGTCCTCATTCATCACCTCCCAATCCTAATGACAAACCGAACTTCCCATGTCACCAGTGATGGCAGTGAAAGGATGGACTTAGAGAGGGTCTGTGGACGGCACTGAAGCCACCACCCTGCTCCCCTCCCCGACAGGGATATTTCCTAAGTATTGTGAAGCCAGCCCTCCTTTCTCTCACCCCCTGCTCTCTTTCCCAGCTGCTGATTTGAAATCTTCTTTTTGACTTTGTTGCATATTCACTGGCACTGACTGAAGCCGTGGGCCCTGGTGGTTAATTAGAAATGTGTCCAAGGGAAGATGCCTGAAGACGTGGCTTCCTGCTTCTTAATTAAAATTCCACTCAGGCATCCTCATGCCACACGAGGTGCAGGAGCATCATCTTGGTAAAGGATTTCCTGAAGGGCAGAGAGGGGACCTCAATGTGGTGTCCTTGTCTGTTTGGGCCTGGAGGGAGGGTGGGTGGTGCCAGCCCGGCACGTGATCCCCTTGTTCTGGCTGCACTGACTCGCTGCCCTCCATGCCCATCTCCTTCCAGGTGATGTGGGCTCTGGGGTGTCCACAGGTACAAGCAGGAGATGGGGAGTGGGGGCGGGGTGCTGCAAGCCTCCTGGATCCCCAGTGGTCCCAGCGCTCAAGCGTCTGTGCCAGAGGTGAGGCGGGGCTGCACTCCCAGCTCTGTGGGGCTTCAGGGCCCCTGGGCTCTCTGTAGGATCCACGTGGAGCTCTGGTGGGAGGGGTGGGCATCAACCAAGTGCCCCTCCTGATACTGTGCCTCTCCTGCCCGGGGTGGAGGGGTGACCTGTACGGATGTGGATGAGACTCAGAAGAGGGGGGCCCAGGAGTGCATCCCTAATTCCCTCAAGCAGGACAGTGGGTGGCAGGGGCTGCTCCACCGCTATAGGCCACACTCCTATCTGCAGCGCTAGTGCAGCCTTGGCCACAGACTCCCTGGGACCCAACACTGTCCCTCTGCCTTCAGCTCCTCTGTCTCACAAGAGCCATTGTCCAAGGCACCCCATCTCTGATTGCTGGCTCCCTTGTGGTGCTTGGGTGTTTTCTTTGTCTGTCACGGGGGGTCAGAATCACGTAGCTGGGTCACCGTCATGAGGGAAGGGGGCACAGCTGTCTCTGCAAGGCCAGGGCGATGCACACCTGCTCTGTGAAGGAGGGCTCCTTCCAGGAAGGGCCGCCAGGTTGGGGAAGGGGTGGGACTGTCAGCTCAGGTGTCCATCCTCTGCGTGAACTCCGAGCTCCAAACACAGACCCGGGTTCTTCAGTTAATTGCTTTCAGCTGGGGGAGGTGGCATGTTACTGTGGTGACGTGTCCCTGAGCTTTCAGTCCAGGCTGTCCCCTGTCCCGGGGCTGTGTGAAGACTGTCTACAGTCATGTTACACCGGGCCTTTCACAGGATGACAGAGGCCCCCATGAGCAACCCAGTGGGCACTCTCGCCTCCTGCTCCTGGGGTCAGGGAACACCCTTCACTGTGTCACCCAAATGGAGACACAGGCTCAGACTGACTCCAGTCCCCCCGACAATTAAACCCTCCTGGTCAGAGCATGGATGGTGGGCGGGGGTGGAAGGGAAGTAGTTGAATGTGTAAGTCCCCTGTCCCTGTTCTGTCTATGTGCTGACCTGACCCACCAGGTCTGGAGGGCTCAGCAGCATCGCCCCCTCCCGGACTCCCTGGGTGATCTGAGTGTTTCATCTGACTTGAGTCAGTGACAGCAGGGGATCCAAGGCTGCCCTGCCTGGATCCTTACTCCCCACCCATGCAGCGTGGGGTCCGGCTGCAGCAGTGTCCCCACACCTTGAGTCCTCCAGGATCACTGGAGCCCCACTGTCCTTCCGGGGCGGGGGGCGTTACCTTCAGCCCCACCCCAGCCCCACTCCTCGACATCAGCCATCAACACCTGAGGACTGCAGTTCTCCAACTTGTTAGTAAGGGAATTACTGGGGCGCTTGGGAGCCGTTCCCACCTTAGAGGTTCTAGATTTACTGGATGTGGGCTCCAGGACTTCTCAGAGCTCCAGGGGATTCCACTGTGGAGCCAACTTGAGGTCTGAGGAGGGCCAGGGGAAGTCAGGGAGCCCTGGATGACGAGGAGGGAGGTGTAGGCCTAGAACTGTTCAGCGACTTCACAATCGAGTGCAGGGTCAGCGGGCTGTGGCCCACGTGGTAAATCCTGTGCAGCAGCACAGGTGATTACTTACAAGTTGTCTGCAGCAGCTGTCACGCTGCAGCCATTGAATTGAGTTGTTTCAGTAGAGACTGTGAGGCCTAGAAAGCCAAAAGTATTTGCTACTTGGACCTTAAGAGAAATATCATGCAGACCCTGGGCTGGGGGATGCAGTGGAGGGGTCCAGAGACCCAGCCTCTCTCACCATTAGGGCTCACCTGGCTGGGGTTGGGTGTGTCTCATGTTCCTTGTCTCCTCTGAGGACCCTGGGTTGTGCGTGTTGAGTTGTTCCCTATTGTTCCCAGGGCCCCCCTGAAGACAGCAGTTTTCAGGATCACAGGTAGGGCCTGGCCCCATTGTATACAGTGTGCACAGCTCTGTCTGGGTGCAGGTTCACATGACGGATGCAATAGGATAGGGTTCCCTCCAGAAGGATTCGTGTCTGGGGGCTACCTGCTTGCATATCCCATGCATATAAAAAACACCCAGCAATTTTAAACTAAAACACTTTGGCAAGGTACAGGTTCATGTTGGGGCATGTGGTTTCTGTGTGTCCTGGTGAGGTTGGTCTTGGAGGGGCAGGAACCTGGGGGACAGAGATTGTCACAGTGATGCCTGCTGGGCCCATGGCAGGGGCTGGGAAGGGCAGATCCAAGCCCCTCTGGGAATAGCCCACCCTTCACCCCACTGTCAGATACTGACCCTCCTCCCAACTGTCCCTTCACAAACCATCCTACCTGATTATGAAGGGACACGTTTGTCATTCCCTGGGTGACTTCAGTGAGCCTGAGTACAGATGTACCTATGGGGCCAGCAGGTCTTACAGAAGCAGGGACACAACCTGAGCCACCTAAAGGGCTTGTTCCATGCCAGCCCCACTGGGGAGAGAGCCTCCAGCCCAGGGAAGAGAAAAGTCTAGAGCTTTAAAGTCCTTCTCTCACATGAAACAATGGACTGGTTCAAAACTGGGAAAGGAGTATATCAAGGCTGTATATTGTCACCCTGCTTATTTAACTTATATGCAGAGTACATTAGGTGAAATGTCAGGCTGCATGAGGCACAAGCTGGAATCAATAACCTCATATATACAGATGATACCATCCTTAGGACAGAAAGTGAAGAAGAACTAAAAAGCCTCTTGATGAAGGTGAAAGAAGAGAGTGAAAAAGCTGGCTTAAAACTCAACATTCAAAAAACTAAGGTCATGGCATCTGGTCCCATCACTTCATGGCAAATAGATGGGGAAAAAGTGGAAACAGTGGCAGATAATATCTTCTTGGGCTCCAAAAATCACTGTGGACGGTGACTGTAGCCATGACATTAAAAGACGCTTGCTCCTTGGAAGAAAAGCTATGACAAACCTAGACCGTGTATTAAAAAGCAGACATCACTTTGCTGGCAAAGTTTTGTCTAGTCAAAGCTGTGGTTTTTCCAGTAGTCATGTATGGATGTGAGAGTTGGACCATAAAGAAGGCTAAGTGCCAAAGAATAAATGCCTTCAAACTGTGGTGCTGAAGAAGACTCTTGAGAGTCCCCTTGACTGAAGATCAAACCAGTCAATCCTAAAAGAAATCAACACTGAATATTCATTAGAAGGACTGATGCTGAAGCTGAAGTTCCAGTACTTTGGGCACCTGATGTGAAGAACTGACTCATTGGAAAAGACCCTGATGCTGGGAAAGATTGAGGGCAGGAGAAGAGGGTGATAGAGGATGAGATGCTTGGATGGCATCACTGACTCAATGGACATGAGTTTGAGGAAACTCGGGGAAAAGGACGGGGAAGCCTGGTGTGCTGCAGCCCATGGGTTTGAAAAGAGTTGGACACAACTGAGCAACTGAACAACAACCACCTCTCACCTCGGAAGAAGCCAGAGTGGTTGTGTGACTCTACAAATCCAAGTGCATGAAGATACATAGATACAGACCCAGTTGTCATTTAGTCACTAAGTCATAGCCAACTCTTTGTGACCCTGTGGACTCTAGCCCACCAGGCTTATCTGTCCATTGGATTTCCAGGCAAGAATACTGGAGTGGGTTGCCATTTCCTTCTCCAAGGGATTTTCCCAACCCAGGGATTGAACCCTTGTCTCCTGCACTGGCAAGCAGATTCTATACCACTGAGCCACCAGGGAAGCCCCATGGATACAGTTACCAATTCCTAATACAGATACAGAAATGGGTACAATTACAGTTACAGGCATATAAATACAGAGTCATAAATGCCTATAGGGACATAGAAACAAGTACAGATACAAACTGCAGCATTTACCATGTCTATATGTGTCTTTATACTTTCATTGGGAAATCGTGGCCACATCCCAGTGATTTTTCATGAATACCTGAGTAGCCTGGAGTCAGGTCGAGAAACAGCATGGTCTGAACCCCAGAAGCCCTGCCACATCGTTCCCTCCTCCCAGCAGAGGTCCCCATGGTCTTGAGTGTATATCCTCCTCCCGCCTCTTTTTCTGCTGAAATGCAGCTTGTGAATTATTGGTTTGACGTTCTGTCATCAGTAGCTTGTTGGCTGTTCTAATGCAGAGACACTCAGTTGATGAGATACATGATATTCACATTATAGACGCCTTACTGCAGGGCCTTTCCCAGTTTGCAGCCAGGCACAAGCCAGGGCGAGTGAAATGCAGTGGGGAACCGGATCCGTTTCTGCTTTGTATTTTCATGAAAATACAGAGATTTGTTTCGCCTACAGCCACCGTCTCCCACTTAACTGTGCGTTGATGCGGGATCACAGGTTCTCCGCGCCTTCTCTCGTATTGCCATGGCGGACGTGACTGTCTTACCAACTCAGAGGAAGCATGCACACCAGATGAAATCAGACAGGCCCATGCTGAAAGAGAGAGAGGGGAAATAAATAAACCCCAGCAGAAGCTTTGGAAAGATGGGCATGATGATGAATTATAATAGCCAATCATGTGGCAGCTTAACCATTATTGAAACGCTTCCTTCCGGGTCTTAAATACAGAGACCAGGAAATAACACAAGATCTGAAATTAGATCAGTCACTTGTAGCATTTCTATATCTGTGAAATGATTTGCAGTAATCTGATCATCCATTTAGCGACCACATCACGGAGTCTGTGAACCATAGCCTGAATCGTCTAGCTTCACACCTGAGAAGTCTGGGGCAGGGTCCCAGTTCAGCCTCCAAGCCAGCAGAGGGAGGGGGCGGTTGTGTTGTGACCTCTGGGGCCACATGGGGTGTTCAGGCTCCTCCCCTGGCGTCCCTCTCCCAGGTTCTGGGCTTTGTGGCTTCTCCATCCTCTCCCCCAAATTATTGGGACCCTTTGTGGTTAAGCCTGTTTTCCTCCTGAGACTAAGGCATCACTGAGACAGTCACAGGAAAAGGGATTTATGTTAGTCCCCTTTCATAATTTAAGTAATTTGACTTTTGAACATTAACACACATGGCTAAAAATTTGAAAGCAAAGCTTAATAATATATATGAATAGTCTCTGCCCATGTCTCTCTCTCAGCACTCTGGTTTCCACCCACCTCCCCAAACAGATGCCCCTGGTGCTAACTTCTTGTGTATCCTAGGAGTGCTGTGCAGATATAGCTGAATATAAATATACATGCACCTTGTTGTATGCATTTTCTGCATGGAAAGTGCTGCCTTGGTCCATAATGCATCCAGGGAACAGGCTGCCCATGGTAGTCCCCCAACCTGCTCCTTGTCCGAAACAATTCAGGTTGTTTCCAGTCTTTTCTTGTTACAGACAAGGCTTCAGCTTTGGCCAGTGTGTGAGGAACCCAGGATATAAATTCCCAAAGTGAGAGAGGCAGGACTTGCTGGATAGCAGATGGAGGACCACGCTAAGCATTCTTCCCCCGGAATGCAAGGAATTTACTGGAGGAAGTATACGGGGGAGAAACCCAGACATATCAGAACTCTAGAAATCAACCAAAGGCATAGAAACTGAAAAGCGTTTAATCACGAAAATTGTGAGTCTTGGTGAGAGAAGCAGGGTCTGTGCTTTCGATTCGCCACTCCGGCTGATAGTCTCAACTCCGTGACACAGCTTTTCGCCTCCGGAGACGACTGTGCAGTGTCCGCCTGCCCTCAGAAGAGGCTGTTTGCAGACCTCCCTGAACCTCAGTGTCTGGAATTAAAATTCACATTCTCTTCTGTTTTGTAATGGTTATTTTTGGCTGCATCGTGTCTTTGTTGCTGCACGTGGGCTTCTCTCTAGTTGAGGTGCACAGGCTTAGTTGCTCCGTTGCCTGTGATACGGGATCTTAGTTCCCAACCAGGGATCAAACTCATGCCTCCTGCCTTGGAAGGTAGATTCTTAAGCACTGGCCCACCAGGGAAGTCCCTAAAATTCCCATTCTTAAAGCGGCTACCAGTTAGTTCCCTCACTCTCTAGTCACTGTCCCACTTGAATGGGCTGCCCCCATGTTTTTCACATCCGTGCTGGCCCACCTCTCCCTCGTCTGCTGAGTGTGGCTTTCCTGTGGGTGTTGCCCGGTGTGGAGTGGGGAGGGCACTGGCGTTGCTGGATATTCGTGTTTGTCAGCTTCTTCCATCTTCCCTGACCTTGGGAGATGTCCACCTTTAACCTCACTTTACAGGTGAGAGAATGGCAGTGAATGAGGGGGCCTGACTCTCTGGAGCCAAGCTGCCAGTTGTGGAATTGGTCAGTGAAGACAGGGGTCCCACTGACAGCATGTTTGTATTTGCTATAAAGACTAATGGGGCTTCTCAGGTGGTTCAGAGGTAAAGAATCCACCTGCCAATGCAGGAGACACAGGACATGTGGGTTTGATCCCTGGGTGGGGAAGATCCCCTGGAGGAGGAAATGACAATCCACTCCAGTATTCTTGCCTGGAGACTCCCATGGACAGAGGAGCCTGGCAGGCTACAGTCCCTGGGGTCGCAAAGAGTCAGACACAAATGTATGATAGACACACACACATGTATAAAGGCTAATAAACCCTTATTCACTTATGTGATGGTGTGAGCAAGGGGCTGAATGGGCAGAAGGGCCAGCTTCCTGGTGCTCCATCCCAAAGAACAGTGCAGGCAGGGATGCTCACTGATGGAGAGGCTGCTGCTGAGTCCTGGACCAGGGAGCCAGGGAGGAGGAGGTAGGAGGAGAGCTGGGAGTGGAGAAGGTGCGGGTCACTGAGGCAAAGTGGGGAGACATGTCTGCAAGACTCCTGAGATAAGGGGTATCAGCAGAGGTGCTTTGGAAAGGCCCCAGGACCCCCTAAGAAGACACTGAATGCAGGTATATGTGTGGCATGGCCCGTCAGGGTGGGAGGGGCATGAGTCCCTGCCTGCAACTTCCTTCAGACCTTAGGATGCTCTGCTGTGCCCCAGGTCTGGGATGGGGAGGGCCACTTTCCCTAGGAGGCTTGCCAGGGAAAGTCTTTGTTCTTACCTGTGGTCAGGCTTGGAAGTTCACACATGGCCAGGAGCCAGATGCCTCAGTGATTCTGTAAATGACCTCTGAACTTTTCAAATACAAAGATGTCTCCGGCCACAGCACAACCCTGGATTCCAGCTGGCGTGGATCCTGTAGCGGAAAGAAATCTAGAGGGAGGGGACACTTCTGCTGTCACCTGCCTGGTCAGACTCCTGTTCAGGACCCTGGAGAGCTGCCCACAGGAGAGGACAGGTCGTGTTGGAGCCACTGCCACCGACCCTTCCAGTCCCCCGCCCCTAGCCCTCAAACCCCAAGGGGAGCCTCCCAGCCCCCCAGACCCCAAGGGGACCTTCCCTAGCAAGGAGGGAGCACTGGGCAGAAGATGAAGAATCCTTTACCATGGCCTCTGTGGATCCCACAGCTGGGAGCCTGGAGTGGGGGCAGGAGGTGAGAGTCAGGCTGTACTGGGGCTTTGGAGATGTGATTTCCTATCTTTCCAACACTCAGACTGCACTGTGGGTGTTATTGCTTATTAAGTGGAAAAACTGAGGTTCAGAGGACTTCAGTGTCATACCCAGGGAGTACATGGTGAAAGGAAATTGGAACCAGTTCTGTCTGATTCTGAAGTTCACAACTCCTTACCTCGGTGCTGAGTGGAGTGGTGCTTTCTTTCTTTCTTTCAATATTTCTTTATTAATTTTGGCTGCACTGGGCCTTCATCGCTGCACACAGGCTTTCTCCGGCTGCAGCGAGCAGGTTGCTGCTCTTTGTTGCGACGTGTGATCTTCTCACTGCAGTGGCCTCTCCTGTTGTGAAGCATGGGCTCCAGGGTGTGCAGGCTTTACTGGTGCGTGGGCTCAGTAGTGTGGCTCGCAGGCTCCAGAGCGTAGTCTCATTAGTTGCGGCCCACGGGCTTCATTGCCCCATGGTATGTGGGATCCTCCTGGACCAGGGATCGAACTCGTGTCCCCTGCATTGCAAGGAGGACTCCCAACTACTGGATCACCAGGGAAGCCTGAGAGGTGCTTTCTTTGATGTACTTCTGGGGACTAGCCCTGGGATGTTGAGCTGTCTTTCTCAAGCGTAGATGTGTGCTCCTGGAAGCAGTCTTGCAAGGGATCTGTGTAGGTGAAAGTTCAAGGAGACTGTTAGATTTCTCCCAGAGATGCCAGCTGTTTGCTTGAGAAGCCCGGCTGGGGAGTGAGTGCCGCCAGGTGGACTCAGACGTCCTGCAGGTGCGCTCCAGCACTTACCTTGTCTCCTGTGCTCCTTGTGCAGGTCAACATTGGCATCCTCATCGCGGTGACAAGGGTCATTTCACAGATCAGTGCTGAGAACTACAAGATACATGGAGATCCCAGCGCCTTCAAGTAAGCTGGACCCGGGGCTGTCAGCCATGCCCCCTACCCCTACTGATGCTCTGGGGGTGGCAGGAGGGCGGGTCACACTCTTGGACTCACTCTGTGTCCACTTGACATCACAGGGAACACAGGGCTCACGCTCTCATCTGTCTCAACCAGGAGCAGCCCCCTTTCCCAGCTTGCTGCCCGATCTGTGAAAGAGGGGGTTTATTAGATGCTCCTCCAGAGACAGCTTCACCCCTAGAGTTAGAGGAGCTTGTGGTGGGGTTAGGAGTTAGGAGTGGTGGGGTACAGTGGAAGGTTCTCAAGCCTGACTGTCCTGCTGCATCGGTCTGGCTCAGCCCTTACCATCTGCTGAGACCTCATGGGCTGTTCAACCCCATAGCACCCTGCTTTGCTGATCTGTGTGGTGGGGGTGACAGCGGCCATCTCAAAGGTTGTTGTGACCTGTGCTGGGGCTAATCCATCCACAGAAGGAGCAGGCGTCTCCACACTCACATTTGCTGCCTTCTGGGGTTTCCCCACCCCACTGTTGGGGATCTGCTGCTTGCAAGTGTCAGAAAACCCAACACAAGCTGACTCAAGCAAAAGGCATATCTATCAACACAGGCAACCATGAGTCTAGGAGCGAGTCTAGAATGGCTTAGTCCAGGACCCAGTCCGCCTGCATTTCTCTGCCCCACATCATCTACTGGCTTCACCCTGAGATGAAGTGCCTCCTGGTGACAAAATAGCTGCCAAAGAAGGTTCAAGTCCATGTGAAAGTGTGTCTCTTTCCTTCAAAATCAGACAGAGGTCCTGAGCCTGCAAGCAGACTCAGACCAGGCCATATGCCCACCCATGAATCAGTTACAGTGGATGGACGTCAGCAGTTAAGCCAGGCCTGAGTCACACGGTCCATCCTGGCTTTGGGGTGCAGGCAGCACCTCTAAACCACAGGGCCAGGAAGTGGGAGAGGTGGCTCCTTGCAGGGAATTTAGGGGCTGTTACACAAATAGGGAGGGATTCCCAGGTGATGCTAGTGGTAAAGAACTGGTCTGTCAGTGCAGGAGAAGTAACAGATGTGAGTTTGATCCCTTGGTCAGGAAGATCCTCTGGAGAAGGAAAAGACAACTCACTCCAGTGTTCTTGCCTAAGTATCCCATGGACAGAAGAGCCTGGCAGGCTACAGTCCTTGGGGTCACAAAGAGTCAGACATGACTGAAGTGACTTATAAACACCGCACAGTTACTAGGCAGCTGGCATTCTGTAAGTTACTTTAGCTACACTCCATCTCTTCTGATCTGAAAGGGAAAAGAGTAAATATATCTGCAGCAAATCGATAAGACAATTATTCTGTAATGAATTCCAAACACTGTAAATTAGCTTGACAGGTAGCTCTGGCTTCTCGGACCTTTTCAGCCCCTGGAAACCTTGGAGATGCTTCTGGGTCGGGGTCACTTGCTTTCCTCTTTCATCAGCGAGAACAGGCAGTGCTGCTCCATGAAGTGGCCTGTCCCCAGCCAAGGGGCCTGGCCAGGGAGGAGCCCGACCATCCCTCACCCCAGCCTCAGTCCCTAGACCCTCCCCTCCATGGAAAGGGCCCTGATCTGTCTCCAGCACAGGCTCTTGCTACCCCTCTGACCTGGCACCCAGGGGACCACTGGCCTGGCTGTGTCCAGAGCAGCCTAGGTCTCAGCTCACATCCACTCCTCCTCTCTGGCCCCTGTCCCCTCTTTATGCATCATGGCCCAGGAGGCAGCTGAGCCCATGACCCGCCTGCTCTCCATGGGGACCTGGTCTCGGAGTAGAGGCTAAAACATGGGAGATGGGGCTGTGATCTGGAAGGTATTTCTGCCTCTCTGAGGAACCATGACTGGGGCAATGCCTCTGTGCCCTCCCGTGTCCTGTGTCCTTCAGGTGACACAACGGCCGACCTCCTGGAGAGAGTCCAGCCGGTCTCTCTGGACAGACCCCTGACTCTGATGTCACCCAGTACTGACTCCTCCTCTTCATGTGGTGCAGCTGGACCCTGAGTACTCTCTCACTCCCTTCTTAGTGTCATTAGAGTGACCGTCCCCTCCCTGGGCTGGTGAAGCAGGAGCCCGGAAGCTGGGCTGGAAGATGCAACACAGCCTCCTTGGGACACTTCCGGCTCCTCGTCTCTTGGATTCAATCTAAGCCTCTCCTTCCTGCCCATGAGCTCAATGTTCAGTGACTAATGGGATCAGATGCTTCCTCCGGAGCCTTAATGGGCTGCCTTCTACCTGCTTTCTCATCTCTTATTGATTGGTCATGATTTCAGACTCCCCAGAAAGCAACAGAGAACATTCAGGTTTCCCAGTGAGATCAGGGACTGAGGATGGGCAGGGAGGTGTGAACCACGTGGAGCCTTGGGTGGTTAGGGGATGCAGGAGATGGAGCCCCACGCAGGCCCTGCCCCTGGTTGGGCGGGGCGTCAAGTCACGTGCTTGCTTGCGTGCGTGCGTGGTGCGTACGTGCGTCGTGCATGTGCGTGTATGCACAGTGTCCCCTTGCCCAGGCCTTCGACTCCTCCATCTTTGACAAGACCTGGCAGCTTGGTTAACAAACCCTCAGAGAGCCTCAACTAGAGGAGTTTCTCCCAAGATTCTTATCATTTATTGCTCTATTTTTCAAAGTAAAAATGAACCATCCCTTTAAAGTAGCACATTTGATACCGATTTGTCGGCGGCTGCTCCTTTCAATTACAGGTTTTCCCGGGATCTAAAGATTGAACCTCAATCATTCATGATATTTTATTTCCCAGACTCAGGTGTTTTAACGATGTTAACATGAAAACACGCGGCGGCAGCTTCCCTGAGAGCTGACAGGCGGGAACAATCCTTGGTTTCTCAGGAA
Source organism: Oryx dammah (assembly GCF_014754425.2). Classification (NCBI taxonomy): domain Eukaryota; kingdom Metazoa; phylum Chordata; class Mammalia; order Artiodactyla; family Bovidae; genus Oryx; species Oryx dammah. The sequence goes on along the minus strand of NW_024070196.1, from coordinate 45,443,173 downwards.
TTTGCGGCCAGGTGCTGTCAGTGCTGGGAGCTTGGCTTTCTGACCCAGAAGTGCCTTGGGGCTGTTACACCACCTTCCGGAAAGGGTTGGATTCATGTGCCCCACATCCGCGGGCTCATCCATGTGCTCCTCCTTCATCCGTTCAATGACCACTTCCGCAGGTCCTGGCGCCTTGCTGCGCTTTGGTGCTGCGGAGATGCAAAGTCCAGCCTCCAGACAACTCACCCTCCAGTGAGCGAGACCGTGTCAGCTGCTGCGCTGAAGGACGAGGGGTGTGCCAGTTGCTGATCTGGGCAGCACGGCTCCCATCAGCCTCCACACTTTTCTCTAAAGCTCACATGCAGAGCCTCCATCCACCCCCATCCCCATGGAAAGCTGAGCTGTTTCAGGAGTCAGGTAGCCTGGGCTTCAGTTAGCATGTGATTTGCAGGGCATATCAGAAACAACCAGGATTCGGACAACCTCATGGGCACTGCCTGAACACCAGCTCTGTCTGGGCTTTCCAGACACTGGGGGACCGAGATCCTTCTTCTCGAGGAACTCACATTCCGAGGGGGAGCCTCTGGGCTGCTGCTGCAGATGCCCCAGCACTGGGTGTGTCTCCCACCACACTGAGCCCCACAGCTCTGCTTCCCTCGGTGACACCTGGAATCTACATTTCTGTCAGCATCACCACCGGCTGAGTCAGGGTGGCCATCCCGAGTTTGCCCAGTGGACGTGCTGGCTCCCAGATGCCCAGAACGGGCTGCAGTCCAATCGGAGCAGAACAAGCTCTGGGTCAGCTTGCCCAAGGGCTGGCCTGGTGGCGACGTTGTTTTATACATCTGCGGTGGTCAGCTCCTCACCCAGGGTCTCCTGAAGGGAGGAGCCAGGTCTCACTCCTAGCAGCAGCTTTGTCTGCTCCCATCCGGAAGCCTTGCATCTGGACCTTCCCTGCCTGCCCATCACCTGAGTGCCCATCCCTGTTTCTTTGGCAGGTTGACCGCAAAAGCTGTGGCCGTGCTGCTGCCCATCCTGGGAACCTCGTGGGTCTTTGGCGTGCTTGCTGTCAACAACCAGGCCATGGTCTTCCAGTACATGTTTGCCATACTCAACTCCTTACAGGTGAGGGTCCAATGGGATTGTCAGCCTGGGAGCTGTCAGCTTTGTGAATAGATGAGTGGGTGCAGGTTGCCATGGCAGCAGGAGGGAGACACTCTGATCTGTTCCCTCCACACGCATTCACCTTGTGAGCCCGTAGGCTGGGAGCATCCCAGAGGACAGAGGCATGGATGGGGCACACACCAGGGTCTCTGAGCAAAGAGAACCTGGAGGACCCCATTTACAACAGGGTTGCCTCATCTTTCAGGGCAGTACCTGTGGGAGATACATCTAGCCTGAATGAAAGATGGTCAGCATGTGGGTGGCTCCCGAAAGGGAGCTGGGCATGGAGGGTTGGTGAAGAGGGAGGTGCCTCAGGTTCTGAGTTCTCATCTGCCCTCTACATGGAACGACAGAAAAGGTGACAGCCTGGAAACTGGAGATCTGAGATGCTCAGAGTCCGAGTCCCCAGACCCACGAGCCCCTGATGGAAGGATGGAGGCGGATGCTCATTGCCATCCATAGCCTACACAGCCGAGCTGCAGGCTGAATCCTGGCAAACGTCACTGCGGCCCAGCCCAGTCCTCACCGTGATGTCCTTACTGCCTCTGGGTCTTCATAACCAGCAGCTGTGTTGCACTTTTAATCTGTAATAAGCCCCTATACACAGCTTCCTTCTGGTTATCATGGTGACAGGGGATGGGTTGTCGTGGCAGCAGCCCTTACATACCACAGGTCCTGGGTTCCTCATTTATCCTCTGTGTCCTGGTCTCCACTTCCATAAAATGGGAACAGTAATAGGACATGGGGCTGCTTTTAGCACTCAATGAGATGAAGTGTTTGCCTAGTGCTGACACAGAGGAGCAGTCTCTAAATGTTTGAGGACATCCTCATCTTGCATCTGTTTTCATTGTCATCATCATCCTTGGTCTGCTGGTGAGGACACAAGGGCTGTTTAGCTGCTAGGCTCGTGCCCTCCCACCTGTTCTCCCCAGCAAGTTTGCCCCTCTTCCAGGTTAAGCCAATCTGGGCATGTCCCTGTCTCTGTACCTTGGTCATGGTGTCTGCCTAAATCTAGGTTAGATTACAGGACACCCTACAGGACATTCTCATAGTTTCATGGTGAAGCATCACAGCTTGCTCCCATCCTCTCCAACACCAAGCCATGCTGATGCCACTCTCAGAGTCCCTGGATGACATTGGAAAGAACCCTCAGAAAGTGTTTGTAACAAAAATGCAAGTGGCTCTAATTCTGTGTTTTCTTTCCTTTCCTTCCCAGGGATTTTTCATCTTCCTTTTTCACTGTCTCCTGAATTCAGAGGTATGTCTGCTCCACTTCCTGCCAACACCAAGCTGGTTTTTCATTTCTACAAGGGCACAGAGAGCAGGAAAGGTGTGGCCTCATCTGGCTGGTTTCTGGGACTGTAACCCTGAATGAGCTTTGGTGTCTGTAACAGGTGGTGTGCAGGCGGCTGCTTTCCATCAGTCCCTCCTACCTCATCCTGGTTGCTAAGCAACATACACAAATCCTCCCTCATTGATGTCACCCAGGGGCTGCTGGCTGCATGGAGGACCAGGGGAGATGGAGGCAGAGTGGAATAACTGAGCTGGAGACTCAGGACCTTGCTTGGCATCTGGTGTATTAGGGAGAGTGAGATGCAGATGGGCTCCCAGCAAACCCTCCCCCAAGGCATACAGAAAGCTGGCCTAGGGTTTAAGGAAGACTCTTGACTACAGGGATTGGAGAGGGGGCTTTTGTGATGCGGCTTCCAAGGGCACTGGGGCACCTGGAGTGGTCTCATTCCTCCTGGTGCAGTCTGGGCCATTGCACCTTCCATATACTTGGCCACGGAGATGGTGCAGGCTGCTCTGGATCCCATCTCTCAGGACCAGTAATCCATAGGAAAAGTTTTACCCTTACATTGTGGGTTTGGTGCCATGTTCCTCAGCATTTGAGCCAGGTGGCACTAGTGGTAAAGAGCCTACTGGCCACTGCAGGAGACATGAGACGTGGGTTCGATCCCAGGGTTGGGAAGATCCCCTGGAGGAGGGTATGGCAACCCAGTCCAGCATTCTTGCTTGGCGAATCCCATGGGCAGAGGAGCCTGGTGGGCTACAGTCCATAGGGTCACAAGGAGTTGGTCATGATTGAAGTGACTCAGCACACACACACACACATACACACACATACCAGGCCGGAATTATGGGGAAATGCCTCTGCAATGATGATTGAGAAGAGGGTGGGAACACCCACATTTGTGCTCTTTCAGGAGATTCTGTCCATTTGCACAGGAGAGGTCAGGCAGAGAGGAAGGAGATGTGGGGATGGAGCATACAGGGTGAGTTGCCCAGGACGATGGCAGCTGATGGAAGAGGGAGGTCACATGATTGCAAAGGTCACACGATTGCATAATCAGGCTGAGACTGATCCATGTGGCAGAGGGGGCAGGAAGGGGAGCAGCCTCAGAACCACACACAGCCTGCCCCACACATGCATTTGTTCATTTACTGCTCTGGGTGATGTCTGTGTCAGTCACATGCCCTGCCCCGATGCTGTTCATTGTTGAGCACGTCCTGTCTCTTCATCCAGAGCCATGAGTTCAGCAAAGACCAGGAGATCCAGCTTTCTCCCCGTGCAGGGCTGGGTATGGTGGGGGTTGGTGGGGGCAGCATAGTCTGTATCTGCCAAATGAATCAGTGACACACATCGCAGCTCTGGAACCACTGGCTATTTGGGCCTAATACCTCCGAATCCTGTCTCACCCCGTGTGCAGTGTTCTGGGCCTGGCATCAGCACAAATTCCTCAGGACCTTTTAGAATGACCTCTTATTGTTGCTTTTTCCACTTCTGAAATTGCTTCCACTGAGCCTTCCATTCTGCCTTTGAAGGTGAGAGCCGCTTTCAAGCATAAAACCAAGGTCTGGTCCCTCACGAGCAGCTCCAGCCGCCAGGCCAACGTGAAGCCCTTCAGCTCGGACATTGTGAGTGTGTGTGGTATCTTGTTTACACCCCTCCTGCGCCGGCTCATCCTTCTCTGAGTGCCTTCCATCCTTGGCCCACCTTGAACCAGGGCTCTTGTTCCTTGTCCTCATTGCCTGCAAAGCCAGTCCATGCCGGCCGGGGACTAGCTCCAGTTTCACTGAGCTGCACACAGCTCCCACCTTGCTGAGGACCAAGGGGTCCCGAGCCTGTGTTTTTCGAGTCCTGAGCGCCGGCCCCTCTGCTTCCTCCTTCCCTAAGCTCCATTGTCTGCACCGTCTGTGTTGGGGCAAATGGCTGCCCAGGTCGAGGTGATGGAGGCTTGGCTCAGGTGCTGGTGCTTGGTGGTTGACCCTTTCATACCTGACATAGGCCGGCAGGTGGCACAAGCTGATGTCATACCCCAACAAGGTCCCATCCTCATGAAATCACCTGAACCTCTCTCCTCCACTTTCCAGGACCAGAACTTCTTATTTTGACTCAGGGGGATGGAAGGTCAGTTGACCAAGAAGCAGACACTGGACGCACTGGTGTCCCACAGAGGCACCCAAGGCCCCTGGCACAGCCCGGCCTTTACATCAGGGTTCCTCCCCCTACAGATGCCTGAAAAATTGAGCATGAATGATCAGGGGTCTGAACAAGCCACGCACTTTGCAGTGCTGGGCTTGGATGTGTGGTTCCTTGTCCTCTGCCCTGCAGACCCCTGGGCAGGGCCCCGAGGCAGCCTGGAGCAAGCGGTGTCCTGCATTCTCACTGCGGTGCAGCTCCCTACCTGTCAGGCCCTTGCTCAGGGATCCCATCTCAGGAAGTCTTTCCTGGACAGCACTGAACAAAGGTGCTCCCTCCCTATTCCAGCATCCTACACCTGCCTGCCACTCCAGGGAATTGTTCAGTTTATTCATTTGCTTGATGGCCATTGTCCACCTCTCCCATCAGAATGTAAGCTCCGTGAGAACAAAAGTCTGATCAGCTTGGCTCACTGGAGCGACCTCAGAGCCTACCTCAGTCCCTGGTGCGTGGCCTGTTCCATAAATAACACAGAGGGAATGACTGGATAAGCAGATGGACAAATAGGTTTGCGAATGAATGAATACATGTGCGACTGAATGAAGGAAGGAAGGAAGGACAGAGTGATGAGTGAATGACTGCAGGGTTGGGTGCACCCCAGAAGCTGGGAGCTATGAGGCAGACAAATGCTTGCCGAAAAGGTGGAGAAAAGTGCTCATTTTTCTGGGGAGCAGTGCCCCTTCCTCCCACTAGGGAGGATTCTTGGCAGCTTTCTGGCCCAAGGCTTTGCTCTCCACACTCCCGGGGCGCCATGGGTTTCTCGTCTGGGAGTAGAGTCTTCACTCCTCACTCCTTTGTGGTTTGCAGATGAACGGGACCCGGCCTGCTACGGGCTCCACCAGGCTCAGCCCCTGGGACAAGAGCAGCCACTCTGGACATCGAGTGGACCTGTCTGCCGTGTGAGCAGAGAGGCTGAACACCCGGCCGGCCTGCTGCTCAGAGCCCCTCTACCTGCTGCAAACAGAACACAAGCAACGCTCCGCCATTGCCACTGGGACCCTCTCCTCGTTACCGTCTGGACGCTGGGGTCACAGCCCTGAGAGAGCTGTTCTCACCTGTGACCTGCCCATGTGACAGAGTCCGCCAGTCTGCCTGCAGCCTGATACACAGAGGAGGCGGGTGGGACCCTGGGGCACACGCTTCCCCTTCATCCCTGCCAGTGCACACGGAGCACAGGACCCTCCACGCTGGGCACACAGGGGCCATAGCACCAGGGGAGAAGGTTAACCTCTGCCTTGTGATGGGGACTTTGGACCAAAGTCCTGGTGTCTGCAGGGGAGGGTCGGGCTGAGGCAGCTGCCCATGAGCATGTTTTCCACCTGCCGACTCCACCCAACAACAGGGTCCCCAATGCCAGGCACCTGCTGAAGAGTGACTCTTTCTGCAGGGTGGCGCCAGCCTGGGCCAGCCCCATGTCTGCTCGCATGGCTGTGCTGGGCCTCTCCTGATGCCCAGGGCTGTGGGGTGGAGACGCTGGCTGCCCGGCCCCTATCTGTGCATGGGGATCTCACCAAGGTAGAGAGCTCCACAGAGGGTGGGGCTTCTGCTCCGAAAGCATCTCAGCCCCTTCCTCATGAGTGTTGGCTCTTCAGGTTCAAAGTCAGCCTTAAAATCCACCCCCTCCTCCTTTCCTGGCACCTGAGCCTTCTCTGTGTTCACGATGGGCCAGAAGAGCCACTGTTTTCCAAGGCATAACATCACTAGGATTTCTTCCTCATCACTTGCAAATGCTTTTCCGGTTTTCCAAAGAGTGGATCACAGTGGGGAGTAGCACGGTACAGTACGTGACTGCACATCGCTGCAAAGACACCTTGATAAACGGAGCCACGTGGCAGGCTGCTCTTGAGTGTGGGGGAGAATCAAGAGCCCCTGTCCTGACCGACCTAGGGAGGTGGGGGTAGCATTGGCTGTGTCTTCTGAGTTGATGTTTATTTATAGACCTAGATCTGGACTCAGCTCCCTAGGAAACGGAACGATCCTTACGACCCCATGTTTGGGCGAGATCCTGTGGAACGCTAGGGTTTGCGATCCTAGATGTGAACCAAAACGCCATGGAATTGTTGGGAAACAAGACTACGAAAGGTTGCACTGTGATGCCAGCACTAAGAGTGCTTGTGAAATGTGTGGGTAAGAAATTCCAACCTGTTTTTGATACTGGAAAATCTTCCTTGAAAACTGTGACGGCGATAGCATTAAAGCCCCTTACCCCCACGACCATCCTGCCCCATCCCCTCACCTCTGCTTGGTCCCCTGGTGAGTTCCTATGTGGTTTTGTAGATCTTTTCCCATCTTCCTCTGCACCTTCATAAAGGAACTGCCCTGATGACGATGAGTGTTAACAGTCATCTTCAAGCATCTCCTGCTGTGTTGAGCGTGGGACACAGTGGCATGTTGATGGAGGGGTTAACCTCTGTTCCTCCACAGGGAGGAGGGGTCCCCAGATGCACCAGCCTCGGCACCTGTGACAGTGCCCTGTGTGGTCCCACAGATGTGCCTTGGGGGGTGACCCTGCCTGATGCAGGCAAAGACCCCAGTGTTTGGTGAAAAGCATGGCTGGCCCCCGCTCTGAGTGTCTTGTGATTCCAGAAGCCAGGTCACCTGTAACTTGGCATTATATCCTTGTGCCCTGGAGCACCTAGAAGTGAGAACACTGTATTCCTAAGACTTACACTTGGATTTTTTCTTTTTCTTACTTAGTTTCTGGTGAAGCAAATCAAATAAGAAACTGTCTTTATTTTACATAGAATTCTTTGTTTTTGTTTTTTTTTAAACTCTGCATATTCACCCTACACAGCTAATATATCAGGAGAAGTAATGAACAACTTTTTATTTCTAAAGAAGGAGAGTAGTGCACTTTATTTATAGGCTATATATTTTGGCTTCTGCGGTACTCTATTATCTACACATAATTTGGCCAAAGATAAGCAATTGGAAAGAATTGTGTTTAAAGTAGTTTATAGCACAGAAAAGGTGACGGATGCCACTATGTAGTGAATATATGTTGTGACTTTTATGAAATAAACTCTTAATGTCCTTTAAGTAAAATGTTGTCCTCAGTGTCTTTTGCTGGTGGAAGGCAAGCAAGACTGTGTGTCTCTTGACAAAAATCTATCAGGAAAGACACGTGGGTAAAATCCTATCCTGGGATTCACTCGACAGACTTCTATTCAGTGCTTTCTATGTCCTCAGCACATTCTAGCTCTGCCGACTCTGCCATGGACGATGCCCCACCCTATCCAGAAGCCTCCCTGGGTAGGGAAGAACAGACAGTAGAATTTTTGCAGCCCTGTGTTCCTCAGGCTAATGTATTGCACAGAATATTGGTGCTTCTCTTCTTTTTTAAACTTACCAACATATTTTATTTTAGCTGCTGCTGCTGCTGCTAAGTCACTTCAGTCATGTCCGACTCTTGGCGACCCCATGGACTGCAGCCTACCAGGCTCCCCTGTCCCTGGGATTTTCCAGGCAAGAGTACTGGAGTGGGTTGCCTTTGCCTTCTCCATTATTTTAGCTAATATGTCAAAAATATTTCAACACAATATTAAAGAATTATAGAGCTATTTTATATTCTTTTTATATACCAAGTCTTTAAATATGGTTTATTATTTTTTATTAAAAATTTTTGTACAGTTTTTAAAGTTAATACTCCATTTACAGTTATTACAAAATATTGGCTATATTCCCCGTGTTGTACAATATAGCTTTGTAGTTTATCTTACACCCAATAGTTTGTACCTCCCACTCCCCCACCCCTATACTGCCCCACTGCCACTGGTGACCACTAGTTTGTTCTCTGTATCTGTGAGTGTGCTTCTTTTTTGTTATAGTCACTAGTTTGTTGTGAACCCCTAGTGGCTCAGACAGTAAAAAATCTGCCTGCAATGCAGGAGAACTGGGTTCAGTCCCTGGGTTGGGAAGATCCCCTGGAGAAGGGCATGGCAACCCACTCCAGTATTCTTGCCTGTAAAATACCATGGACAGAGGAGGCTGGCGGGCCACAGTCCATGGGATTGCAAAGAATTGGACACAACTGAGCATGCATGTACGGCATAGTTTGTTGTATTTTTGTAGATTACACACACAGACACACACACACACACACACACACACACACACACACACACACACATATACACTGGTGCTTCTTCATGGGAGGTTCAGAGACCCTCCCAGCTATAGTTATTCATTTGCTTTGTCACGTTGCTTTTGGTTCTTTTTACACATGATCTACTCGGTCCTACATCCTGTATGCTTTGCAGACATCTGCTTTTAAACTTGATGTACTGACGTACTGTAGGTACTTCCTTGGTGGTCCAGTGCTTAAGAATTAACTTTGCGATGCAGGGGAAGTGGGTTTGATCCCTGGTCGGGGAACTAAGATATCACATGCTGTGGAGCAGCCAAGCCCTCGTGATGCAACTACTGAGCCTATGCACTCTGGAGCCTGTGTGCCACAGCTAGAGAGTCCATGTGCCGCAACGGAGGATCCCACGTGCTGCAGCTAAGACCAAACATAGCCAAATAAATAAATAGTGTAACAAAAATTAAGTTGATGTACTCTCTTAAACTGTTTTGCATATTACTAGGTATTATTCATAATTATAATGTATATACATAAACATTTAATTACATGTTATATTTTACCAAAACTTTGCACTATTTTACAGTGCAATGATTGCTATGCTTCTGTAGCCTTCCAGGCTCCTCTACCATGGAATTCTCCAGGCAAAAATACTGAAGTGGGTAGCCATTCTCTTTTCCAGTGGATCTTCCCAATCAAGGGCTCGAACCCAGGTCTCCTGCATTGCAGATGGATTCTTTACCAGCTGAGCCACCAAGGAAGCCCTCTATATTATATACAACATATATAATAAGTATTTAGTTATATTCATATTATATATGCATTTAATGTATTTTATATCTATTTTACATAGATTGATGGTTATTGGTATCTTTGAGGTCTTTCTGCTTATGACTTTTTTTCTTATGTTGATTACTATCCAGGTTAAAATTTCAAAACTGGATTTTTGCATCAAAAAGAGTAAATAATTCCATCACTCTTGAAACATTTTGCCAAAATATTGAAAGTCATTTCTCACTGCCAATGATGTTAGTAATATTCTCGTTTTCCAAATGTTTTACCAGCAAAGAGCATTATCAGTGTTTTTATCACCAACTTAGTATATTTGAAATGTCACGATGTGCATTTCTCTGCTCACTCCTGGGGCTGAGGTAGCTTGCACATGTGGGCTTGCTTTTTCCTCTTTCTCGTAGAAGCGGGGCATGAACGCTCTGACTCCACAGGGGAAACGTTTCCCTTCTTTGTGGCACTTCCTCGCTGTGCTCTGAGAGCATCTCAAGTCAGGTGCTCCGAAGGCCGAGGTGAAGGGGGCTTGTTGAGGGTCGGAGTCAGATGATGCCCCCATACCAGCTGTACTGCGCGAGCATGGGCGGGAGCCTCCTGCTCGCGGTTTAGGTCCATCTTGGAGACGGGTCAGCGCACTGGGCGCCATTCCGGCTCTCTCTTGGGGAGATGGAGGAGGCGGGTGCAGGCCGGGTGAGGTGCCGTGGCTGCCTCTTCTGCCGCAGATTTCCTCCTCCGTCAGCTGCGAGGCCTGGGTGTAGTGGATGGGGCAGGGAGCCCCCAGAAAGGATGCCTCAAGGTGGAGCCCCATCGCAGTCCTAGGGAGGTTCTGATGCCCTCCGGGTCCCTGCGTCCCTTCCGCCAGAGCCCACAGACCTGCCTTTCGCAGCAGTGTTCTCAGGCCATCTTTCCTGCAGAGATTCCTCAGAACCTGGAGTCCAGGCACAGAGGACTGTTTTTCTGGGCTGCAATTGGCCTTTAAAGTTTGGGGAGTTTGGGTGTGAGTCCTGTATGGCATGGCTCGGGGGCGCGGTGGGTAGAGGTGGTGCTCCATTCTCATTATTGGCTAGTTTCCTGCTTCCTGTCTTTTTTTCTAACTTTATTATTATTTTTAACTGAGGTACAGTTGACATACAACATTATAATATTGTTAGGTGCACAACATAATGACTTGGTATTTGTATACACTGCAAGATCATCACAAGTCTGATTAATATCTATCATTATATGTTGCTACAGAATTTCTTTTCTTGTGATGAGAACTTTTGAGATCTATTCTCAAAAACTTTCAAATATGCAAATAGAACATTATTGACTACAGTTACCATGTTGTATGTTATGTCCCCAGGACTTACTTATTTTATAACTGGAACTTTGTACCTTTTTAATCCCCTTCATCCATCTCACCTACACTCAGCACCCTACCCTACTGCCCAAATCCCTATCTTTGGCACTATCAATATATTCCCTGTTTCAATGAGTTTGGCTTTTTCAGATTCTTCCGGTAAGTGAGATCATACAGCTGTTATCTTTCTCTGCCTGACTTATTTCACATGGATAAATGTCCTTTGGGGACATTCATGTTGTCTCAAACTGCCTGATTTCCTTCTTTAGGCAGCTGAGTAATGTTCATTGTGTGTAATATATATTCACATGTATCTATGTCTATGTGCCACATTTATTTATCCATTCATTCCTTGACATTGATTCTGTATCCTGCAACTTTATGGAATTCATCTGTTAGTTCCAACAGTTTTTGGTGGAATATTTAGGGTTTTCTAAAAATCCTAATTTCATTTTTTGCATTATGATTTGGATGATTTTTATTTCCTTTTCTTGTCTTAATTTTCTGGCTAGTATTTCCAGTGTTATTCAACTCCTGTGTTGAATAAGAGTGGGCATCCTTGTCTTGTTTCTCATCTTAGAGGGAAGGCTTTCAACCTTTCATTATTGAGTATGTTATTTGTGGGCTTGTCAAGTATGGTCTTTATTATGTTGAGTTTTTAACCATGAATGAATATTGTATTTTGCCAAAGAGTTTTCTGCATCTATTGAGATGGTAATATGATTTTATCTTTTATTCTATTAATATGGCTTATCCCATTATTGATTGAATATGTTGAACCATCCTTGCATCCCAGGGATAAATCATGGTGTATTATTATTATTATTTTAAGATTCTATTGAATTCAGTTTGCTAGTATTTTGTTGAAAATTTTTCCATCTGTATTTATCAGAGATATTGGCCTGTGATTTTCTTTTCTTGTAGTATCCTTGTCTGGCTTTGATATCTTGGTAATACTGGCCTTGTACAATGAGTTTGAAAGTATTCCCTCCTTTTCAATTTTTTAGAAGAGTTTGAGAAGGATGGTGTTAGTTTTTCTTTACATTCTTGGTAGAATTCACTGGTGAACCATCTGGTCTTGGGCTTTCTTTTTTTTGGAAGGTTTTTGATTATTGATTCAACCTCATTACTTAATATTAGTTGGATTTTTTTGTACTTTCATGATTCAGTGTTGGTAGGTTGTATCTTTCTAGGAATTTATTCATTCTTCTAGGTTTTCCAATTTGTTGGCATATAATTGTTCACAGTATACTCTTACAATTCTAGTATTTTTGTGGTATTAGTTGTAATGTACCCTCTTTAATTTCCAGTTTTGTTTGAATCCTCTATCTTTTTGTGTGTGTGTTTGATAACTGTCTCTCAGCTCTAAGTGTTCTGAGGCTTTCTCAGACCTGTTCTATGGACACTCCTACTCCATACATCTTATTCCCTCTTGTGATAGAATTCTTAAGCTCACACACCTTGTCTCCATCCTGCAAAGCTTCGGGCTAAGTACTGAGCTTTCTTTTGCTGTTCCAAGGGTGGCGCTGATTGCTCAGATTTGTGGGGTTTCTCCCAGGCTCACATAGTCAGGCCGAATTTCTGCATATGCTCACAGTCATCTTTCAAAAACCTACTCTTGGGGCAGTTGGCAGTATGCACAGGGATCTGCCACATGGTGTGTGTGTGTGTCTGTGTGTGTGTTTGTGTGTCTGTGTCTGTGTGTGTGTTTGTGTGTGTGTATGAGAGAGAGACTCATGGAGCACTGAGGGTTCCTGTGGGCCAGCTTGGGGATTAAGGTCCAGCCTCCTGATGGAGTCTGTAATGTGTCGGAGTCTGTGTCTTTTTCATGCAAGAGCCCTTGCTGCTGTTCTCCCAGCCTGCTTCCTGCCCCTGGTAAGGCAACACATCCTAGCATTTTGCATAGGATGAAAGAGATGTGAGGCTTTGGCAGCATGAACAGTTGGGGAAGCCAGGTGCTCACTCATACTCTCTCGTTTTACCCTGTGGGAGAAATCAGAGTCCAGGAAGCTCTCTCTTGGCCCCAAGTTGTGCAGGGAAACTGCTCTTCTGCATTTTCAGAGTGTCCAATTTCAGATTGTTTTGTTCTGACAATACCTGGAACTTCTCCACTGGACTTCTGGATTTCCACAAGGCTTTCTCCTCTGTCGGTGGTTGTCTAAACGGATGATCTTTGGAGGGAAGATGGTAGAAAACTCTTTGTCTGCCATGATGATGTCACTCCAGAGCAGATGCTTTGATAAAGTGAAATATATTAATTTTATCTTTTGTCCATTATACTTTTGGTGTTATGTCTAAGAAATATTTAACAAATCTTAGTTTGAAAAGATTTCCTCGTATATTTTCTTCTAGGCATGCTATAGATTTTTTTATTTTATTGAAGTATATTTGATTTACAGTATTGTATTGATTTCTTCTGTACAGCAAAGTGACTCAGTTATATGTATGTATAGATATACATAAACATATTCTTTTCCATTATGATTTGTCACAGGGTATATAGTCTATTCAGTTTGTTTTTCTCTTTTATGGCTGAGTAATATTCCCTTGTATATATGTACCACATATTCTTTATCCATTCATCTGTCAATGGACATCTAGGTTGCTTCCATGTTTTGACTATTGTGAATAGTGCTGCTATGAACATAGGGGTGAATGAGTCTTTTCAGAAATTCAGTTTTATCTGGATATTTACCCAGAAGTGGGATTGGTGGGTCATATGGTAGCTCTATTTTTAGTTTTTTAAAGAACCTCCATACTGTTCTCCATAGTGGCCGCACCAATTTACATCCCCACCAACAGTGTAGGAGAGCTCCCTTTTCTCCATGCCCTCTTCAGCGTTTGTTATTTGTAGACTTTTTGATGATGGTCGTTCTGACTGGTATGAGGTGATGGATACCTCACTGATTTACATTTCTCTAGTAATTAGTGATGTTGAGCATTTTTCCTGTGCCTATTGGCCACTTGTATGTCTCCTTTGGCGAAAGTAGACATGTTATAGTTTTAGATTAAAATTTAAGTGTACAATCCTTTTAAGATTAAATTTTGTATAAGGTTTGAAGTTTGAGTCAAACTCATTCTTTCGCCCATCAGTATACTCATGGACATCCAGTTGGGCCAGTCTCCTTCATTTGAGGTTCTGTCCTTTCGCCGTTGAATTGTCTTTGCTCCTTTGTCAAAGATCAGTTGATTGTATGTGGGTGGTTTTCATTCTGGGATCTCTTGTCTGTTCCATTGTCCATTGTGTCTGTTTTTTTCCTACCAATACCACACTGTCTTTGCTTTTTACAGCTTTACAAGAAGTCTTGAAATCAGGAAGTGGTGTGAGTCCCCAAACTTTGTTCTCCTTCAGTATTGTGTTGGCTATTCTTGGTATTTTGCCTAGAATTATATTCATATAATTTTTAGAATCAATTTATCAATATCTCTAAAGTAGGTTGCTGAGGTATTGATGGGGATTGCAATGAGTCTATAAATCAGTCTTGAACAGTTGATTTCTTAACATTATTGAATCTTTCAATCCATGAATATGGAGTATCTTTTTATTTATTTAGAGCTTTAGAATTGGTATAACATCTTTAAATGCTTGGTAGAATTCAGACTGACTGACTCTTGGGTTCCAAAATATTTTTATACTATTTTTTTAAGTGATTGCTCTAAAGTTTGCAAAACAGATTTCAAGTAATCTAAATTCATGTTCAAATAAGAGTGTACCACTGTTACTTCAGCCACCTTTAACACTGCAACCTTATTCCTCCCTTCCATTCCTCATGACTTTGTTGTCATTCCTTTCCTTATGGGATAATCATCTAATACCTTGTTACCCTGTGTGCTGTGCTCAGTTACTCAGCTGTGTCCGATTCTTTGCAACCCCATGGGCTGTAGCCCACCAGGCTCCTCTGTCCGTGGAATTCACCAGACAAGAATACTGGAGTGAGTAGCCATTTCCTTTTCCAGGGGATATTCCCAACCCTGGGATCAAACCCGGGTGTCCTGCATTGTGGGTAGATTCTTTACCATCTGAGCCACCAGGGAAGCCCTCTTAACATATTAATAATGGTTATTTTACGTTTCCTGTCAACAACTGTGTAATAATATGTGGTCTAGTTTTGATACTTGTTTTGTTGTTTTACTTGCCTTTTGTAGTTTTAATTGCCTTACAATTTTTGTTATTGAAAGCTAAACATATTGGTACTGGGTATTAGAAACTGAGGTAAATAGGTCTTTAGTGTAAGGATTTATGTTAATCTGACTAGAAGCCGAGCTGTGTTGAATGTTCACTATAGCTGTAGGTGCCTGAGCTTCAATTCCTTCTTTACTCTTGACTTTGAACTCTCGCTATGGACTGTACTCGTCACAGAGCCTGCATCTTACAGCACTTTCGACCTAATGTATTAATTAATATACTGGCTCTTTTTTGCTGTGATGTTAATACATGAGGTAGGAGAAATGTCCCATAATATTATGATAAATCTCCATTGTTAGAGGGTCTGTGTCTAGGGAGGTGACTCTCAGAACTGTTTCTTCCCTCTCTGTGGAGACAGGAAGCCCAGAGGGGGCTAAGAAGTCAGGAATGCCCTTCCCCCCAGACGGAAAAAGGCTTTGATAAAGCCCTTCCTGCGAAAAGTAGGGCAGTTGTTGATAATATGATGGGAGTGAGCTATGATTCCTTGTTTTCTGGCTGCCATTTTTTTTTCTGTCACTTAGCCAAGTGCACATTGGCTGCGGTGAAGATGCTTTCTCTCCTCCCTGACCTCTTTATCACCTCCGTGGAGACTCAGAGACCTTAGAACAAAGAAGCCAGCATGCAGGGTCTCGACTGCAGTTCCCAGGGCTCTGATCCTCCCTCCTGGATTCTTTGGTGTTGCATAAATCCCCCTGGGATGTGAACTCAATGCTGGAAACAAGGCAGAAAGGGGGTACAGAATCCTCAAATCACCCAAGGTTAAGTTCCCACCCAGGCAGAGTGGGATCTGAAACAGAAAGGTCAGTCTCTTCAAGTCAGTGTGACTTTTGAGTTCAAGCTGCAGCAGCTTGAACCCCATCCTCCGAACAGCAGGAGCAGGTCTCCATCCAAGACCCCTTGTTCCTTGTTGAGAGAACTCTGAATCTTCTAGGTGACTCAGGGAAGGGTAACCCAGCCCCAATGCAGGGGCACATCCTGATGGGTCTAAATGGCCTTGGTAGATCATTGGTTCACATAGCCACCAGTGGTTAAGACTCCCCGCTTCCAATGCAGGGGTTGTGGGTTCAATCCCTGGCAGGGGAACTAAAATCCTGCATGTGTGCAGTAACACCAATAAATAAATAATAAAAAATTAAAGATATTTTTTAAATGGCCTTTGTGGTCCCATTCTCCTTCCCAGGGGTCGGTTTGCTCAAAGGCATGGGATGATGTGTGAGGGGACACTGGTGTCTGCCCAGGAAACCTGGAGCCATGGTGTGACACAGGGCAGGTGGCCAGGCCACAGCTGACCCCCAAGGATAGCTGTGGAGAAGATGGAGAGGACTGGGGCTCCTGTCTGCAGGCAGACTGGCTTTGTGGATGGTCCTGGAGGTGCAGCCGGGAGAGACACCAGCAGAGTTCCCTGTTGCTCACAGCTGGGCTCCCGTCCATGTCCCCAAGCAGCAGGAAGGGCCCTGTGTGCCTCTTGCTTGGTGCTGAGGGAGGGAGGACAGAGGGGAGTTGCAGCCCATGGGGCAGGGACACCACTCAGAGGCTGCCCTGTCATCTCCCCAAGCCCATTCCTCCAGCCTGGCAGCCATTCTTGGAGGATACTTCATCACGAAGAGTAATGGACCAAATGCAGTCTGTCCAGATAAACGAGTTAATGGCCTCACGGCTGCATCTGTGTAACTTGTTCACTTAATTGGATATTCTGGAGCTTCCTCTGCTTCAAGCTGTGTTTGTCAATTAAACAGCAAGCACCCTTGACCCCAGGTTCTATTCCTGGTTTTACAGATTCCCTGGGGTGAGAGAGCTTTCCTAAGTGTATTGACTTTCTCCCTTCTCTCCCTGCTGGGTCCTATAGATGGATGCTGTGCTGTGTTTAGTTGCTCAGTCACGTCTGCCTCTTTGTGACCCCATGGACTGTAGCCCACTAACCTCCTCTGTCCATGGGGGTTCTCCAGGCAAGAATACTGGAATGAGTTGCCATGTCCTCCTCCAGGGGATCTTCTCAACCCAGGGATCAAACCCGGGTCTCCCACATTGCAGGCAGATTCTTTACCAACTGAGCCGCCAGGGAAGCCCTATAGATGGATACTGGGCAGGTTCTTTCCACATGGGATGGAATGAATGCTCACATCTGGCCCTGCTGGAAGAGTTACTTTGACTTTCCCAGCACTCATCCCAGGACACAGGCTGTGGGTGCCATGGTTTTGTGTGAAGCTGGTCCCCAAATTTGGAGGTGGCTGAGAAGGTTGAGAGAGTAGAGTCAGATAAGGACAGTGGCTTTAGCCAGAATGTAGATGTGGGGGCTGGCACTCAAGCAGCCATCTTGGAACATGAGGAAGAATCAGCTATTGGGGAATTCCTAGACACAAGACAGAGGAGCTTCCTTCCCTATGACCAGGAACAATATTGCCAGTGCTGGCCACACTTCTCTAGGCTTGGGTTTTGTGAGGGAGAGTAGCTTCTGTCTTGTGTGAGCTCCTGTGGACTATGGTTTGTAGTTACTCACAACTGTCTTGCCCCACCCAATGCAGCCACAGTGGGTACATTTCTTCCTTCTGTGCTGTGCTGACCGGACAGGGCAGCTGCTGTCCAGCTCCTCAGAGAACAACGTGCTCACGAGTCCCCTGGGGTTGTTGACACTGCGGATACTGATGCCGGGGCCTGGGATTCTACATGTCTGACCTCCCAGGGGATGCCAGGTATATGCAACTCCCTCACCACACCTGGGGCCTAGAACTCCTCTGTCTCAAGTCTCAACCCAGGTGTTCTCACCGTCCCACCCAGGATAGCTCCTGCCCGGCTCTGCCCACAAGAGCAGCTGCTGGAGAAGAGCAATCAACAGAGAGGATTTTCATGTGATGGGTCAGTGGGGAACAGGGGCTCTGCAGTGATGTGGGTCCTGGAGGAAACCCATCACCTCCCCTCACCTGGCTGCTTCTGCAAGCTTCATTCCACAGCAAGAAACTGGGCCATCGTGATATGAGAGGCCCAGAATGGGTCCAAAGGATGAGTTAATATTTGAAGCAGATTTTCTGAGCCTTTTCTGGGTTTTCAGAGTGGTTTCCCTTCTACCTTCCAAAGGTTGGTTAGAAATTGAAGGCTGCAGCCTAGGATCCCTGATTATCATTCCATCCATTCGCATCCAAAGATGCTCAGTCCCCTCCCAACTGCTAGTCAGCCTGGACTCAGAAGGTCACTCTCCCTCCAGCCCTTCCCATCCTCCCTGTGGCCTCTGCACACACCCTCACTGTAAACACTGCTGGGGAAAGTGCAGCGCCTGGACAAGAGAGCGGGGCTGCAGAGACTGTCTCCACAACCTCTCGCTGGGGGCCCACGGTCCTCAGCGCCTTCTCTCATTACGACACTGCTCCACAGGGAATGGGTCTGGGCTTCACCAGCTCCTGTGGTGAATCCTCAGACCTCCCACTCATACTTGTGCAGTCTTTCTGGCCAGCTGAAAGATTTCTGCTGCTTTGTGTGTGAAATCTCCATATCACATTTTTTTTTTTTTGAGCAATGAATCAAGCTTTAGGGACCTCATCTATGTATTTGTTTGCATTTATGAATTTTTAAAGAGTATTTTCTTGAGTCAGAAGTTTCAAGATCAGGGATTATGGGGAAAAATTAGCCAGTGAATATTAGACTCCAGGTACACTAATATATTTAAATTAATTTCCAACTCTCATAAATTTCCATAGCTGTAATCAGTGCTAAAAGAGTTTTTTTGGGGTTCTGTTATATCATCATAATTGTCATCTTTTATATCCATCCCCAATCATCCAAGAGCTAACGACTCTGTTTGGATGATAAGAAGCATTTAAAAATGTTTTCTTTTTATTATAAAAATGCATAATCATTGTAAAAATGTGTTAATTATTGATGAGCAAAAGGAAGAAAAAGAATCACCTATTAATATGATTCTGCCAGTGAGACAACAGTGATAAATATTCTGTGGTTTTTCAGATTGTGTGTATGAGTTTGAGTGTGTACACACATACCTGTGTGTGCATCTATCTCAATGACAATGGATTTTGCACACACTTTTTTGTACCTGCTTTTCCATAACAATTAAATGTATCAATAGAGTGTAGCTTTTTAATGACATCAAATCATTCTTCTGCAGCAGGAATTGTCCTCTGGCTCACAGAGTCCCCCGAGGAGTCTTTTTTTTTTTTTTTTTTTTATTTTTAATTTTTACTTTACAATTCTGTATTGGTTTTGGCATAGATTGACATGAATCCACCACAGGTGTACATGCGTTCCCAAACATGAACCCCCCTCCCACCCCCCTCCCCACAACATCTCTCTGGGTCATCCCCGCGCGTCAGCCCCAAGCGTGTCATATCCTGCATCAGACATAGACTGGTATTTCGATTCTTACATGTTATTATACATGTTTCAATGCCATTCTCCCAAATCATCACACCCTCTCCCTCTCCCTCTGAGTCCAAAAGTCCGCTATACACATCTGTGTCTCTTTTGCTGTCCTGCATACAGGGTCATCATTGCCATCTTCCTAAATTCCATATATATGTGTTAGTATACTGAATTGGTGTTTTTCTTTCTGGCTCACTTCACTCTGTATAATCGGCTCCAGTTTCATCCATCTCATCAGAACTGATTCAAATGTATTCTTTTTAATGGCTGAGTAATACTCCATTGTGTATATGTACCACAGCTTTCTTATCCATTCATCTACTGATGGACATCTAGGTTGTTTCCATGTCCTAGCTATTATAAACAGTGCTGCGATGAACATTGGGGTACATGTGTTTCTTTCAATTCTGGTTTCCTCTGTGTGTATGCCCAACAGTGGGATTGCTGGGTCATAAGGCATTTCTATATGCAATTTTTTAAGGAATCTCCACACTGTTCTCCATAGTGGCTGTACTAGTTTGCACTCCCACCAACAGTGTAGGAGGGTTCCCTTCTCTCCACACCCTCTCCAGCATTTGTTGCTTGCAGATTTTTGGATCGCAGACATTCTGACTGGTGTGAAGTGGTACCTCATTGTGGTTTTGATTTGCATTTCTCTTATAATGAGTGATGTTGAGCATCTTTTCATGTGTTTGTTAGCCATCCGTATGTCTTCTTTGGAGAAATGTCTATTTAGTTCTTTGGCCCATTTTTTTATTGGGTCGTTTATTTTTCTGGAATTGAGCTGCAGGAGTTGCTTGTATATTTTTGAGATTAGTTGTTTGTCAGTTGCTTCATTTGCTATTATTTTCTCCCATTCGGAAGGCTGTCTTTTCACTTTGCTTATGTTTTCCTTTGTTGTGCAGAAGCTTTTAATTTTAATTAGATCCCATTTGTTTATTTTTGCTTTTATTTCCAGAATTCTGGGAGGTGGATCATAGAGGATCCTGCTGTGGTTTATGTCAGAGAGTGTTTTGCCTATGTTCTCCTCTAAGAGTTTTATAGTTTCTGGTCTTACATTTAGATCTTTAATCCATTTTGAGTTTATCTTTGTGTGTGGTGTTAGAAAGTGATCTAGCTTCATTCTTTTACAAGTGGTTGACCAGTTTTCCCAGCACCACTTGTTAAAGAGATTGTCTTTACTCCATTGTATATTCTTGCCTCCTTTGTCAAAGATAAGGTGTCCATATGTATGTGGATTTATCTCTGGGCTTTCTATTTGGTTCCATTGATCTATATGTCTGTCTTTGTGCCAATACCATACTGTCTTGATGACTGTGGCTTTGTAGTAGAGCCTGAAGTCAGGCAAATTGATTCCTCCAGTTCCATCCTTCTTTCTCAAGATTGCTTTGGCTATTCGTGGTTTTTTGTATTTCCATACAAATCTTGAAATTATTTGTTCTAGTTCTGTGAAAAATATCGCCGGTATCTTGATAGGGATTGCATTGAATTTGTAGATTGCTTTGGGTAATATACTCATTTTCACTATATTGATTCTTCCGATCCATGAGCATGGTATATTTCTCCATCTATTAGTGTCCTCTTTGATTTCTTTCATCAGTGTTTTAAAGTTTTCTGTATATAGGTCTTTAGTTTCTTTAGGTAGATATATTCCTAAGTATTTTATTCTTTTTGTTGCAATGGTGAATGGAATTGTTTTCTTAATTTCTTCTTCTACTTTCTCATTATTAGTGTATACGAATGCAAGGGATTTCTGTGTGTTGATTTTATATCCTGCAACTTTACTATATTCATTAATTAGCTCTAGTAATTTTCTGGTAGAGTCTTTAGTGTTTTCTATGTAGAGGATCATGTCATCTGCAAACAGTGAGAGTTTTACTTCTTCTTTTCCAATTTGGATTCCTTTTATTTCTTTTTCTGCTCTGATTGCTGTGGCTAAAACTTCCAGAACTATGTTGAATAGTAGTGGTGAAAGTGGGCACCCTTGTCTTGTTCCTGACTTTAGGGGAAATGCTTTCAATTTTTCACCATTGAGGATAATGTTTGCTGTGGGTTTGTCATATATAGCTTTTATTATGTTGAGGTATGTTCCTTCTATTCCTGCTTTCTGGAGAGTTTTTATCATAAATGGATGTTGAATTTTGTCAAAGGCCTTCTCTGCATCTATTGAGATAATCATATGGTTTTTATTTTTCAATTTGTTAATGTGGTGAATTACATTGATTGATTTGCGGATGTTGAAGAATCCTTGCATCCCTGGGATAAAGCCCACTTGGTCATGGTGTATGATCTTTTTAATGTGTTGTTGGATTCTGATTGCTAGAATTTTGTTGAGGATTTTTGCATCTATGTTCATCAGTGATATTGGCCTGTAGTTTTCCTTTTTTGTAGTATCTTTGTCAGGTTTTGGTATTAGGGTGATGGTGGCCTCATAGAATGAGTTTGGAAGTTTCCCTTCCTCTGCAATTTTCTGGAAGAGTTTGAGTAGGATAGGTGTTAACTCTTCTCGAAATTTTTGGTAGAATTCAGCTGTGAAGCCGTCTGGACCTGGGCTTTTGTTTGCTGGAAGATTTCTGATTACAGTTTCAATTTCCGTGCTTGTGATGGGTCTGTTAAGATTGTCTATTTCTTCCTGGTTTAGTTTTGGAAAATTGTATTTTTCTAAGAATTTGTCCATTTCCTCCAGGTTGTCCATTTTATTGGCATATAATTGCTGATAGTAGTCTCTTATGATCCTTTGTATTTCTGTGTTGTCTGTTGTGATCTCTCCATTTTCATTTCTAATTTTATTGATTTGATTTTTCTCTCTTTGCTTCTTGATGAGTCTGGCTAATGGTCTGTCAATTTTATTTATCCTTTCAAAGAACCAGCTTTTGGATTTGTTGATTTTTGCTATGGTCTCTTTTGTTTCTTTTGCATTTATTTCTGCCCTAATTTTTAAGATTTCTTTCCTTCTGCTAACTCTGGGGTTCTCTAATTCTTCCTTTTCTAGTTGCTTTAGGTGTAGAGTTAGGTTATTTATTTGACTTTTTTCTTGTTTCTTGAGGTATGCCTGTATTGCTATGAACTTTCCTCTTAGCACTGCTTTTATAGTGTCCCACAGGTTTTGGGTTGTTGTGTTTTCATTTTCATTAGTTTCTATGCATATTTTGATTTCTTTTTTGATTTCTTCTATGATTTGTTGGTTATTCAGAAGCGTGTTGTTCAGCCTCCATATGTTGGAATTTTTAATAGGTTTCCTCCTGTAATTGAGATCTAATCTTAGTGCATTATGGTCAGAAAAGATGCTTGGAATGATTTCGATTTTTTTGAATTTATCAAGGTTATATTTATGGCCCAGGATGTGATCTATCCTGGAGAAGGTTCCATGAGCACTTGAGAAAAAGGTGAAATTCATTGTTTTGGGGTGAAATGTCCTATAGATATCAATTAGGTCTAACTGGTCTAATGTATCATTTAAAGTTTGCGTTTCTTTGTTAATTTTCTGTTTAGTTGATCTGTCCATATGTGTGAGTGGGGTATTAAAGTCTCCCACTATTATTGTGTTGTTGTTAATTTCCCCTTTCATACTTGTTAGCATTTGTCCTACATATTGCGGTGCTCCTATATTGGGTGCATATATATTTATAATTGTTATATCTTCTTCTTGGATTGATCCTTTGATCATTATGTAGTGGCCTTCTTTGTCTCTTTTCACAGCCTTTGTTTTAAAGTCTATTTTATCGGATATGAGTATTGCCACTCCTGCTTTCTTTTGGTCTCTATTTGCATGGAATATCTTTTTCCAACCCTTCACTTTCAGTCTGTATGTGTCCCTTGTTTTGAGGTGGGTCTCTTGTAAGCAGCATATAGAGGGTTCTTGTTTTTGTATCCAATCGGCCAGTCTTTGCCTTTTGGTTGGGGCATTCAATCCATTTACGTTTAAGGTGATTATTGATAAGTATGATCCCGTTGCCATTTGTTTTATTATTTTGGGTTCGGGTTTATACTCCCTTTTTGTGTTTCCTGTCTAGAGGATATCCTTTAGAATTTGTTGGAGAGCTGGTTTGGTGGTGCTGAATTCTCTCAGCTTTTGCTTGTCTGTAAAGCTTTTGATTTCTCCTTCATATTTGAATGAGATCCTTGCTGGGTATAGTAATCTGGGCTGTAGGTTATTTTCTTTCATCACTTTAAGTATGTCTTGCCATTCCCTCCTGGCCTGAAGAGTTTCTATTGAGAGATCAGCTGTTATCCTTATGGGAATCCCCTTGTGTGTTATTTGTTGTTTTTCCCTTGCTGCTTTTAATAGTTGTTCTTTGTGTTTGATCTTTGTTAATTTGATTAATATGTGTCTTGGGGTGTTTCGCCTTGGGTTTATCCTATTTGGGACTCTCTGGGTTTCTTGGACTTGGGTGATTATTTCCTTCCCCATTTTAGGGAAGTTTTCAACTATTATCTCCTCAAGGATTTTCTCATGGTCTTTCTTTTTGTCTTCTTCTTCTGGGACTCCTATAATTCGAATGTTGGAGCGTTTCATATTGTCCTGGAGGTCTCTGAGATTGTCCTCATTTCTTTTAATTTGTTTTTCTTTTTTCCTCTCTGATTCATTTATTTCTACCATTCTGTCTTCTATTTCACTAATCCTATCTTCTGCCTCCGTTATTCTATTATTTGTTGCCTCCAGAGTTTTTCTGATCTCATTTATTGCATTATTCATTGTATATTGACTCTTTTTTATTTCTTCTAGGTCCTTGTTGAACCTTTCTTGCATCTTCTCAATCCTTGTCTCTAGGGTATTTATCTGTGTTTCCATTTTGACTTCAAGATTTTGGATCATTTTCACTATCAATATTCGGAATTCTTTCTCAGGTAGATTCCCTATCTCTTCCTCTTTTGTCTGGTTTGGTGGGCATTTCTCCTGCTCCTTTACCTGTTGGGTATTCCTCTGTCTCTTCATCTTGGTTATATTGCTGCGTTTGGAATGGCCTTTTTATATTCTGGTAATTTGTGGAGTTCTCTTTATTGTGGAGCTTCCTCACTGTGGGTGGGGTTGTATCAGTGGCTTGTCAAGGTTTCCTGGTTAGGGAGGCTTGTGTTGGAGGTCTGGTGGGTGGAGCTGGGCTTCTTCTCTCTGGAGTGCAGTGGAGTGACCAGTAATGGGTTATGAGACGTCTAAAGTTTTGGAGTAACTTTGAACTGCCTGTATATTGAGGCTCAGGGGTGTGTTCCTGTGTTGCTGGAGAATTTGTGTGATATGTCTTGCTCTGGAACTTGTTGGCCCTTGGGTGGAGCTTTGTTTCAGTGTAGGTTTGGAGGCATTTGATGAGCTCCTATTGCTTAATGTTCCCTGAATTCCGGAGTTCTCTGATGTTCTCAAGCTTTGGACTTAAGCCTCCTGCTTCTGGTTTTCGGTTTTATTTTTACAGTGGTCTCTAGACTTCTCCATCTATACAGCACCAATGATATAGTATCTAGGCTAAAGATGAAAGGTTTCTCCACATTGAGGGGCACCCAGAGAGGTTCACTGGGTTACATGGAGAAGAGAAGAGGGAGGGGGTAGTTAGAGGTGACTGGAATGAGATGCGGTGAGAACAAAAGAGGAGAGAGCAAGCTAGTCAATAGTCACTTCCTTATGTGCGCTCCTTAGTCTGGACCTCTCAGCGGTATTTACGGAGTTATACAGGGGAGAGGAGAGAGAGGAAGTAGACAGAGGTGGCCAGGAGGGTAAGAGAGAGGAATGAAAAGGAGAGAGACAGGTCCAGCCAGTAATCAGTTCCTTAGGTGCTCTCCACCATCTAGAACACACAGAGAATCACAGAGTTGGATATAGAAGAGATGGGGGGGGGGGGGGG
>NW_024070196.1:45417337-45417852 GCF_014754425.2 Oryx dammah | reverse complement strand
CCGAGACAGAGGCCACCCGGTGGAGAAAAAGGAGAGTCCAAAAGGAGGAGAGAGTGGTCAAGCCAGTAATCTCACTGTCAGGTAAGATTGGGTTATGAAATGTACAAGATTGACAACAAAAACCGAAAAGCAAAGATTAAAAACCTAGAGTAGAGGTTAGATTTTCAGAAATACAATGTTAAAGAGACGAAGCAGAAGGAAGAAAGAAAAAAAAAGAGTAAAGATTAAAAAATAATAATAATATTAAGAAAAAGAAATAGGGAAAAAATATATATATAAGAAAAAATAAAAATTAAAAAAAAAAAAAAAAAAAACCCGAGATTAAAAAAGAAATACCAACAACAACCACGCGAAGGCTATATATGGTGTTTGCTTTAAAAAAGTAGAGTCTTTTTTTTTTTTTTGAAAAGTAATAGTTATAGAAATATAAAGTAGAGAAATAGGAGACTTAACAGTTAAAAAAAAGTTTGAGAGAAAAAAAAAAGAAAGCAAAAAACAAAAAGAAAAAAAAAAAA